>NC_137005.1:36363041-36373041 GCF_032717465.1 Coenobita brevimanus
GGAGGGGGGGAAAGGGTGAAAAGGGGAGGGAGTTGGTAGGATAAGTGTTGGTAAAGAAGTTGGCAGAGGGATGAGTGAGTACAAACACACACACACACACACACACACACACACACACACACACACACACACACACACACACACACAAACAAACAAACACACACACACACACACACACACCAGTTGGTAAAGTGCATTTGTAGTTGGTAGTGAGTTGGCATAATTACAAACAGACAGTAGAGGGAAGGAAGGAAAAGACAATAAGAAGGAAGAAAGGGGAGACAAGATTAAAGAAAAGGAAAAAGAACAAGAAAAATATTATAATGATGGGAGGAAGGCGTGAGGGAAGAAAATTGGTGACAGAGAGAGAGAGAGAGAGAGAGAGAGAGAGAGAGAGAAACGAGGGGAGAGGAGAGGAGAGAAATAAAGCCAGCAGACACGAAAAACCTAACCTTACTAACAAATACACAGTAAATCCATAGAGAGAGAGAGACAGTAAAGGATAACTGGGCAGTAAAGGTAACCAATAAAAATAAATAAATAATGTAAATAAAGACACAGTAATAAATAAGAAGGTAAAACAGAGATTGAAGACAGGATACATGACACCTGAAATCACACCTGTCTCCTTTCTTACTGTTGCTGTCAATTGTAGTGTTCTGTTTATCTATCTATCTATCTATCTATTTATCTATCTATCCTTGTACCTACCTGCCTACCTATCTATCTATCTGTCTGTCTACCTATCTATCTATCTATTACCTTTATATGTTCTATATGTACCCATCTATCTATCTATCTATCTATCCTTGTACCTACCTACCTAGGCCTATCTATCTGTCTACCCATCTATCTATCTATCTATTACTTATATATGTTATCTATGTACCCATCTATCTATCTATCTATCTATCTATCTATTGCCTATATTGTCATCTATGCACCCATCTATCTATCTATCTGTCTATCTATCCTTGTACCTACTTGCTTACCTATTTATTTATCTATCTATCCATGTACCTACCTGCCTACCTACCTATATATCTGTCTGTCTGTCAGTCTGTCCATCCATCCATCCATTCCATCCATCTATCCATCCATCTATCTATCTCTAGACGCCTTAATCTCGTAAAAAAACGAATCGCCTCCATATCATGCTGTCCCCCGCCATTAGGCTGCCCTCTCTCCAACTCACACCCTCTCTCATATTTCACCCCATCCCGCGATCTCATCCTCGGTCTCCCCCTCTACACCTCACCTCACTCACAACGCTCTCCTAGTCAGTCTCTCATTCTACCCACGAGGCCAAATCATCTAAAAGTACTTCTAATCCTTTCACACCCACCAACAATAATAAAAATAAAAATAAAAGTAATAATAATAATAATAATAATAATAATAATAATAATAACAGTACTAATAATAATAATAATAATAATAATAATGGTAGGAACAATAATAATAATAATAATAACAGCAGCAATAATAAAATAATAATAAAAATCATAATAATAATAGCAATAATAATAATAATAATAATAATAATAAAATAATAATAATAATAATAATAATTAAATAATAATAAACTAATAATAATAATAATAATAAAACCCAACAGAGCCCATCCAAGGCCTGAAGGGGTAGGGGTTGTGATCAATAAATAGGGAAGGGAGTGTAAATCTTGTGCACCTGCCATTAGCCTCAACACGCCCTGGCCTGTGTTTCGCCAGCTGTAAATAAGCTTCGGACACACCTGGCCAGAGTGTGCTTCCCCAGACCCTACATGCTTACCTGGCCAATGTTTTGTGGGGGATTTAATGAATGCGTGAGTCCCCCCCCCCTCCCTCCTCTCTCTCTCTCTCTCTCTCTCTCTCTCTCTCAACTAGGGGTCAAACGGGGTCATCTTCTTGCTCATCAGGTGACCAAAGCAAATCACCTGTACATTCACACCCACATCCCAACACTCCCCCCTCCCCTTCCCTCCCCTCCCCTCCCCCTCCCCTCTTTTCCCTTCTTCCTCCCTCCTGCTTCCCCTCTCCCTTACCTTTCCTTTCCTCTAAAAACTATTTCTCCCTTCCCCACTCCCCTTTCTCTCCCCCACCCTCCCTTCTCTCCTACTGAAACCCCTTCCCTCCCCCACTCACCAGGGTTCCTCCCTCCCTCTCCCCCACCGTCCCCAACCCTCCCCTCTCCCCTACTCGTTATCTTTTCCTCCTTTTTCCACCCCTCTCTCTCCCCACATTCCTTTATTTTTTCTCCTCTCTCTCTCTCTTCTCTCCACCCTCCTCTCACATTCTATATACCGTACCCCTCTCCCTTTCCTCCCTTCCCTCCTCTCCTCCCCTCCCTTCTCCCACCTTTCCTTACCTGTCCTTCCTTTCCCATACCTTCAATTTATTCCTCCACGGTCTCCACCCTCTGACACCACCCAGCTCTCCCCTCTCACCTCTTTCACTCCACCCTCTACTTCCCTCCTCCTCCTCCCCACCTTCCCCAATAACTCCTACCCATCACACAACACATACATCACAGAGAGACCCCCCCTCCCTTCTCTTCCCCAACTCCTACCATTTCCTCCCCTACTCTTTTCCTTCAATCAATTCCTATATCGTCTTCCTTCTGTTTTCCCATCTTCCTTACCTCTTCCTTCTATTCATTCACCTTTTTCACTTTGATTCACCTTTCGTCCCTTCTCCCTTCCTTCTGTTCGTTCACCTTTTTACACCTTTCTTCCCTTCCCCCTTCCTTCTATTCGTTCACCTTTCTCACCTTTATACACCTTTCTTCCCTTCCCCCTTCCTTCTATTCGTTCACCTTTCTCACCTTTTTACACCTTTCTTCCCTTCCCCCTTCCTTCTGTTCGTTCACCTTTATCACCTTTATACACCTTTCTTCCCTTCCCCCTTCCTTCTATTCATTTACCTTTCTCACCTTCATTCACCCCCTCTCCCTTCCTCCACCAACCCCACTAATCCCATCTAACCTACATAACATACATAACAGGCAGACCTTCTCCCTTTTCCTTCCCCACCCCTTCCTCATCTGATCTCCCCACCACCTCTCCCAATTATACCCAAAACATCTCCACCCTCTTCCCCTCTGCCCCCATCAGCAGAAAGAGGTACTGTTTTCCAGGAGGTGGACTAAGTGATATCACAGAAGCCTGCGATGAGGTCACAAAAGACGCAAATGATCAAACTCTATACGTTATCCATGTTGGAACAAATGATCTGAAGTGCAATAGATCAGAGGAATTGCTAGCAAAGTATCATGAAATGATCAAACGATTCAAAACTAAGTCCACTAATGTGATAATATCTGGTATACTCCCAAGGATCAAGGCAGAAAATAGTTTCTATGATAAGGCCTTCAGCACAAATAACCGGCTCAAATCTCTCTGCACGCAAGAGGGAGTCGACTTTGTCAATCTGTGGGACCAGTTTTATGAGCAACATACTCTATTCCAGAAAGATGGTCTCCATTTGAACTCAGTAGGAGCGGCACGGCTAGGTAGACTTCTACACGATAAAGTTGCCCTCTTCAGATCAAAAAACGCGGCACGTCCAGGAACAGTAACCTTAACGTAAATATCCACAAAGTTAGATCATCAACTGTTCGGAACGGAATTAGAGTCTGCTATGCTAACGCACGTAGTCTACGTAACAAGTTTGAGGATTTAGAATCTCTAATTTACCTAGAAAATTATGACATCATTGGCATCACAGAGTCCTGGATTAACACACCTGACCGTAACTTTCTAGCGGAATACTCACTAACAGGGTACAATATTTTCAGCTGTGAGCGACCACATCGAGCTGGTGGCGGTGTTTTACTATATGTGAAAACTAGTCTCCATCCCCTTGTGCTATCCAAACCCAGTATTACCAACATAGATGCCAGTTATGTTCAGCTAAGTATTAATTCACACAAAATAAATACAGTAATCCCTCTAATATCCGAACGCCCAATATCCGAACATCCCCACTAACCGGACATAATCCTCCTGGGATCCAATATTCCCAAAATGGGCCAAAAACTGCAAAAAATTCGAAAAAAATCTGACTTTTTTCCCTCCCATAATTTGAAATTCCCGCCTGGCGCCAAACAGCTGTTACACCATGGTCCCTTCACCCCTTCCTTCCTCCCCTCCCCTCCCCTGTCAGGTTGCCGTTTGGTATTTTTCATTACCAAGTGTGGGCCAATTTGGTAATGCATTAGAATTCGTTTGGTAATGCATTAGAATAATGCATTACCAAATGGATTTTTCACATGTATGAGGATACACAGGATGGAGATGGTGGATTGTTTGCTCTCTCTGATTAATCTGCTACCCTACATAGTGTGAAAATAATCAACATGGTGTTAGTTATAAGGAGAGTGATTACATGTATTTCCACTTGTATATATAATTAGTGAAGAATATATGCTAGCTTTACGAATTTGGTAATGAAAAGTTATATTTGACAATGAAAGTTGAGGAGATTGGTAATGTGGCTGTTGCGATCTGGCAACTCTGTTACCCCACCAACATCAACAGTCACAGCTTAACTCCGATGGAGAGCAGATACTCATAACAGTGCAAGCCACAGGTGCTTGTTTTTTGTGAATAAACAGTGAATAAACTGCAATACCTTGCCACTAGAACACACAGGAATTTACAGTGTTGTGCAGTGTTAAGAAATTAGAATTTAGAGTGCAGAGGATTAACTGTGGACTGCAAACTGGCGGTTCAAACCAGTCCAAGACCAAGGGACTTGTAAGTACCCAGAATGTTTAATATTGTATAAACTCACCTCTAAAACCTCATTTTATGGTTCTTTTGCATTTATTTCAGTCTTTTATGTCCCTTATTGGTGTGATTTGGGTCTTAAATAGGTGCTATGCATGTCCAGAGGGAGTTGTATAGGTGTTTTTCAGAGTTAGGGTCCGTAAGTACTAGTCCATAAGCTGGGGCCCAATATCCGGACAGGACCACTATCCGGACCTGCCTATGGCTCTATTGATCCGGATATTGGAGGGGTTACTGTATATGTCTCATCTATCGTCCTCCAGCACAGTCAACTGAGACAGATGAAAAACTTTATGATCAAATTGCGGAAATTTGTTGTCAAGAGGATAGCGTAATTTTTGGAGACTTTAATCTACCGGTAACAAAGTGGGGTGAACCACTGACAGCACACTCAGGACAAGAGCTTTATACGAATCTTCAGGAAAGCGCCCTTTCCCAACACGTAGAATACCCAACGAGAGGAAACAATATTCTAGACATCATCTTGACTACAAATGATAACCTAGTCAACAACGTTGAAATAGGACCTGAGTTTAGTTCCAGTGATCATCGAACTATACAGTTTAATATTACTACTGAAAAAGTAAAAGAAACGGAGAGCAAAGAAAAGGTCCCAGATTATCGTAGAGCTAATTTCAACAGGCTCAGAGCGCTACTTGCAACTGCAGATTGGAATCAAATGTCTGAAACCGATGACATAAACCAAGCATGGGAAATATTCACCGAAAAATTTAATGAAGTGGTAAAGTCATGTGTGCCACTACGTAACAGACGTCCAGCTGGAAATAGTAAACCAAAGTGGTGGTCCAGTGAAATAAAAAGTAACTTAATAGCCAAAAAACAGGCATACCATAAATATAAAGCTACACAAAATAATGATGATAAATTACAATACGATAATCTACGCCGCACATCGAAAAGACTTATTAAACAAAGCAAAAGAGCACTGGAGATCCACATTGCTAATACGTGCAAATCAAATCCTAAAGAATTTTACAGTTACATTAGAAAGAAAAAGGTTATGACTACATCAATAGGTCCTCTAGAAACAAACAATGGCAGACACACTGAAAATGAGGTCGAAATGGCAAACATTCTTAACGATTACTTTGCGTCTGTTTTTACAGTAGAAAACACCACCAGAAACCTACTGTTACCCACAAACCAAGCAAATAGCACAGTCCTTAGTAACTATGCTATCCATAATAACGATATCCTTTCAGCCATAAATAGTACGAACATAAACAAAACCCCTGGCCCCGATAAAATATCACCGAGAATTCTCAAAGAAGCAAAACATGAGTTACTGCTGCCACTCTCTGTCTTATTCAATAAATCATTAAAAAGTACTGGGAAAGTTCCACGCGAATGGAAACTAGCAAATGTAACACCAATTTTCAAAAAAGGAAATGAGTTGCACCCAGGAAATTACAGACCAATCAGCTTAACATCAGTAGTGTGCAAGTTAATGGAAAAAATCATAAGAGATAAAATAGTTAATTATCTAGAAGAAAATAATATAATTAAAGACTCGCAACATGGATTCAGATATCGTCGTTCATGCTTAACTAACTTACTGGACTTCTTCCATGATGTTTACAAATCATACGATGACTCAAGAGCAGTAGATATAATTTACCTTGACTTTCAGAAAGCATTTGACACTGTCCCTCACAAGCGTCTCATGAGAAAAATAGAAGCACATGGAATAAAAGGAAAGACGCTAAAATGGTTACAAGACTGGCTGTCAGACCGAAAACAGCGAGTTGTGATAAACGGAAAGGAATCCAAATGGCGTAATGTGATCAGCGGCGTTCCCCAAGGCTCAGTACTTGGACCGATACTTTTTATTATCTATATAAATGACACTGATGAGGGTCTAAATTGTAAAGTATCCAAATTTGCAGATGATACTAAAATAACCAGGAAAGTCACTTCATAATTACAGTGGCAGCAGTTACAAAATGACCTTAATACTTTAGCAAGCTGGGCAGAAAAATGGCAAATGAAATTCAACACAGAAAAATGTAAAGTACTTCATATTGGAAGTAACAATGTCCATGCAAATTACAAAATGAACAATATTCAGTTATCAAGTACAGACAGTGAAAAGGATCTTGGTGTGATAATATCAAATGACCTAAAACCAAGCAAGCAGTGTACCAATGCGGTAAAAATTGCAAACAAGCTAGTGGGTTTTATTGGAAGAACTTTCGAGGATTTAAATCGGAAAAGTCATACTTGCCTTGTACAACTCGCTAGTGCGCCCCCATCTTGAGTATTGTGTGCAATTCTGGTCTCCGTACTACAGAAAGGACATTGAAAAATTAGAGAAAATTCAGCGAAGAATCACAAAAATGATACCACGACTTAGAAACAAACCATATGAGGAACGCCTTGAAGAACTTAAATTATTTAGCCTATCGAAGCGCAGGTTAAGAGGGGACCTTATTGAAGTTTTCAAAATCATGAAGGGATATGACAACTTAGACATGAATAAATATTTTGATATAGACCGATCGAGTCAAACCAGAAGTAATGGCTGCAAAATCATGGGAAAACAATTCCAATCCCACGAAGCAAAATACTTCTTCTTTAACAGAGTTGTAAATATCTGGAACAGATTACCCTCAGATACCGTGAACAGTATCTCAACTGAGACATTCAAAAACAAATTAGACAAGTATTTGCACGAAAATCCTCAGCTGACTCTTTTTCTGTCCGAATAACTTGCTTTTATAGCTACGGTACATGTAAGTTCATGCCCCTTTAGTCTACAAGACACCCCGTAAACAATGTACCCGTACATAGTGTTGCGTCACGATATTATACATTTTCAATTTATTCGGTGCAAACAAAGCAATATAAGCACAGATTAGGATCTGCACAGATAACCCTGAGTTAACGGTCACTACTCTTACTTTCGACCTGTGATGGGCTGTGGATCACTGAGGGTCCCTGTTAGTCAAGTGACCACCATCGGGATTTTTTTAATGTACCAGGGGTCACTGCTTCAGGATGAAACTTGTGTACTGTCCCACATGGGAGAGTTCCTTGTCTCAGTGGAGTGAATGGAGCTATTGCCTGATTGACTGCTGCCTACCTAAAAAGCGCCAGGGAAGGTTGCCGCACCACCCCTAAACATCCACTCTGTGCATTGCACATCCACACTGTGCACTGTGCAGTCCCCTTTTATCTAAGACACCCATCCTATATACTTTTCAATCTCCCCAGCGCAAAGAAAGCAATATAAGCACAGATTAGGAGCTGCACAGATAACCCTGAGTTAACGGTCACTACTCTTACTTTCGACCTGTGATGGGCTGTGGATCACTGAGGGTCCCTGTTAGTCAAGTGACCACCATCGGGATTTTTTTAATGTACCAGGGGTCACTGCTTCAGGATGAAACTTGTGTACTTGTCCCACATGGGAGAGTTCCTTGTCTCAGTGGAACAAACGGAGCTAGGGCCTGATTGACTGCTGCCTACCTTAAAAGCGCCAGGCAAGGCTGCTGCACCACCCCTAAACATCCACACTGTGCAGTGTGTAGCTTCCACGTTATGTCCACAGACTTCTCATTAACTCAATGTGACCGGTTTATAATGTCATGCCATAACTATTATTTTATTTGTTTACTTTTTCTTTCAGGTTACTCTATCGGGTAGCGTATAGATAAAGTATTATAGAATGTGACCTTTCCTTTCCAGTGTTTCCTTTAAAATTTCCATGCCAGTTTTTCCATGCTGCATGGTGGTTTTTCTCACTTTTTCCTGGAGGGTTTGGTGGTGGGGGGAGCCTTCTTGCTTTCCTATCCTTATCCTTCAACATGTAGAGTTAGATCTTGTAGTCATAGTTTTCTCTAACAAGCAGCCTCGAAAGGACCATAAGGTCTGTTGCTGTTTGCTTTCCTGTGTAATCCTGTGTAATCCTTCTCCTACCTTCCTCCTCCCTTCTCCTCTCTCCCAGACCATCCTCCCCTCCTACCTTCCTCCTCCCTTCTCATCTCTCCCAGACCATCCTCCCCTCCTACCTTCCTCCTCCCTTCTCCTCTCTCCCAGACCATCCTCCCCTCTCTCCCCACCCCCACACTTTCCCTCTCCCCCCTCCTCCCCCCCACCTTCCCCAATATCTCCCAGGTAACATACAGCATATATATCATACACAGACCCGGAGCCAACACAACCCCCTCCACCACCACCACTATCCCCCTCCACCACCACCACCACCACCCCTCCCTCCACCACCACCACCACTATCCCCCTCTATAAATACACACAATCAATTAAAAAGTAAACAAAGAGCTGTACGCTTCTTTTCCACGCCGCTACACACACACACACACACACACACACACACACACACACTCAAACAAGCCACCAACTCAATTATTTCTCGTTTTTACGGCCCCTTCACACACACACACACACACACACACACACACACACGAATAGCTTAACACTCAAACAAGCCACCATCTCAATTATTTTTCGTTTTTACGGCCCGTTCACACACACACACACACACACACACACACACACACACACACACACACATTAATTAACAGAATTCCATGCATGCTTGCCTATTCGTACACAACAAAAACACACACCTACCGGTCTCTCTCTCTCTCTCTCTCTCTCTCTCTCTCTCTCTCACACACACACACACACACACACACACACACACACACACACACACAGAATTCCAAGCATACCTGTACTTCTTTATTGGTACTCATTAAACACACACCTCTCCACCTACACCCCCACACCCACACCCACCCCCCCACACCCCCATTACACCCACACCCCCACTACATTCCCTACACCTCCCCCCTACACCCGCCACTCTTGGTATTGGTAATTCTGTGGTTTTGGCTGGGTCGGTGCCGTCCACATAACACCCACACACCTCTCCACCTACACCCACACCCACACTACACCCACACTACACCCCCTACACCCGCCCCTCCTGGTATTGATAATTTGGGGGTTTTGGCTGGGTCGGTGCCGTCCACATAACTCAGTCACGCGACGGGGGGCGCCACGCCAAAACAGCACACTGGACGGCGCTACGGGACGGCCACAAACGAGCGTCCTGCAGGGCTGCCAGTTGGGACCTGGGTTCGTAACCCCGTCGGTTGAGGAAGCTCCCCAAACACCTTTTCCTTGGCGATTTACTTTTATTTTAACACAGAAGAGGACGACAAG
>NC_137005.1:36378041-36410541 GCF_032717465.1 Coenobita brevimanus
TCCTCAGCGATTTATTTTTTGGATCCGGATGGTTAATATCATGTGAGCTGGGAGCAGGGCAGTGAAATGGCGGGGGACAGGGCGACATGGAGGCGATTTGTTTATGGCCACCCCTTACGGGATTGAGGCGTCTTGCAATAGACAGATATACAGACAGATAGATAGATCTTACGCAGAATATGGTGATGAAAGAATGACTGATGCAACACACGATAGTAACGTATTAGAAGAAAAATAAATCGCTTAGGAAGAGGGGTTAGGGAGCTTCCTTAACCAAAGAGAATGTGGGTCTGGAGAATGTACACCTTAAGGAGAATAAAAAACTGTACACACACACACACACACACACACACACACACACACAGGTAGAAATTCGTACATAACACAATACTTAAAAAAAATCATACGGTTGAAGTTCCTATCCTAAAAAGCACTAATTTGGACCTTACACACAATGGTCAATAATTCCTTTACAATATAATCAACTACTCTTATAATACCATCCCATAGGCACAATAAGTCGGTATTCCTATTTAAAACAATAAAAAAACTCGACTCTATGCACATAAGGTCGAGATTCCCACATATTACAATAGGACTCTCGCCTCTATAAACACGAGATCGCTGGGTACTCTTACAAGGTTGAAAATCCCATATATTACTGAAGGATTTTCGTCCCTATTGATGTTGACTTTTGTAGGCAGGTTGCGTGCGTGATCCTTCACCCTACGGGGGTTGTTATGGCGACATGGAGAGAGGTGGAGGAAAGATTGGGAGGGAGGGAGGGAGGGAAGATCTGGAGGGATGGAGAGAAAGGTGGGAGAGAATAATCAATGGATGGAGGGAAGGTGAAATATTTGGATGGTAGGAGGAGGAGAGGAGAGAAAGATACATGGTAGCGAGACCCACTGAGAGCCACCTTGCCCCCCCCACCCAGTCACCCGCCCCTGACCCCCACCTGCCCCGGCGCGTAAGTCATGGCGAGGGGCAGCCTTGTTACCGCCACCCTGTCCCAACCCCCGGCATCGAACCCGGCTTCGGCTGCACAACACTTCACCTTTGATTATTTACCTTTATTTATCTTAGAGTTATATTTACTGCTATTCTCTCTCTCTCTCTCTCTCTCTCTCTCTCTCTCTCTCTCTCTCTCTCATGACCTTTTCTATCTCTTCTATCTTTTCCCCTCCTCTCCTCCCTCCTTTCCCCTCCCACCACTACCTTCCCTCACCCTCCTCCACATCACCCCTTCCCTATCTCACTCCCTCACTTCCCCACACCCACCCACTTCCCTATCACCCCTCCCACTTCACCCCCACCCCACCCAACCCTCTCCCCTCCCAATCCCTCCCACCCCAACCCCACTCCATCCCCACCACACCACTTCTTACACCAATACACTGCTCTTTCAACCTCCTATAATCTCACTTCTCACAACATCCGCCTCTCTCTCTCTCTCTCTCTCTCTCTCTCTCTCTCTCTATTCACCCTATCTTTCCACACATCCCTTATTGCATTCCAGTCTCCCTTCCACGCCTCCGGTCATCCCTCCCTCCCTGCCTTCCTCCTTCCCTCCCTCCCTTCCTACTCACTTTCCTTCCGTCCTTCCTTCCTTCCTACCCATATCTTTTCCCTCCGTTCTTCCTTCCCTCTTTCTTCCTTTATGCTTCCTCTTATTCTTACTTACACTCATTTCCCTCCCTTTCTCCCTGTTTTCTTCCTCCCCTCCTTCCCTCACTCCTTCACCTCCTCCCACCTTTACTCTTTCCTCTCTCCCTCCCAACTCAGTCTCTCTCTCTCTCTCTCTCTCTCTCTCTCTCTCTCTCTCTCTCTCTCTCTCTCCTCAGTCTTTTACATAACCCTCCCTTTCCCTCCCTCCCTCTTGCTTCTCCCTGTCCCTTTAAATCCCTCCCTTCCTCCGCACTTCCTTCCCTCTCCCTCCCTCCTTCTCTCCATCTTTCCTACTTTCCTTCCCTCTCTACCTCCATGCTCCCTCTCACTCTGACTCTCCAATTAACTGATTCGTGTGTCTTTTACGATAAATGTGTGTGTGTGTGTGTGTGTGTGTGTGTGTGTGTGTGTGTGTGTGTGTGTGTGAGAGAGAGAGAGAGAGAGAGAGAGAGAGAATACTTTCACCTAATATCTCAACCACACACACACACATACACACACACACACACACACACACACACACACACACACCTACACTTAGCCATCATGGGACAGGACTCAATCTGGCCATCACTCTCCATCCTTACAAAATCAAAGTCATTCCAACCCTTCCACCTTCACATCCAACACTCCCCAATTCGTACATGGCCAGCATGGGACGGGACCGGATTCCTGCCGTCACTCTCCCGCCAAGGTAAGTGTTCGGCCCTGCGGTGCACCTAATATGGAGGCGACAGTTAGCAATACAGGACTGCGTGTGCACCGGTTTGTTCTGTGTGCGTGTTTTTGTGTGTGCGTCAGTGTGCAAGTGCCCTTATGTGTGCGACTACTAGTGTGTGTATGTATGTATGGATGGACGGATGGATGGATGATGGATGAACTGATGTATGTCTGTATGTATGTATGGACAGATGGGTGTATGTATGTATGGATGGATGGATGGATGGATGAATGGACGTGTGTATGCATCTATGTATGGATGGATGGTTCGATGTATATGTATGCATGAATGGATGAATGGATATGAAAGTATGTATGTACGTATTCATGCAAGTATGTATCCAGGTATGTATGGATGGATGGATATGAATGTGTGATCTTTTTTGTGTGCACAGGCCTTGTGTGTGTGTGTTGTGTATGAGTACGTAACCACATAACTACGGTGTGTATGTATACATGTCTTTGCGGCCCAACACGCCTGCCTGGTTAGCCTATATTTACACACACACACACACACACACACACACACACACACACACACACACAACCTCAGTGGCTGCATGATACGTTTAATGGACTTAATAACAGCAAATTTGTATCCACTCAGGCCTGCCCTTAACCTCTCTCTCTCTCTCTCTCTCTCTCTCTCTCTCTCTCTCTCTCTCTCTCTCTCTCAATTAGTGTGTGTGTGTGTGTGTGTGTGTGTGTGTGTGTGTGTGTGTGTGTGTGTGTGTGTGTGAGAGAGAGAGAGAGAGAGAGAGAGAGAGAGAGAGAGAGAGAGAGAGAGACACGGAAGCTGAGGATGCAGGCACTCAAAAAACTGTCTCCGTGGGAAAGGAAGCAGCTGGAATGTGCAAGGAAAGCATTCTCTCATTCTCTCTCTCTCTCTCTCTCTCTCTCTCTCTCTCTCTCTCACACACACACACACACACACACACACACACAAAAACACACACACACACACACACACACACACACACACACACACACACACACACACACACACAGAGCAATGGAAGACGAAGTGGGGGGAAGATGGAAAGACAGGCGTAGGAAACAAAAGAAGAAAGGAGAAAGGGGGAAGAAAGGGAGAGGAAACAGGCGAGGAAGGGAGAGAGGGGGAAGCCAGGGAGTGGAAACACAAGAGGAAGGGAGAGGGAAGAAGGTAATTACTGTCTGGCTGATAACGGTGTGGCCAGATGTTGGAGAGGGCAGTAAAAAGATCGACAGCTGAAAGCAAAATGTTGATTGGTGAACAGGGATGCAGAGGGAGAGAGGGGAGAGAGATGGAGAGAGTGTAAGTGATCTACGAACAGTTAATGAAAAGGGGAGGGACAGGAAGAGGGGGAAATGAGAAAGATAAATGAGGGGACAAGAGGATAAAAGGGGAAATGAAGGGGGGAAATGGAGTGAAGGTAGGAGCGCTTACCTGTGAAAAAGGGAAAGATAATGAAATAATGTAAACAGTATATTATAACAATTATCTAGTAAAAAAAAAAAAAAAACTATACCCTTTCTACACTGACTTGGCCTAAAATTGCCATCTCACCATCTTCAATACTGAGCTGTAAGAAGAGATTGTTGCTCGAATACGATGCTAGTCACGAAGATGTGCTGCAGAAAGGATGGAGAGACGTAGCACTGTCTTTTTCCGTCCCTGAGCTACGTGAAATTAGCTGCAAGAGGACGCGACTCTGGCTCAAGTTAGAGTAGAAAGAGTATAGGCTAATTTTTAACCCTGGCTGAGAAAGGGTTAAGTCACTGCCTAGATAAAGAGAGTATACTTAAGGATTTTCGTCCCACTTCAGATGATATGGGACGGAAATGGTGAGGTGTATGGGTGTAGAGGTGGGGAATTTGTGACCCGAGTCCTCTCACCAACACACACACACACACACACAATCCACTTCTATATTAATGCTTTTTCTTCTTTACTCTCTAACCACTACACAAACAGAACCCCTTTCAATAATTATAATCTTTTTTTAACTCCATCACCATCACACAAACTATACTCCCCTTCTGTTCCAATGCCTTTCCTTCCTTACCCTCTCACCACCACACAAAGATAACCCCTCCTTCTATAATAACTTTCTTCTATAACTCTCACCACCACACAAACATTACCCCTTCTATAATAATTTTCTTCTACAACTCTCACCACCACACAAACATTACCCCTTCTATAATAATTTTCTTCTATAACTCTCACCACCACACAAACATAACTCCCACTTCTATAACAACTTTCTCCTTTAACTCTCCCACCACAACACAAATATAACTCCCTTTCAATAATAAGGACTTCTTTATTAGTTCTTTATTGGGTGGAGGGATAGGTGGAGAGGTAGGTGGAGGGATAGGTGGTGGGATACATGGAGGAATAAGTGGAGGGATAGGTGGATGAGGAGGGATAGGTGGAACGATAGGTAGAGCAATGGATGGAAGGACAGGTGGAGGAATAGGTTGGTATGGAAGGATAGGTGAAGGAATAGGATGAGCAGTAGGTGGAGGGATAGGTTGGTGTGGAGGGATAGGTGGAAGGATAGGTGGTGGGTAGACAGAGGAATAGTTGGAGGGGTAGGTAATGGGACAGATGGAGGAACAGGTGGAAGGACAGGTGGATGGATAGGTGGAGGGATAGGTGGATAGATAGGCTAGGTGGATGGACGGGTGGAGGGCTAGGTATGATGATCCAACACACGGGCTGATTGACTATCCAATGAATGGTTTAAAGATCCATCACAGGTGGGTGGAGTTGCCTGATAGACCAGCTGGATGGGGAGTTCACAGGTGACTGACTCTACCCACGTCTGACTATCCTTTGGCTGACTATCCTTGGGCTGACTATCCTCTGGCTGACTATCCTTTGACTGACTACCCTTTGGCTGACTATCCTCTAGCTGACTATCGTTTGGCTGACTATGCTTTGGCTGACTATCCTTTGACTGACTATCCCCTGGCTGACTATCCTTTGACTGACTATCCTTTGGCTGACTATCCTTTGGTTGACTATCCTTTGGCTGACTATCCTTTCACCCAGGTCTGACTATCCTTCGGCTGATTATCCTTTGGCTGGGTCTGACTATCCTTCTGCCCATCCTATAGTTTCTTTACACTAACTTGGCTCAGATTTTCATCCTTTCGGAGATTATCTGAGAGAGAGAGAGAGAATACTAGAGCTCTACATCCTCTGCATAACACTTCCTCGTGATTAGCATCGTGTTCTAGTGTTAATCTCCTGTTCAATATTCAAGGTGGAGCTGGCTATTTTAGACCAGCTTAGTGTGAAAGGCGTATAGGTGTAATTAACATGTGTATAGGTGTAATTAATAGTATAGGTGTAATTAACAGTATAGGTGTAATTAAAAGGTGTATAGGTGTAATTAACAGTATAGGTGTAATTAAAAGGTTTATAGGTGTAATTAATAGGAGTATAGGTGTAATTAATAGTATAGGTGTAATTAAAAGTATAGGTGTAATTAAAGATGAACAGGTGGAAATAAAAGGTGTATAGGTGTAATTAAAAGGTGTACAGGTGTAAATAAAAGGTGTATAGGTGTAATTAAAAGGAGTATAGGTGTAATTAAAAGGTGTATAGGTGTAATTAATAGTATAGGTGTAATTAAAAGGTGTATAGGTGTAATTAAAAGTATAGGTGTAATTAATAGGAGTATAGGTGTAATTAATAAGAGTATAGGTGTAATTAAAGGTGTATAGGTGTAATTAAAAGGTATATAGGTGTAATTAAAGGTGTATAGGTGTAATTAACATGTGTATAGGTGTAATTAAAGGTGTATAGGTGTAATTAATAGGTGTATATTTGTAATTAAAGTTGTATAGATGTAATTAAAGGTGTATAGGTGTAAATAAAAGGTGTACAGGTGTAATTAAAAGTGTATAGGTGTAATTAAAAGTGTATAGGTGTAATTAAAGGTGTACAGGTGTAATTAACAGGTGTACAGGTGTTATTAATTCATCTGGAGAGGGACGCCTTCAAGTGGTGGCACCAACCATTCCCTCACCTAACACAAGGAGAGAAGAAGAAGAGGAAGAGTACGAGCAGGGGGAGGACGGAAGAGAAAGAGTAGGAGAAGGGGAGGAGGGGAGAGGGAAGAGAAAGAGTAGGAGCAGGAGAGGAGGGAGGAGGAAAAGAAAAATAAGAAGAGGAGGAGGAGGAGGGAGGAGGGAAGAGAAAGAGTAGAAGCAAGTGGAGGAGGGGGGAGGGAAGAGAAAGAGCAGGAGCAAGGGGAGGAGGGGGGAGGGAGTGGATGGTATGAAAGGAGTGATGGATGGTGAAGCTGAGATGAGAGAGGAGAATGCGGGAGAAGAAGGGGTAGGGGGAAGAGGAGGAAGAAAGAAGGGAAGAGAGAAGAGGGGAAAGAGGGACAAGGGGAAGACGGGGAGGGGGGGAAAAGGGGGAGGGGGACGAGGGGGAGAGAAGAGAGGGGGGTAAAGAGGGGGTGGGTGTGTGGGTGGGGTAGGTGTATACATCACTAGGGCGGGGAGGCTTCACTGAGGCCCGCCCTGTCATCCTGCCCTGCCCTGCCCTACACACACACACACACACACACACACACACACACACACACACACACACACACACACACACACACTGAATGACAAGATCTACCCCTTCACATAACCTCTCTCTCTCTCTCTCTCTTTTCATCTGAGAGAGAGAGAGAGAGAGAGAACCCTCACCTGCCACAACGTCTTCATTACCTAAGCTAAGAAAGGCAAAATGTCGGTAATATTTTAAGGCTTTATTTTGGCGGGTTTAAAAGATGCAGGGAGGAGGGAGGAGAGAGAGAGGGAGGGGAAAGAAAGGGGGAGGAGGGAGGAGAGAGAGAGGGAGGGGAAAGAAAGGGGGAGGAGGGAGGAGAGAGAGAGGGAGGGGAAAGAAAGGGGGAGGAGAGAGGGAGGGAGGGGAAAGAAAGGGGGAGGAGGGAGGAGAGAGAGGGAGGGGAAAGAAGGGGGAGGAGGGAGGAGAGGGAGGGAGGGGAAAGAAAGAGGGAGGAGGGGGGGGGAGAAATGGAGGTGATGGAGTGGATGGAAGGAAGGGGAATGGCGTGGAGGGAGGGAGGGGGAGGGAAGGGAAGCGATGAAGGAATGAAGGAGTACAAAGGAGTACAAAGGAGAGCAAACAGCAACAGACCTTCTTGTCCTTTCGAGGCTGTTTGTTACAGAGTAGACTATGACTACAAGATCTAACTCTACATGCTGAAGGATAAGGATAGTAAAGCAAGAAGGCTTCCCCCAACACCAAACCCTCCAAGAAAAACTGGCAAGAAAAAGTGAGAAAAACCACCAGGCAGCATGGAAAAACTGACATGGAAAAATCATAGGAAAGACTGAAAAAGGGGGAAAGGGAGGGAAAAGTGGAGGGGAAGTAAGAAGGGAAGGGGGAGGAAGGAATGGAAAGGGAGAGGGAGAAACAGATGAGGAAAAGAGAAAGACTTAGAGGGAGGGAGAATGGAATGAGGGGTGGAAGGGAGCAGGGTGGAGGGAAGGAAAGCTGTACAGTAGATGATGAGGGAGGGAAGGAGGGAGGGAGGGAGAGAAGAGAGGATGTGAAAAACAGAGGGAGAAAAGGTGAACTGCAGGAAGAGGGAGAAAATTAATAAGGGGCGGCAGAAGATACGGAGAGAGGGAAAGGTAAAGGGAGAAGCAAAGGAAGGAAGATGTGAGATGAGAGAAAGAGCTGAGGCAAAGGGAAGAAGAAATGAGAGAGAGAGAGAGAGAGAGAGAGAGAGAGAGAGAGAATATGGACGCCAATAAATTTTTAAGAATTGGCAAAAAGAAAAATTTATACAGGAAAACATGGCCGGAAAAAAACAATCAGATAAAAATACCAAAGGAAATGAAGAAGGATCAGGGAAAGAGAAAGAAATTATATAAGATGAATAACAAGACTCAAAAAGAAAAACAATAAGATGAACAAACCTGGAGAAAATAAATGTACACACACACACACACACGCACACACACACACACGTTTTCTCCCTCTCTGGGGAAAACAAACAATAAATGAAGATGTTAAAAGTCAAAGGCAGGCACAGATACTCACACACGCACGCACACACACACACACACACACACACACACACACACACACACACACACACACACACACACACACACACACGAACTGGGGAAAATAAAAAAATAACTGAAGATGTTAAAAATAAAAACTCCATTCAAAGACAGGCACAGCTATCCATGGGCCGCACACTCATCCACTCACCACTGCAGCCCCTGGAATCCTGACTACACCCACATAAACATCCACACCTTCCCATAAATCACAGTTTTTGTTATCTTCCCAAATTTCGAGGTAAAAATGAAACTCACTCTTATATTAACCCACAGGCACGACCCTCGGTATATGAAGGACATGACACTGAGAGTATTGGTGTGGTGAAGAAGATTACTTTATTGGGTGAAAGGATGGTTATTCTCTCTCTCTCTCTCTCTCTCTCTCTCTCTCTCTCTCATGACCCTCAGTATATGAAGCAGGGCACAACACTGAGAGTATTGGTGGTAGGGTGACAAAGATTGCTTTATTGGGTGAAAGGATGGTTATTCTCTCTCTCTCTCTCTCTCTCTCTCTCTCTCTCTCTCTCTCTCTCTAGGACACAACACTGAGAGTATTGGTGATGTGGTGACAAAGATTACTTTATTGGGTGAAAGGATGGTTATTCTCTCTCTCTCTCTCTCTCTCTCTCTCTCTCACACACACACACACACACACACACGAGGTGACCCCCATGTGATTCTATTATAGATCAAAACTCTAGCCTTTCCTTTACCCCCCTCCCTTCTCTCTCTCTCTCTCTCTCTCTCTGTTCTATTTACAACACAACAGCCTCTCACAACAAGCCTGAATCTGGCAGTACCTTCACCTCCCCCACTTAACCATTCCATATAGTGTTACGCTGTGGGAGGGGGAGACAGGCCCACTGCTGCCCCTGCCTCCCTCCCTCTTATCTCTCCTTCCCTCCCTCCCTCCCTCCCTCCTTCTTATCTCTCCTTCCTTCCCTCCCTCCTTCTTATCTCTCCTCTCTCCCTCCCTCCCCCTCTCTATCTCTCCAATCAATCCCCCTCTCCCCTCCTACTACCTCTCTCTCCATCCCACTCACTGTCTCTCTCTCTCTCTCTTCTATCCCTCATGAGAGAGGGAAATAGGGAAATATATCCAGTGCTTCTCTCTCTCTCTCTCTCTCTCTCTCTCTCTCTCTCTCTCTCTCTCTCCAATCATCAACCTTCCCCTTCCCTGCCTATCCCTCTTCTCCACTCCCCCCCCCCTCTCTCTCTCCCCTGCGTGCCGATCGTACCAGCATGCAAAATTCGTCGGCAAACACCCCCCCGGCCTGATGATAGTGGGTGTCCCTCACACACACACACACACACACACACACACACACACACACACACACAGGGGGAGAGAGAGAGAGAGAGAGAGAGAGAGAGAGAGGTGCTGGTGGGTATGATGCACAGAGAAAGATTACGGATGCTGAGAGAGAGAGAGAGAGAGAGAGAGAGAGAGAGGTGCTGGTGGGTATGATGCAGAGAAAGATTACGGATGCTGAGAGAGAGAGAGAGAGAGAGAGAGAGAGAGAGAGAGAGAGAGAGAGGTGCTAGTGGGTATGATGCACAGAGAAAGATTACGGATGCTGAGAGAGAGAGAGAGAGAGAGAGAGAGAGAGAGGGTACTAACCATCCCAATAAAAAATGAAACTGAAAAAAGTAGGGGAGGGGAGGGGAGGGGAGGGGAGAGAAGAGGCAATTTACTCAAGAAGAGGAGGAGGAAGGGGGGGAGCTGAGGGGAGGAGGAGGGGAAAGGACGAGGAGGAGGAGAGAATGTACTCAAGAGGAAGTGGGAGGGAAGGATAGAAGGGGAGGGGAGAGGAGGGGAAGATAGAAGGGGAAGGGAGAGGAGGGGAGATTATCTGGCAGAGAGGAAAAGGAAGATGAGTAGGGTGGAGGGGGAGGGCAGGGAGAGGGGGAAGGGAGAGATGCATGGAAGGAGACTGAGAAAGGAAGGACTGAAGGGAAGGGAAGGAGAGAGGGGGGGGTGAGAGAAGGGGAGACAAGAAAGGGGAGAGGGGGAAAAGAAGATAGGGAGAGGGGAAGAGAGAAGAAAGAAAGAGGGAGGGGGAGAGAAGAAAGAAAAGAGGGAGGGGAAGAGAAGATAGGGGAGAGGGGGGAGAGAGAAGATTGGGGAGAGAGGGTGAGAAGAAACGGAAAAGAGGGAGAGAAGAAAGGGGAGTTGGAAGAAGAAAGGGATGAGGGGGAAAAAGAAGAAAGGGGGAGACGTAGAGAGACACAGATAAGAACTTAATCCTTTCCTAAGTCTCTGCTAAGCTGAATAACATCGCCAGGTATACTCCTTTCACCTGAACTTGGCCCAGATATTTTACACCTTCTTTTACAAACCCCAGTGGCGGAAAAAGACAATGCTACACCTCCATATCCTTTCCACAGCACTTCTTCGTGACTAGCAGAGAATTCTAGGGTTAATCTACTGTTTCAACGGTTAAGGACGCTCCCTAACACTTTTTCCTAAGCAACTTATTTTGTTTATTACACTGGGTAACTCCTTTTGTGTTGCTCGGACCGCTCTTCCATCTTTATTAGTCTATCCTGCATTATTTATACATTTCCTACTCCCACTGCCACACCCACGCCCACACCAGCAGACTGAGCCGCCCCCGGAACGAAAGATATCGCTCTCTGTTTAATTTCGGACCATATATATGTATAAACGAATTCGTCATTTTAGAAAAAGGTAAAATTTCTCTCTCTCTCTCTCTCTCTCTCTCTCACACACACACACACACACACACACACACACACACACACACACACACACAGAGTCGGCAGCCAGAGAAAGAAATTAAGTAAAAAAAATAAATTATAAGTAAGCATGGCGGAAGGTGACCCGTTCTACGATTCGCCTGCCACACAACGATGTCACGTGGTTTGCACTATAACAATGTATCTGTTGCCACCCAAGAGAGAGAGAGAGAGAGAGAGAGTTGGTAAATGAGAGGGGAAACAGACACGTGGTATCCAATCCTCTTATTACACCCATCCCTACAGGCACTGGACCACACACACACACACACACACACACACACACACACACACACACACACACACACACAATAACTCCTACTGGTATTTATCTACACCATTTCCTACACATTCCATATATTTATTTTACACACACACACACACACACACACACACAAGCAAGACTATTTATCCAAATCTATTTTATCTCTCTATGTATTCCTTTAAAGAGTCAACAGGTACAGCATCTAACAATTTTTCTTCCTGTCTTCCTATTACTTGACACAACATATGGAAGACCACTCGTGGAAGTGTGGTGAAAAACACGTGCCACTTAGCCATCATCATCACCATCATCACCACCATCATCATCATCATCATCATCATCATTATCATCATCATCATTATCATCATCATCATTATCACCACCACCACCACCATCATCATCATCATCACCATCATCATCATCATCATCATTATCACCACCACCACCTTAATCATCATCATCATCACCACCACAATCATCATTATCACCACCACCACCACCACAATCATCATCATCATTATCACCACCACCACCATAATCATCATCATCATCACCACCACAATCATCATTATCACCACCACCACCACCACCATAATCATCAACATCATCACCACCACAATTATCATCACCATCATCATCATCATCACCACCACCACCATCATCATCATCATCATCATCATCATCACCACCACCACAATCATCATCATCACCACCATCATCATCATCATCATCATCATCATTATCACCACCACCACCATCATCATCATCATTATCACCACCACCACCACCACCACCACCACCATCATCATCACCACCATCATCATCATCATCATTATCACCACAACCACCACCATCACCACCGCCACCATCATCATCACCATCATCATCACCACCACCACCATCAATCATCATCATCATCATCATCATCATCATCATCACCACCACCACAATCATCATTATCACCATCATCATCATCATTATCATCACCACCACCATCATCATCATCACCACCACCATCATCACCATCATCATCATTATCACCACCACCACCATCATCATCATCATCATCATTATCACCACCACCACCATAATCATCATCATCATCATCATCACCACCATCATCATCATCATCATCACCACCACCACAATCATCATCATCACCATCATCATCATCATCATTATCACCACCACCACCACCACCATAATCATCATCATCTTCACCACCACCACAATCATTATCATAATCACCACCATAATCACCATAATCATCATCATCATCACCACCATCATTATCACCACCACCACCATCATCATCATCATCATTATCACCACCACCACCACCACCATAATCATCATCATCATTATTATCACCACCACCACCACCACCACCATAATCATCATCATCATCACCACCACCACCACCACCATAATCATCATCATCATCATCATCATCATCATCAAGCAAGGCAGAAGTGCTAGGGAGACTTCGAAGACAGAAGAAGGTTCAACATCTTAATAATTCTAAAGAAGCCAGCAGGAAGTGGAAGGTGGAAGTGGAAGGTGGATGGAGGATGGAAGTGGATGAATGGTGGAAGTGGAAGGTGGAAGTGGATGGAAGGTGGACGTGGAAGGTGGAAGTGGATGGAAGGTGGACGTGGAAGGTGGACGTGGAAGGTGGAAGTGGAGGGTAGGTTGAAGGTGGAAGTGGAAGGTGGATGGAAGGTAGGTGGAAGTGGATGGTGGAAGTGGAAGGTGGATGGAAGGTGGAAGTGGAAGGTAGGTGGAAGTGGAAGGTGGATGGAAGGTGGAAGTGGAAGGTGGATGGAAGCCGCGACGTGACTGGACACATTCTGATTAGAACTGACATGAGCCCCATTAATGCTGAGAGAGAGAGAGAGAGAGAGAGACGATAATGATTATGATGACGCTGCAGAACTAGGCCTTTTTCTTTTCCATACGCACTAAAAAAATAATTACTGCAATGTGCAACAGTTGTAAATGATCATCTTGGCCTCTGCAATTTACCCAAGTCAAACATATTGTAAGAAGTTTTGTAAATATCCAAGATTGCTGAGTGTACCAGAACGAGAGGGGGTGGTGTTGCATGGGAGGGGGTGGTGTTTCATGGGAGGGGATGGTTTTGCATGGGAGGGGGTGGTGTTTCATGGGAGGGGATGGTTTTGCATGGGAGGGGGTGGTGTTGCATGGGAGGATGGAATCGTTACTGAGTAGGGATGGAAATACAGCTCCACATTTTTTTTTTTTTAATCATACTGCCAACCCTCTAGCATGTAGGGTTAACTTACATACAAATTTATCGAACCAAACTTTCGACCCTTTAAAGTACCGTACTGGTGGGTTTCCTTCAATAATGTCTTCTCTCTATACTCACACTAAAATCCCTAACAGGCGCAGACAGCGGAAGATTATATTTGAAAGCTTAAGTAAAGAGAATGGGGAATGAGAAACTGACAGGGAGTGCATGTGAATGAGGTGGAGGGGGGAGGGCGTGGGAGGGTCCGAGAATAAGAGTGAGGGATGGAAGGTATAACGAGAGGATGTGAATTGGAGAAACGGCAGTCAGATAGCAAAGGACAAGGTGACGTGAAGGCAGTTCGTTTGTAGCTAACCACTGCAGGATCAAGGCGTCTGCAGATAGACAGACAGATTAGCTGACAGACAGACAGGCAGACAAAGATAGACAGACAGAGAGATACAGAACACTTAGGAAATCCACCCATTATCTAGAGGCCTTGCTAAATCGAAGACTTTTAGAGATTTCAACAATACCTAACAAACCCATCCACCTTTGCTGTTATTTATGCCATATCCACCCTTCCCCATTACAGAAACAACACGATACATAAGTTAAAAACAATTTACTCTGCTCACAATACATTACAGCCCTCCATACTACAACACTTACTCAACTTATGCACCACACTATCACAACATATGATACAACTGGCAAAAAATCCACTCTGTCCACTCTGAAATGCAGGCCCACACCACCACACACTCACTTCACGCCCCTCACTCTTACAACACAGAAGTACAACTCAAACAATCCGCTATGCCCATAATGCAGTGCAGCCCCCCATATCACAACACACTCACCTATTGCACCACAGTATGTCACTATCACAATATTGTAAATCCTTCAACATAAACTCAACACAAAAGCTCTCTAGGAGCAACTGGTTGAAGCGACCGATTTCCAGCAGTCCTAAGGGTTCACGGCCAGCTGAGCCTAGGGTTCAATAAAAAATAGGGCTGCAAATTTCATGTCTCATATCCTATACTTCTTATGGAGCTTATATCACACAGCTCACTGGCAGCAATAAAAAGATGATGCCACTGCTCTACATCTTTTCCATTGCACTTTTTCATGACTAACATCATATTCTTGCGTTAATCTATTACTACAACTCGGTATTCAAGATAGAAAGACCGGAATTTTAGGTCTATAACTTCCAGTCTTTCAAACACGGTGTATCCAGGCATCTCAAAATCAACAGATCTTGAATTCGGCTCTCTGTTATCTTGTTTTTGTTTTTGTTTTCTTGGAGAGAACGATCTTATGGGCTTCTGGCATTTAGTTCCTTCTTCCTTCCATAAAAATAAAAAGGTAGCTATAGTAACAAAGTACCAAAACAACACACAGACAATTCCTGTTCATTTACTTCCCAGATTTAAAAACTCTCAGATTTCAATTTTTTCTAGATTTTTCCTCTCTGTTAAACACCCATCCAGTACTTCATCACTCAAGCCTATAGTCAATTACCCTTTTTTAACAACAGCAAGGGGGTTCTGGGATAGGCCACTCTATCCAGACATTCGACACCATCCATACAGACATTGTACAATCTTGGTTTCATGATACAACCTATTCTAAACCTGAAATTTAGACAGAATTCCTCACTCAGTGTACCATTCCATCCTCATAGCTAATACTGCTCCATTATAGTTTCCAAATCTCCTTCAGTAATTTAGTTTTCATTTCGCATACATTAACTTTTCTTTAAATGGGATGAAATCTCGATAGCAATGTGAACAAGTCAGTGGGAAGCCCTCTGTACAATAAGAAGAGGTGATCTACAACATCACACCTTTAATCATGGAAATGGTATCAAGTATTGCAACATGGGAGAAACTGGCAGACTAGTTTTATGGGTAGAAATGGAACTTTATCAGGCATTTTCCCTGTGATACACTGCAAACCACGTAACAAAAAAACAAATGTCAAAAGAGGTAAATTATGACAAGAACTTTCCTGGTACTATAAGTTTAAAATATTATTCCTGATAATGATGTGAGTATCATCAGCAAACATTTTGGGCAAGTGTAAACGTTCAATGTGGGCGCATATTGAAAAAAACAAAGTACAAGTAAATGAAAAATAAAAAACAAACATACACCTAGCTGCAAGTGAAACAGAAAAAGGACACCATTACAGAAAAATACTACAAACTTAAAAATACATTTATAACACAGAGACATGGAAAATACAGTAAAGTACATCAAGTCCTCGTTTTAAGTCAGGGGTATGTTTGAAATTACCATAACCTTTTCAGTCCAATTAATACTGTTACTGTACTTGGGAAAATCTGGCAAGCGGGAACTTCAAGAGATAACTTTTATACTTCACAGCAAATTTCAATAATAAGAAAGACAACTTGTACTGAGGACCTAATATACAGTTAAATCCTTCAATCCAATGATGTATTTCTTCACTAACTTACTGTACTAGGCCCAGCTACTTATCAAAAAATTTCCTTCAGCTCTGGAGAGATTTAAAACTGGAGAAGTCTGATGACAGCTTTAATTAACTCCTCCACTGCAACAGGTTCTTTCCCAACAGAACAAATTCATCATCAGACTGAGTTAAAACAAGGAAGAAATGTTGGTTACTCACCAAAGCCAGTCAACATCACCAGTGTAGATCAAGTCAGGAATTCACCCCATGACAGGACAACGCAGCACTTTCACAGATCACTTTTACGCTGATTTCGGGTCAGGTCAGTACAGTGAGGACACCATGCATGTACAAGATATATAAGCATTTTGGATCTTGCAGCGTGCATGGGTGAGGTGGTGATGGAACCGGAGGCAAGATTGGATGCAGAGGTGGAGGTGCTGATGGTACAGATTGTAATGGCGATAACTGGGGTGAAGACTACACCCATGGACGAGAGCGTACTGCTATGAGTGGAGGTGGTCTGAAGAAACAGGAGATGGTGGTCTGCCAGGTCTTCAATGTTCAAACAAATTTTTTCAACGGCAACCCAACTATTGCTCCTTGACACACCTTGATTGCATGAGCAGAAACTGTCTTTGCTGCACTGTTAAATGATCCAATTTAACAAGTGTTTTCTGAATATTAGTCCAAGGTTAAGGAGTAGTTTGCCTGAGTACATACAGCAGTTCAGTGCATTTCTTTGGATGACTTTAAGCACTGAGCAAATCACATACTTCTGCTTATTTTTAGCCTCAATTCAGACAGGTTCTAGTTTTACCATCCTTTCTCTTCTGCCACTGTTCTGCTGTCATGGTTGCTAATGAGCTCCTGTGAGTTTCTTGGGGTGTTCCAGCAATGGAGTGTGATGTCTGTATGAAACACTACATAACAATCACATTTTAGGCAAAGGTATCATTCCATCAAAATTTCAGATCACTGTTAGTAAAGAAGCTGAGGAAATGCCTTCTTCCAGAGAAGCTCTCCTTTTACACCTTAACTGTCAATTTTTCTTTCTTGCATCACAACTATAGTGTACCTTTTCTGCCCCCTCCACTGCAATCTGTTTAAATTTCTCACTGATAAGACCACATAGTTTCTACACAGTATCCTGGTGTATCTCCTCAAAGTCCATGGTTATGCAAGAGTTAATGGCTTCTTCAAGTTCATGTCACCTTACTCTCTTATGATTGGGACAACTTTCATCTTGTCCCTAGGTGGGAAAATAGGTTTGGATGATGATGATAATGCTTCAGAGAGTTTAAACTTAGCCTGTATTGCATTAGTTACTCATAGCGCATCTAATGTAATCGCACTGAAAAATATATACATTCCAGTACTTTCATGCAAAACAGCACCATGAGACATATTTAGAATTTCCTCTGTCTCAGACCTTTACATCACTTCTAGTCTCTCTGCTTCAGGATTTTGCAGTTCTTCCTCCACAACAGCAGATGTCTCGCTATTATGCAACAGTAATGTGTAAAAGAAAATACAGTACCAGTTTATTAGCATTCTCAGGCTCATATGACCGCTCTCTGCTGAATACAATTATGGAACTTTAAATGGGCTAAAATTCTAGTAAAGTTTATTGTGGCAATTGGTTTTCAAGAAATGGTCTCTTAATTAGAAAAGGATATACAGTACAGTATTTAGAACTATCACATATCAAGCAGTACAGTACAGACTTTACAAGAACACTCAAAGACACTGACTCATTTCTCCCTATCTGCTCCTTTTTTTCAGTATGTCTATTGTAAAAGCAACCAACAGCTGAACTGTAATTAGTCATATCATGCTATGACATTAATCATTAATACAGTACGGTATGTACATATGAACTCAGACTGTATGGCCATATGCCACTGTACAGAAAGACTAAGAAAACAATTTCAAGTAGGCTCATGGTGCTGAAGAGATATGATAAATATTTATCCAAAGAATGTACTGTACTGTATTATATTTCCATACTTATACACTGGGCTAATACCGGTATATAATTTGGGTGAACCTGGAAAAAGAATGATGAACCAATTTTGACCATTAGGACTCATCCTCTTCAGTCATGGCTGATAGTGAGCAATTTCAAAAGTTAATCGTGGGAGGAACCCGAAGGTTCAACCAACAAGTCTCACGATTATGAACTGGATGATAAAAGGCGGTACAGAAAGTGCCTCCCAGAAAAATTCCATGTGCAGTAACCCTATATGGTAATATGTTAAAAAGTTGCTCTCTGTAGAAGTGCTCTTCCTCATTCACACACACACACACACACACACACACATACACAACAAATCAATCCTGAAACCCAGTTGATTGGAGAAACACTGTAGCTACTACACATCTTGGTTACTCAAAACAGTAAAATTCATTTGAGTTTGTTGTCACATGTCTTTACCTAGCAGAGAGATCCTCAGTAACGGGCTAAGTTTTAACCAATCAATAAAAAGCAAGACAAGTTTTAATCAACCTGACCACTAAGTGAAGCAGAAATTTAACCAATAAGTTTTTTTTATGCAAGGCAGAAGGAACCAAAGGCCAGGAGCCCGCAAACCGTTCCATCCAAGAAAAAACAAAAACAATACAACTGAGAGCCAAATTCAAGATCCACTCATTTCAAGATGCCTAGACACACTGCATTTCAAAGACTAGAGATCATAGGAAGCAGGAAATACAGACAGGGAGACAGTTCCAGAGCTGACCTATTGTATAAATGAAGGACTGGGAGTAACAGATAACTCTTGACCATGCATGGCCTATACCGTACTCTTCTACAGTACATTCCATCAAAAAATATTACAGCACTGTGCACAAATATTAACACATCTCTCTCACTGATTTCTGATGGTCAGTTTCACATCATTCACTGCCTCATCATGATCTCTTCACCCAAAGATGTATTTTCAATTTTTCCCTTTCTACCTCAACAAATTTATTTAGATATCAAGAGTCTTTTCTAACTGGAAGGATTAGCTATGCCAATCATTACTGCTCGCTTCTCTTCTTGGGTGCTCTCCTCACCTAAATAAAACTGCAGAGATATTACAAGAGCGGAACATACTGTACATCACTGGATTAGCCGGGTTTACGATAGGTATCAGACTGCTACAGAACTCACAGTTTGTCAAATACCCAAGAGATGGATCATACTGCAAGCCATATCTACAAGGCATCAACACCTTCTGCCTGAGGATGACATTATTTTTTGCACTTATTTGGGATAACGCACTGAGAAGGGAAATGGCTCAAGACTGTACAATTTGGAGGAGCTGACATCAAGTGAAAAGATTTATACATGTTGGTATGAGTCATGTTCTTTAAACTTAAGGCAACATAATGTACCTTACAATTATTTGACTGCACTGACTTTTTGTAGTACCAAAACGACAGAAAGTCTCTATCTAACCCCTAAAATTCAAAAAGTTTCTCCTACGCTGAATATACTGTAATCATTTAGTAGGACCAGTAGCAAGGATGATAGAGAAGCTACCTTTGGGAGGAAGCAGCTAAATTGTACTGGTTGTGTGAATGCTACAGCAGGTGTGGGAACTTTTCATGCTTACCCACTAGGCATCAGGCTTATACTTATATGATACTGCCATGGTGAGTCTCTGGCAAGCATCAGGCTCATGAACTGGTAAAACAATGCATAACACATATCTGGGCTCAGTACAGTACCAGGTAATACAATGCATTATATTAACCTTAGTTTTAGTCATGGCTTCATATAATTCATGATTATTGATGAAACTGGAATTCTGTACACATAACGTATTTAATGTTCATACATAACATTTATGGTACACTAACATAATGTATTAGATGCACTTGTTACGTACAGGCTACAAATAATACCAGCACTACATAATTATTAAAGACGGAGTAAAACTGACTAATTTCTCCACATTTTTTTCTCAATAATGAGTGTACCTGGTTTCACTTCACTGTAATTGAATACAGTACTGCACATTAATTTTAACACTGCATCTGCATCACATCTAAGAAAATAATTGATTCATGGCCCTTCATATGCCACATAACCCCTACATTGGCTAATCACAGCACAAGGGGCCAGTGCGCCACAAGCTTTCAAGGACTGGAAATCACCTGAATTGTCAACAGTTTATTTCCAAATGCAGTTAAGTCACCTATGGCGCAGACTTCTATGCCATGGTTTTCTATGACACGGCAAGGTGCCTGAACCAAAAAAAATGAACCACGTGCATATAATACCTATGGCGCGGGGGCGCAACAAGGTTTGAAACGCACCTCTTGCCTCAGAATCCCCAACCCTACCCCTTCCACTTTAGCACTAGCGTCATCGGAGTTAGGTACGTTCAGTATTTTATGCCCTTTATTATTTATTGCTTAGTGTTTAAATTGTGTGTAATACATGCATTGACTGATTGCTTGATTGTGTGCCTGTGTATAGTGGGGGAAAATGGGGAAAAGTGAGGTGAAAAAGGGGACTTTGCCATTTTTCCCATAAGTTTAATTTGCATGGCATGGTTTTCTATGGCGTGGGCTTGACCCACAACCAATTAGCCGCGCCTTAGGCGATTTGATTGTTGTTTTCTTTTCTCCTTTCTTTCCATCTTCCTGCAACTGTCTCCTGTTGATATTGGTTTCCCAATATAATTCCATTTATCTTGCAGTCTGATTTTTTTTTTTTTTTTGACAAAAGATGCCTACACAGTAGCTACTTATCCCACCAATTACTGGTTAAGTTTGCTTTTGTCAGGCTAGGTTAAGGTAGATTAAGTGGGTTTCTGCATGATTAATTGTTGTTCTTTCTTACCTACAATAAAACAATCCTAGAGTGACTGGAAGAGAATAAATTATTACTGTAATCCTCAACTATAATTTCACCATACATTATTACATACAGTATTATCCATTACAATACTACAGCTTTCAATAGGTTATCTTAAGCTTGGGTGTGCTGGCCTGGCTTTGCTATAATGTTATTTTAAACTGGGTTAGGTCCTGTACTTCCCTTTCTAGATAAAATGGTTGATATTTAATCTGGCCGAGCCATACCTAACTTAATGTACGATAATCTAATGCCCAGGGGCAAAGATGTTCCAAATAGTTACCAATATCTCTTACCGGTACCCTCTTTGGTTCTACAGAATGTTACAGGCATCTCTGTAATAACTGGTAATGATACAAAATGCAAACACACATCCTGCCTAACTGCCAAGCTGCTCACCTCCTTAGCATTCTTACCCTACCACTGCTATTTTCAACAACAAACACCTGGGCTTCATCACTGAACGTAATAACAAAAAAAACTTCCCCAATTTTTTTTTGGCTTACAACTACATCAACAATGAAAGAAAGCCATTTAAATGCCTGTTTAAATGAACGACACGAGATGCAATATTTACAAACGTAAGCCTAACACCATTCACACCTACTACGTTAACCAAACACCTGCACTGTATCACTGAACCCTACAGCATCAACAACTAAGTGTATTTTTGCATAACCAAATCAGAAACGAAAGAAATTATCAGTTCAGAGAAGCATGCACCCTTCAATGGACGTCACCACGTGAGATGCTTGCAAAGCCAGCGACAGTACTCGGTCTTTTCAGCCAATTAACAACTTTTATTTTATACAACAACCGCCTCCAGTGTACCAGCAAACCTTTAAATATTAATCACTTACCTTATTTTTGTGAAGAATCTCCTCAGCAACGAAAGTAACCCTTTTAAAGACTCGTTTAAACACGACGCTTCGTCCACAACGTTTACCAAGCTGAGAACATTATGGGTAGAGCAGTGCTGCCAACTATGAAATACAAATCCCGCTAGATGGACCTCAAAAACCCGCTACATTGGAACACTAAAGAGCTAGGTATGTTGACATGAAATATTAATCTTTTATTGCACAAAAATGTTAAAAAACCACGGATTACATTTCGTTTTTTCTGTAGCTAGGCAATAAAATATTTATACCCAAAGAGGACTCTATATGTCATGCATTTGCTGTGTACCAGTGCTGATATTTAAATTACACTCACCCCTTATTTAAGAAAAACTAAACTACAAACACTCACCTTTTAAAAAAAAACAAAAAAAACAGCAACTTTGTGAAATCATCATCATCATCATTATCTTGAGTTTTTGATGTGCTGGTAGGCTTGTCTGTGGTTCACCTTCGCTGTAGGTTTGGAGAGTTCCGATCTTGCTTGGAGCATCAGGTGGTATTTCGTACTCATGACAAGATTTTCCAAGTCTTCGTAAACCAGGTCGAATTGCTTTGTACTTTTTCCACTGGGATATAATGCTCATCCACTCCACGAAAATTTTAACGCATTTTAACTTACGTTGTGCCGTACACCTGAGATGATTATGTGTACCGATGAAGTAGAAGGTGGCTACAGGAAGGAAGGTGAAGGAGGCAGGGATGGTGGATTTTGGCTGATTAAGTGTTGGGTGATGACACTGATAATTCTGCGTCTGTCTCTGAAGATGAAGCCAGGTGTGTGGGGGTAAGGCACAAAATATAACTGAGTATAATAAGTTCGCGGGTTGGAGATGAAGAGAGAACAGGTTGGGAGGGATCTCGGGTTGGGGATGAAGTGGAAAGTGGTCGAGAAGGAGCTGGATTGGGAATGGTGGTTGGGAAGGACAAGGGATTGGGGATGGTGATTGAGATGCAGACATAATGGCGTCGTTGACTAGAACACACATATCCAAGAACCTCCCTGTAACCTACTGTACGTGACCAATCATTATAGCGATGCCAGAGAAAATGGTCGACTAAGCCTACTAAGGAATATGCAGTTTTTACTGGCTAGATACAAAAGTAATTAATTTTCAATTTTACGATTGTACTATATGATTCTGTATTTCTATTATCAGTAACACAAATCATAGTTTAATTGCTAGGTAAGTCAGCTTATTAAAAAAAGCTAGAAAAAAAGCTAACGGCACATAGAAAATTTACCCGCCAGATTACAAGGAAAAGAGCTAGATCTAGCGAGGAAAAAGCTAAATTGGCAACACTGGGGTAGAGGAGCTAGATATGCTAGAAAATAGCTCCGCAAGCAAAACTCCAGAAATTGCAGGTAATAACGCTACGATTTTAGAAAGGCACCAAATACTGACTAAACCCCCAGTATACCCTATACCTAGATTTCATACCTCACACCATCAAAAATTGGCGCTAAATGGTTGTGAATATTTCTAATTTAAGAAGCGCTAAATTGGATGCTGAAGAGACGCTAGCACACAAAATTCCAGAAATTGAAAAAAATAAACACAGAAACTAAAGTCTCTAGACTACTGCTGCATATGAACAATCTCTCTATAATACAGTTAAATTTCATACGCCTGGCTTTTGAAATTTGGCTAAATAAATACGTAAACCACCCCTTAAAAAAAAAAAAGCTAGATTGGCAACCCTGGTCACTGATGCGAAAACGTCCTCAACCCAAGTGTTATATATGATGGAACGAAATAGTCGTACTTTTAGCATGTCCCAGGATTCTATTGACAACTAAAGGAGCAAAATAGACGTATTTTAGAAATATTCACATTTTTAGCTCAAACGATATTATTTTTATATTTATTTATTTATTTTTTTGACTAGAGAATAACAGAAGTCCATACCACGTTGAGTACATCGCTTCCCGTCCGATCAGCGAAGTTAAGCAACGTTGGGTCTGGTTAGTACTTGGATGGGTGACCGCCTGGGAACATCAGATGCTGTTGGCATCCCTACGTGTCAAGTGTTGGTGGAGGATTAGTGCCCCTCCCTGTAAAACAATTAACTCTAAGCCCTTGGCCACCCCGTGTGGGATACATGGCTTCTGGCAATGAATGGAAATAACAGAAGTGCATTGCCAACGTAATTTTGTATATCAGTGTTGCTAACGCGCAACTTCGAAGTGGAGTTTATAGCCCACTCTCATGCCTCTTCTCTACTACTACGTTTATTACAGTTTAATATGGTGCTGGAGAGGGACCAAGGATAAGAGAAAAAAAAAGGATGGTTTGTTTTTCCCGCAATGACGTCACACCAGTAAACATTTCTCATCTGGTGAGTAAGTACGTTGCCTCGAACTTTGTGCAGAACAATTGTGATTTGTGCTGTTTATGGCTGCTCAAGTGATGCTCAAAAACATACAGACCAACGCATTAAGTACTTCAGGTTTCCTAGAAATAAAGAAACATGTGAAAAGTGGATAAGAGCATATAGACGGAAAGATAAGATAAACGTAAACTTTGCACGCATGTGCTCGCGCCATTTTAAGGACACTGATTACAGACTTGAGTATTTACTACGGAAAGAAGAGGCAAATGTTTCTCCAAAAAAATGCAGACCACTCCACCCATGGGCTGTTCCAAGTGTTGAACTTCCAACACAACGAAGTTCAGCTGAAGGTATGTAATATTTAACTTGCACTCGGGTAACACCTATAGGCTACTTAACTTAGCATTAACAGTAAAATGTAGGATATTGATTGGTTGCCTTTTCACCTAATGCAGTATTAACAGTAAAATGTGTTGAGTGATAAGAGACTGCTGAACAAAGCATTTAAAGTCTTTTACTGTACATGTTAGTATGAGAATTGAACAGGTTGGACCTAACTTTTGCTATGCTGAGAATTGTTTCTCCAATTTCCCTTGTAGTAAGACCTACTTGGTGGTAGTGGGAGAAAATAGGCATATGAGTGGGATGAAGAAGCATCCTCCAAATGCACTACTGTTACCAAATAGTTACTGCAAAAATAGTAAGAGTGGGAGCACACATCCAAAATCTTCCTGTTGGAAGTCTAGCTAGTGATTAAAATGAAATGCATGTTTGATTTCAAAAGGATTATTTTATATGCCTGGACTTCATTTGTCAATATACAACTACACTTTATGCAAATTTTGGTACTTTTAAGGACTGAAAATATAAACATACAAAAATAAGTTTGGATCATATGAAGATCCTCCCCCTCAAGTAGGTTTGGGGTGGAGGATCTTCATATGATCTAGTCGGGTGGAGGATCTTCATATGATCTAGTCGGGTTGAGGATCTTCATATGATCTTGCCTGTATGGGAAAACCTTCAGTTCATCCTAACCTAACCTAACCCGACCTAACCAAACCCTAGGTGAGGTTGGCTTAGGTTAGGGTAGGGTAGGTTAGGTAAGGTTAGGTTACCTAACCTAACCCGACCTAACCTAACCCTAGGTGAGGTTGGCTTAGGTTAGGGTAGGGTAGGGTAGGGTAGGTTAGGTTAGGAATAATGTTTTATTATTTAATCCTTATGTAGTTTATTTACATTAAAATTTTGGTGGGGGGGGGGATCTTCAGTTGGGCACTTTGGGGGGGAAGATTTTCATATGTTCCATAAGTTTCATTGCTTTCTTTTTATGCCAGCCCTGTATTTTCAGTATGATCTTTTTGGTATTTTTACTGTACTTGCTTACTTTATTTCGCCTTATAATGGTGTGACTGATATGAGAAGTGTGTTTTACCATGTCTTGGCTACCTCTCTTGCATAGGTGATGCAAGCCTGGTAGGTTATGATAGAGATAGGGAAAGAGAAGCAAACAGAATTTTTATCTTAAAAAGATGATATACTTATTTTCAGGTACCAGTGCTTCTTACAGGAGGAGGAGAGCAGAGAGGAAGCAGAGGCGCCAGATTCTGCAAGAGTGTGTGAACACCAACATTGATGGTAACTATACACTATTTTTAATACTGTATCAGTATCGAAATGAAGCAGGGGGTGGGGAATGTACTTGAGGGTGATAAGCGAAAAATTTTAACAGGAAACAACACAATCTAGACCTACCTAAGTTGCAATCATAGATTGCAGGGCAAATTAGACAGGCAGTATTGCATTCATACCCATATCTAGTTAGGTAGCTCTAAGGAGGGAATAAACAGTTCGACAGTATTTTATATTATATATACTTTTTTTTTTCTGTTTTTTGACAATTGCTTTACTTTACAGATGTTGTTCAATTGGAAGCAGAGGTTTCTATTCAAGAGCAGACATCAGAAAACTTTGGGAGAGATCATGCAGATTATCATTCAGCACAACCTTCCCAGCTACAGCCAATGGAACAGGATACAGTTGAATCCCAAAGTGATGGTATGTCTACACAGAAAATCTGCTGGTCATGCTGTGTTTGTATGCCATGGAAATCAGAACTTGAGAGTGAATTAGGAGTAGTTAAGACAGAGCTTGAAATTCTAAAGGAAGAGAACAAGAAACTAAGAGAGGAGTTGAATAAAATGGCTTTAGAAATGCAAGGTTTAAGAAACAGTAATAATAATTATAAGGATATTGTATCTTCACATGAGTTGAATGCTAGCAAAGCCAATTTGGAAAATAAAGGTGCACTTGCCTTGCATGAAGAAATATCATGTTCTCAAAGATATACTGTCTCCTTATTTCACAGATACTCAAATTGAATACTTTTTGACCAATGAACCTGTTGGGAAGTGGTCATATGATGATATAACATCTTCCCTTACCTTAAGAGCTATAAGTCCAAAGGGATATCAGTATATTAGAGAACATTTGAAATAACCATACCCTTCAGTTTCAACTTTGAAAAGGTGGACTAAATGCCTCAGTTTCCAACCTGGCTTGCTAGATATTGTTTTAAAACTAATGAAGAGGAAAGGTGAAACTATGTCTCCAGGAGAAAAAGTGTGTATACTCTCCTTTGATGAAATGAAAGTTACCAAGGCCTGGGAATTTAATAGAGCTGAGGAAAGTGTACTGTCACCCCATAATTATGTTCAAGTTGTCATGGTGAGAGGCTTATTAGGCTGCTGGAAGCAGGTCATATTTTATGAATTTGATACCAGAATTACTGAAGAATTATTGAACACAATTATTAGAGCAGTAGAAGAAAGTGGGTATGAAGTTCATGCTACTGTATGTGACATGGGTGGTTCAAATAGCTACCTCTTGAATAAGATGGGTATTAATGAAAATCAAAATTCATTCACCAATCCATTTGATCCCAGCAGAAAGATTCATGTTTTTGCCGATGTTCCACACCTCATCAAGCTTGTGAGAAATCATTTTTTAGATAGTGGCTTTCATACTCCAGATAAGTCTGTCATAGTTAATACCAACCCAGTCATAGATCTCATGACGGTAGATACAGGAAATCTGAAAGTAGCTCACAAACTTACTAATCATCATATTTCAGCACAAGGAGCTCAGAGACAAAGAGTAAAGTTTGCAGTTCAGCTGCTATCAGAAACTGTTTCAAAAGCTATATCATTTTTTGGACAGTGTGGTACCAGCAAGAGCAGTAACTGGTCTTCAACCTCTGAATTTATTCAAGTAATAAATGACTGGTTTGATATATTAAATAGCAGCATTAAGAGAGACTTAAATGGAAAAAGACATGCCTTCCAAAAGAGTGATGAGCAAATGAAGAAACTCTCTGACACAGTGTCCACCATAAAATCTTTAAGAGTGAAAGGGAAGTTTCTTTCATTTCAGAAAGGGATCTTACTCTCATGTAGGTCACTGGAGACACTGTATGATTCCCTTTCTGAAAGGTTTAATGTAAGGTATATACTCACAAGGAGGTTAAATTAGGATGTTCTGGAGCATTTTTTTAGTGTAATACGCCGGATGGGTAGATGTTATGATCACCCATCACCACTGTCATTCCAACATCGCTTGAAAATTTACCTACTGGGAAAAGAAACTTCAGTAATTTCACCTAGTACAAACTGTGCAGAGGTGGAATCTACTCCCTTAATTGCAAGTGGTGTACAGGAAGTTTCAAAAGAAGAGTTAGAAAATGCAGATGGTGATGGAAATCTTGTATCATATGTATTCACTCCAGAGATTAGTCCCACACCTGATGAACTTGAAACCCATGTTGAGCAATGTGAGGAGGTGTTGCATATTACGTTTCCCGAGAAAGAAGTATTTGACCATTTCCTTGGTTTTGTAGTACACAAATTCAAATTCAAATATCCAGAATTAGGAACCTCATTAACTGATGATAGTTGCAGCTCTTGGGATGCATTTATAAACAAAGTTGGTTTGAAAAAAATTAATCCTGAACATCGAAGTTTCTTCCTTAATTTAGAGCACCTATTCAGAAAGTACCATGGCACATCACTGAAGGAGGGAAAAGGAAGTGTTGAGCATGTTATGCAAATGGTTACACTGCCTCCATACATTCCAAAAGAGGTAGCAACTTTTTTTGTTAGGTGCAGAATATATTTTAGGATTAGGGAGCTTAATCGTGCACTTAAAGAATGTAAGGGTGTTAATTGTAAGAATGCTGGAAAAAAGATGAAGAAAATTGTAAATTAACTATGTTGAGCAGTTAAGAGTAATAATGACAAAATAGTCTATTCAGTTTGGTAGATGTATTAATAATTTGGATGAACAGTTTTGAGAAGAAAATGTATCATAGGTATATTATTTTATGTATGTATATACCGTATATAATATACTGTATATTAATATGTAATTATGTATTAAGTGACGATTGCAAGTTATGTTGTCAATGTACTGTACTGTACAATGTTATTATGTGATAGAATATTTTAAGTTTGGAGTGTCCTAGTAAGTGAACACAATGTATAACTTGAGTTGCATCATTTTAATGCAGTAAGTGCTGTTCACAGTTCAGTAGTTTTCTCCTTTCCTCCATAACCTACCTCTCTCCTCTTTCTCATCAACCTCACTCTCTCACCTGTCTCCTTCCCTCCCTAACCTATCACCACTCCACTTCCTCCCCTTTTTCTCCCAAGTGTTACTTCCCTCTTACCTTCATCTCTTTGTCTCCCATACCTCTCACCATTTCATTCCACACTCCACTTCGTCCCACACCTCCCTCCTTCCATTTTCTTCCTTACCTTTATCCTTCCCTCCCTCCCTCTACTTTCCTAATCCTTTTCCCCTGCTTCCCATCCCTTCATTTTCACTATCTATATTTTTTGTGTTTTTGTATTTCTCTCCCTTTCTCAACTTTATTCATGTCTTTTCCCATTCCTTTTGGCATGTCCCTGTTCTCTTCTTTCCTGCTTCCCTTCCTCTTCCCTCGCTTCCACCCTCCACCTTCTTATTGTCATTTTTTTTTTTTTTTTTTTTCCACTCTCTCTCTCTCTCTCTCTCTCTCTCTCTCTCTCTCTCTCTCTCTCTCTCTCTCATGAAGCAATAATCTAACCTCTCTCTCTCTCTCTCTCTCTCTCTCTCTCTCTCTCTCTCTCTCTCTCTCTCTCTCTCGTGAAGCAATAATCTAACCTCTCTCTCTCTCTCTCTCTCTCTCTCTCTCTCTCGTGAAGCAATAATCTAACCTATACAGTGTTCATGTTCAATAATACTGTTCGGTGAGACTAATATGATATATGGAAAATTATAAATTAAATCATTAAATATTAATTTGATTGTCTGTGACCTACCTGGCTATGTTATAAAGCATAAAATATTAATTTGTCTTTAATCTCCTTGGTTATGTGCTAACTTTTTCTGTATGTCTACTCGATAAGACTGAAAACGATCAGCATTTTAGTGGAAGTAGCATGCATGACTGGAAAGGAAATTGAACTAAGTTTTATGGATGAAAGTGATAAGGGAGAATATCTGGTGATGGATGAACAAAGGAGTGGTTGAGCGGGAATGCAGTGAGAAAATAAATGCAATTAGAGAGGCAAGGTACAATATATTATACCAATGAGAATAGCTTTTGGAGTGATTGGTTAATGGCAAATAAAAGGGATATGATTGATAGGCCCATCTGGTGAGTGATGCGCGCCACTCACTAGATGAGAGCCTAGCTCGTGACGTCATGAATTTTGGGCGGAGCTTAATTTATGACTTCAGTGGACTCCTTTTTTTCTCTCTTATCCTTGAGAGGGACGCCTTCATGTAGTGGCACCAGTATAATCAGGCGGCTCCACTGCCTGTACAAATATTCCTCAACTGTACGCCTATCCCCCGAAAGGAGGATATAAAAAGGACTTAAATCCACTGAGCTCATATTTTCAGATGAACCTGATACAACAACAACAACAGCAACAGGACTTTAATACCCCTTATACCTGTCTCCCTCCATTCCTCCATCTCTGTCTCTATCTTTTCCTCTCTCCCTCCCTGCATTTGTCCCACGGTCTCCCCTAATCTGTTTTCCCACTATCTTGTACCTGTCCTCTCTCTCTCTCTCTCTCTCTCTCTCTCTCTCTCTCTCTCTCTCCTCATGTTACCGTCTGGGCACCAATACTCACCGTTCATACCAAATACACGTTACTTTTTCCTCCCTTCCATCTTCTCCCTCCTTCCTTCGTCTCCCTCCAACCTCGTCTTCTCCACTCTTTCCCTCCTTCCACATCTTTCATTCCACTTCACTAATCCACTAGCTTCCATCCCCCCCCTCTGTCTCTCTGTCTGTCTCTCTCTCTCTCTCTCTCTCTCTCTCTCTCTCTCTCTCTCTCTCTCTCTCTCTCTCTCTCTCTCTCTCTGATTTTTTTGTTTTTATCACAACTCTCTCTCTCTCTCTCTCTCTCTCTCTCTCTCTCTCTCTCTCTCTCTCTCTCTCTCTCTCTCTCTCTCTCTCTCTCTTATTTATCTATGTGTGTATCACAACTCTCTCTCTCTCTCTTATTTATCTATGTATGTATCACAACTCTCTCTCTCTCTCTCTCTCTCTCTCTCTCTCTCTCTCTCTCTCTCTCTCTTCTCCACTTTTTCCCTCCTTCCACCATTTCTCTTCCACATTCTTCATTCCACTTCACTCACCAGCTTTCCTTCCCCCCCACCTCTCTCTCTCTCTCTCTCTCTCTCTCTCTCTCTCTCTCTCTCTCTCTCTCTCTCTCTCTCTCTCTCTCCACCTGACTCGTGCACCTGTAATTAGCGAGTCAGGTGAGGCCAGGTACCGTCCACGTAATGATGGTGGCGTCATGTCCACCCACCATCTTGCTTTTTGGGGAGGAGGGGAGGGGGAGGGGGAAGAGGGAGGGGAAGAGAAAGAGACAGGGAGGAGAGAGAGGGAGGGGGAACCAGGAGAATGAGGGGTGGGGTGTGGAAACAGTAATAGTACGGTAGTAGCAGTAGTAGTAGTAGTGGTGGTGGTGGTGGTAGTGTGGTAGTGGTAGTGGTGGTACTGGATGTGTATTGATAGTGGTAGTGGTAGTGTAGTGGGGTGGAGAGGTAGTAAGGATGGAGGAGGGAGGGAGGATGAGATAATGGTGGTAGTGATTGTGTTTGTGGTAGTAGTGGTGGTAGTGGTGATTGATATAGTAGTACTAGATGTAGTAGTCTTGAGTGTTCCTGTATGTCCTAACACCTTTTCCTAAGCGATTTATTCTTTGCCTTGTACCTCAGTGTCCTATGGTATATTATTGATGGAAACTAAGTCGCTGTTGGAACGATGTAAAGAGCATAGAAGAATATAAAGAGCATAGAAGAATGGTCTGCTACTTTGGCTAAATCGCTAAGGAAATGGTGTTGAGGAATTTTCAGAACTACCAAGAGTACAGATTTCTTTCACATAACACATCCGGGTCACTGCTCTCTCTCTCTCTCTCTCTCTCTCTCTCTCTCTCTCTCTCTCTCTCTCTCTCTCTCTCCCCAACCATAACCAATCCAAACACACACACGCTCAGTGCAATAACACACACAATCACAGGCCTCCGTTATTGATGTGTGGTTTGTACAAGGAAGAGAGCAAAAAGAGGAGAGAGAAAAGAGAGAAGAAGAGCAATGAAGAGGAAATAATGACAGTGTTTCCCGAGCCGTCCGTCAATTGTCCTGGGATAAAAAATGTCCTTGGTATTTATTAGAGAGAGAGAGAGAGAGAGAGAGACAGTGTGTGTGTGTGTGTGTGTGTGTGTGTGTGTGTGTGTGTGTGTGTGTGTGTATAATAAAAGCAAAATTAATGAAGTAATAGGACAATCTCTCAACATCTCTCAACAAGCGATTTATGCACGGTCTGCAAGAAATGAGAGAATTAAAATAAAGATTAAAAAAATAAAAAGATATGAATAATGATGATGATGATGATGATGATGATGATGATGGTGGTGGTGGTGGTGGTGATGATGATGGTGATGATGATGATGATGATTTTATGGAGGGTGAGAGACTGACGAGGAGAGTGTATGTGAGTGAGGTGGTGGGAGGGAGAGGGAGGGGGAGGCCGAGGATGAGAGGGAGGGATGGGGTGGAGAGGTATATGAGAGAGGGGGGTGTGAGTTGGGAACAGGGCAGTGGAATGGCGGGGGACAGGACGACGTTGAGGCGATTTGTTTGTGGCC
>NC_137005.1:36415541-36435541 GCF_032717465.1 Coenobita brevimanus
TAATTGTTGTAATGGTGGTGATGATGGTGGTGATGGTAGTGGTGGTGATGGTGGTGATGATGGTGGTGATGGTGGTAGGGATGGTGGTGATTGTGGTGATAGTGGTTGTTGTGGTGGCAGAGGCGGTGGTAGTTGTTGTAATGGTGGTAGTGGTGGTGATGGTAGGGGTGATGGCAGTGAGTGGCTGATTGGAGGGTAGATAGGGAGGATTGTGGTAGTGATAGTGGTAATTGGGAGTAGAGAAGGGTGGTAGTTTTGGTGATGGTGGTAGGTGTGGTGGAGGTGGTGGTAGTTGTGGTGGAGGTGGTGGTAGTTGTGGTGGTGACAGTGGCTATTGTGGCATAGATAGTGGTAGTTGTGGTGAGTGGAGACGAAGAGGTAGTTATGAAGGTGATGGTAGTTGTGATGAAGATGGTTATAGGTGGTGGTAGCTGTGGTGGACGTGGTGGTAGTTATGATTATGATGGTAGTCGTGGGTGTGTTGTGTGTAGTTGTCTTTTGGTGGTGATAGAAATGATGACAAAGTGATGACAGGTTGTGGTGACTGGGATGATTGTAGTGGTGGTGAGGGTGTGATGCCTTCGAGTATTGGGTGAAGGGATGGTGATGAGTATGGTGTGGTTGTGGTGTTGGGGGTTAATGTGATGGATTGTGATGAGTGTGGTGTTGGTAGGGAGAGAGAGAGAGAGAGAGAGAGAGAGAGAGAGAGAGAGAGAGAGGAAGAGTGAGAGAGTCAGTGTGTGTGTGTGTGTGTGTGTGTGTGTGTGTGTGTGTGTGTGTGTGTGTGCTCATAAATGTAAAGTGACAAGAAGAATAGACGAGGATTGAGGATAGGGGACAAGGGTCTGAGATTTGAGGAGAGGACGGGGTGGTTTGGGCAGAAAGGAGAGGGTGATTTATGGTGTGTGTGTGTGTGTGTGTGTGTGAGAGAGAGAGAGAGAGAGAGAGAGAGAGAGGGAGAGAGAGAAATACCTGGCTCTCCCATACAGGTAAATATTAGCTCATTATCGATGCCCAGGTAAAGACATCATAATTACCTGTTTGATTAGGTTGATATATCGATGAGAGAGAGAGAGAGAGAGAGAGAGAGAGAGAGAGAGAGAGAGAGAGAGACTGGTATGGTAGTGGAGATGGAAATATAGTGACAGACCCAAATTCTATTCATGGGGGTAAAATACCAATAAGTGAGCCAAGATGGAGGATGGGGGACGAGGGGTTGAGATTGGAGGTGGGGAGGGGTTGGTATGGCCAGAGGATAGGGGGATAGGAAGATATATGGGATAGGGGTGATGGCAGGGGTTGGGTGGGGGGGTGGAAGTGGGAAGGTGGTTGTGTGTATGTGTGTGTGGGTGGGAAGGTGTTTGTGTGTGTGTGTGGGTGGGAAGGTGGATGGGTAGGTGGGTGGGTGGGTGGGAAGGTGGATGTGTGTGAGTGTGTGGATGGGAAAGTGGATGTGTGAATGTGTGTGTGTGTGTGTGTGTGTGTGTGTGTGTGTGTGTGTGTGTGTGTGTGTGTAGAATCAGGTAACAATTAGAGGCTGTTTAGAAGGCAAGGTAATGACTGGGAAAGCAGGTGAGGGTCAAGGTAAGGTCAGTGTAATTACCCCTTTACCTGTTATAGACACACCTGAATATGTTATGCACTGGAGGCTCTGAATCTCTCTCTCTCTCTCTCTCTCTCTTGTCTGGAGGCAGCACAGGTTAAGGAAACTCCCTAACATCTTTGCCTAAGCGATTTATTTTGCTTTCTCTCTCTCTCTCTCTCTCTCTCTCTCTCTCTCTCTCTCTCTCTCTCTCTCTCTCTCTCTCTCAAGATGAATAAAATCTCCTGGAGGTAGCACAGAATAAGGAAGCTCCCTAACATCTTTTCCTAAGCGATTTATTTTGCTCTCTCTCTCTCTCTCTCTTTCTCTCTCTCTCTCTAAGATGAATAAAATCGTCTGCAAGTAGCACAGGTTAAGGAAGCCCCCTAACACCTTTTCCTAAGCGATTTATTTTGCTTATTACACCTTACTGTCCTCTTCTGCATCACACTAATCCTTCCAATGTCGCCATACTCTGCATAACACAAAGGATTATTAACCAGCCATACCCGAGAATAAATCGCTTAGGAAAAGGTGTTAGGGAGCTTCCTTAAATCGAAAATATAGGGGTAGAAGTTGTTAATGACTAGGGAGGACCAAATGAGAGAGAGAGAGATAGAGAGGGGGGGGAGGAGAAGAAGAAGACCGAGAGGCAGAGGAAAAACATTTAGATGTGAGTGAGAGATAGAGGGGAAAATGGATTGAGAGAGAGAGAGAGAGAGAGAGAGAGGGGAATGGTGAGTCAGGGCATTGTGTGAACGTGAAAGTAGGTCTAGGGTTCAGTAGACGTACATGTGTATACACGCGTGCGTGGGCGTGGCCGTGTGTAACTGTGTGCGTAGAAGGGTGTGTGTGCGTATCTGCCAGCGTGTGTGTACGTATCTGCCGGCGTGTGTGCTTATGTGATAGTAGAGGATTTAATGACTTTTGTGTATCTCTGCATGTATATACGTATGTAGGTATGTAAATATATGTTTGTGTGTGTATGTATGTATGTATGTGTATTTGGCAGAGGTCTATATTACTAACAGTTTAGAGAGAGAGAGAGAGAGAGAGAGAGAGAGAGCGGCCTCTCTCTAGTTACGGCTGGAGCGAGTGATTGGTTTTGGTGGGAGGGAGGGAGGTAAGGGAGGGAGGCAGAGGAGGAGAGAGGGAGGGAAGGAAAATGGAGAGGGAAGAATAGAGGGAGGAAAGAAGGAAGGAGAGAAGGAGAAGAAAGGAATAATGCGAGGAAAATACAAAGGGAAGGATGAGCGGAAGAGGGAGGGAGAGGAGGAGGAAGAGGAATGGGAGGAGAGAAAAAGGGAGAGGGAATGAGTGAGGGGAGAGAGAGAGAGAGAGAAAGGGAGGGAGGAAGAGAAAATGATAATGCAGAGGGAGAGAGAAAGATTAAGAGAAGGAGAGAGAGAGAGAGAGAGAGAGAGAGAGAGAGAGAGAAGGGAGCCATACTCACAAAAGGAGATAAGTATATAAATCAACCAGAGACACCCACCTTCCCTCCCTCCCTCCCTCCCTCCCTTCTACCTTCTTACCTCCCTCCCTCCCTCCCTTTTACTTCCCTCCCTCCCTCCCTGGTACCTTCTTCCCTCCATCCCTCCCTCCCTTTTACTTCCCTCCCTCCCTCCCTCCCTCCCTTGTACCTTCGTCCCTCCCACCCTCCCTCCCTCCCTCCCTTTTGCCTCTCTCCTTCCCTCCCTTGATTGCTTCTTCCCTTTCTCCCTCCCTTTTTCTTTCCTAACCCACTTTCTTCCTCCGGTGTAGATAGATGGATAGATAGATAGATAGACAGATAGGAGGAAAGGTGGGTAAATAGGTAAGTAGATACACAGGTAAATAGATAAAGAATAAATCACTTAGTAAGAGGTAATAAGACACTCTTCTATTTGCAGCCGTTCCCTTATCAGCCAATCAGGCCATCTGTCACTACTACATCTATCACTACTACATCTATTACCACTTCATCTACTACTACTACATCCATCACTACTGCATCTATTACTGCTATATCTATCACTACTTCATCTATCATTACTACATCTGTCACAACTACATCTATCACTGCTACATCTATTACTGCTACCTCTGTTACCACTACATTTATCACTACTGCATCTATCACTGTTTCATCACAACTACATCTATTACTACTACCTCTATCACTACTACATCCATCACTCCTAGATCTATCGCTACTACTACTATCATTCGTCTATCACCACTTCATCTATCACTGCTACATCTATCACTACTACATCTATTACCACTACCTCTGTTACTACTACTAGGGAGGAAGTGAAATAGTTGGTGGAATAGTGAAGTGGAATGAAGAATGTGGAGGAGAAATGGTGGAAGGAGAGAAAAAGTGGAGAAGAAGAGGCTGGAGGGAAAAAGAGGGAAGGAGGGAGAAGATGGAAGGCAGGAAGGGTGGTATTTCAAGTGACTTTGGAAATGTCGTAACTCCTCTTCCTTAGCGATTCATTCTGCACACTACACCTCAATAACCTCTTTGTCAATGATAAAAATATGAAAAATAGCATCGAAGAGAATGCCAGTGTGTAATACGCAAACTAAATCGCTAAGGAAAAGGCGCTACAAAACCTTCTGTGTCACTTAAATTACGGCCCTAAGAAGTAGCGTGTATTCAGTATGGACGGTGAGTATTAGAGCCCAGGAGGTAACATGAGAGAGAGAGAGAGAGAGAGAGAGAGAGAGAGAGAGAGAGGACAGGTACTAGATAGTGGGAAGACAGATTAGAGGAGACCGTGGGACAAATGCAGGGAGGGAGAGAGGAAGATATGGAGATGGTGATGGAGGAATGGAGGGAGACAGGTATAGGGGGTATAAAAGTGTTGTTGTTGTTTTTGTTGATGTTACTCCACGTTCATGTGAAAATCTGAACTCAATGAATTTAAGTAGCTCGTCTGCAGTCCTATTTATATCCTCATTTCGTGGTATAAGAAGGTAGTGAGGGATGTTTATATAGGCAGTGGAGCCGCCTGGTTATATTTGTGCCACCACATGAAGGCGTCCCTCTCCAGCACCATATTAAAGTGTAATAAACCTAGTAGCTGTGGAGTGGCTTGAAGAAGGGCCGTAAAATGTAAACTCCACTGGTAGAAGCGCCTTAGCAACACTGAATTTTGTTAGCAGTGCATTTCTGTTATTTAGTAATATGGCTCGGGTTTAAAGTGCCAATACCTCTAAAATATTTAAGTTTTGCTCCTTTACCGGTCAATAGTATCCTGGGTCATGATAAAAGTACGACAATTTTGTCCAATCATGTATGCTAATCTGGCTGAATACTTTTCTCCATAACTTTTTCTCATCCGTAATCATGGTTGGCAGTATAGCGTTTATTTATTTATTTATTTTTTTAAATTAGCTTACATATACAGTATGTATAGGCAAATTTTGAAGGCCAGGGGTAAGAAATCCAGCTGTAGAGAAGTCATCCGTATATATAGGAGCAGTTCAGTGATTTTATTCATACATATTTTTAGCTTTTTAGCAATTCCTGGAGTACTTTGTGCGTAGCGTCTTTCTATGTTCCAATTTAGCACTTATTAAATTAGAGAAATTCATAGCCCTGTAGAACCAATTTTTGGTGGTGAGAAACATGAAATCCAGGTATACAGTGCAGGTTTCGTTAGTATTCAGCGTCTTCCTAAAATTATAGCGTTATTACCAGCAATTTCAGGAGTTTTGCGCACACTGCTATTTTCTAGCACTTTTAGCTACTCATAATGCTCCTACGTCTCAGTTTGCGTAAACATGGTGGGGGAGGTGATGTGTCTCTTTAATCGAATATTTAAAGTGATTACTTTCGTTGTTCAGGAGACTCCTTACAAAAAATAGGGTAAGTGATGAATATCTAAAGGTTTTCTGGTATACTAGAAGTGCTTGTTGTTGAAAATAGAGGTGATAAATTAGGTGCAATGAGATTATATTAGCTGACACTAAGCATCGCACCTGGTTCGTTCATTGAAAGGTGCACGCTGAATTAAACATGATTTCTTCTGGTTTCTGATGTTGTTATGCAAAAATACGCTATGTTGTTGATGCTGTAGGGTTCAGTGATAAGATGCAGGTGTTTAGTGTAGAACGTTAAAGTTGTGAATGGAATTAAGGCCTACGTATTTCAGTTTTACTGCCCGCTGTTTGTAAACATTGCACCTCGTGGCGTCTATTTAAATAGACATTTAAATGGGTTGTTTTCGGTATTTGTATAGTTCCACAGAAAAATGGGGAAGTTTTTGATATAAGATTCAATTGATGCAGCATAAGTGTTTGTTGCAGAAAATAGTAGTTGTAGGCTAAGAAGAATTAAATTGCTGAATACTAAAAAAGATGAGCAGCTTGGCAGTGAGGCAGGATGTTTACTTTTTGTATATACTAATTATGCAGAGGTGCTTGTGAACATTCTGTAGAGCCAAAGAGGATATGAAATACTGATTACTCTTCGGTTAGATTAGATTAGGTTAGGATAGGATGGGTTAGGTTAAATATCAACCAGTTTATCTAGCAAGGGAAGTACAGAACCTAACCAAATTTAAAATAATATTATAACCAAGTCAGCCTAACTCATTCAAACCTAAGCCAACCTAACTCAAAGGAGCAATGTAGGTATCGATAGTAATTGAAATAGTGTATATGTTAAAATGCATGATGAAATTTTGGTTCAGGGCTATAGTCTTCATTTATTTTCTTCCAGTCATTCTAGGATTGTTTTACTGTACTATAGCTGAGTAACCATGCAGAAACACAACATAATCTAACCTAACAAAACCTGCTTGAAGATAATTGTAAGTAGCTACTGTATAGGCTTCCTTCGTTATCAAAAAACAAGTTCTGTCAGAATAAATGATACATGAAAATATAGTGGGAATCCAGTACAGTATTAAGAGGAGAAAGTTGTCACTGAGATAGGAAAAAAATGAAATAATCTTGAAGTAAGCTCTGTCAATAATTTTTCTCTGATAATGCCTCTTAATTATCATTTTTCCAAAGTGTGTTTTCATGAGACAAAAAATGTTTTGGCCTGAAGGGTTATGGCACCTTATTCAGTTTTTATGTTAGTGGGATGAGGGAAAAGGACTGGCCTTGTTGAGCCAGGGGAGGGCAGATGAAAGGCTATGATTTTGTAATTTTGCCTGGTGTGATGTCATTTTTTCTTTTCTGCAAGGAAGAAGGAATCAGAGGCTAGGGGCCTGCAAATTGCTTCCTCCAAGAAAAACAAAAGCAAAATAACAGAGAGCCAAATTCAAGATCCATTCATTTCGAGATGCTTGGACACACTTTGTACTGAAATTACAGTACAGGATTCAGTTATAATTAAACCACTTACACTCACTACAGAGAGTCAGAAACAGAGGGAATGATGCAAAATTTGAGCTAGTTTTACTTCATCTGCAGTAATAGTGCTAGGATTATTTGTGGCCAGTACATAATTTTTGCCTCTAATTCATTATGTTAATGTACCAGTTCCATTAGTGTTAAGTGTGTGAACAGTAATTACAGTTATACAGTAGCTAAGTGTGTGAACAATTTATACAGTTATACAGTACCTTAGCTGTCTGTACAGAAATTCCAGTTTCTTCAATCATATGTACTGTAGGCATGACTATAAAACTAAGGTTAATATTATATGATGTTTTACTTAGTACTGAGTGCAAATATACTTTATGCATAATTTTACCGGCTCTTTAACCTGCTGCATGCCACTGAATCACTGAAGCTGTACCATAGGCTATATATACTGAGTCTGGTGCCTAGTGGTTAATGATGAAAAGTTCCCGTTCCTGCCGTACTGTAACATTTAGACAACCAGCACAGTTTAGCCTCTTAAGCCCAAGGATGCCTTGTCCTAGTCATACTACCAGTCCTGTCAAATGCTTTTATTCAGCATAGGAGAAACTTTTTGAACTTGAAGAGTTAGCCTACTGTAGATGGAGACCTCTTGTGTTTTTTCAGTACAAAAACTCAGTGCATTAAAATCATTATAAGGTTCATTATGTTACATGACAGTGGACCATGCTAACGTGTGTAAATTTTTTTATTTGATGGCAACCCTTCCGAATGCTACGATCTTGACCCATTTCCCTTCTTAGAGTGCTATCCCAAATAAGTGCAAAAAATAACGTCATCCTCAGGTGGAAGGCGTTAATAACTTGTAGATATGGCTTGCAGTGTGATCCATCTCCCAGACAGGTGACAAAATATGTGTTATGTAGCAGTCAGATAATTACCGTAAACCCCATGAATCCGATGGCATACGTTACATTCTTGTAATACCCAAGCTTTTTTATTTTGTTAAGGCGAGCACCAAGAAGTGAAGGGATTAGTAAGGACTAACATATCTAACCCCTCCAGTTAGAAAAGCCTTTTGATGGCTAAGTAAAATTGTTTAGAAATAGCAAGAGTGAAACTGAAAATGTCATCAGGATTAAGAGCTTAAGAGGAGGCAGTTAATGATATGGAGTTGACCATGTGAAACCAGTGAGATAGCAATGTATTAAAGTATGTGTACTGTGCTGTGATTTCTGCTGATGGAATATACTGTAGAAGAGTACTGTTTATGGTATGCATGGTCATAGTGTGTATAATTTCTCCTGTTACACTTAATGGTCAAATTGAGTAAACTTCTCTTATTTAATAATTGATTGAAACTTGGCCCATTACTTAAAATCTCTGTTGGACAATATGTGACAAAAATACAAGTGTTTTCTGCTATTTAGAGTGCCATTAGGAAATGCTGGTGCAGCGTTTCAATACTTATCCTACGTGAGTTTCAGGACAGATTACCTTTTTTAAGTGAGGAAGAGCAACATGAACAGCTGTTTATAACACATTGCACTGTAGGGTTACTTTATGTGGAAGTTTGCTGGAAGGGTACTCAGTATACCACCCTCCACCTTCTGTTTCATACATGTGTAGCTCATTGGTTGAAACATTTGGGTTCCTCTCTTGATGAAATTTTTTAATTGCATGGTTGTTGTTGTTCCTTCAGTCCAGACTGTCTGGTCAAACATGCCATACTACCACAGGTAAAAAACTGCTTTTGTGTGGCTGTGCTACTGGTACAGTGCAGTACACACACTGTGTAAGGGACTGATGTCCCCTTGTGGTATGCTGCACCCCACCAGGGTCGGATCAGGGTCCTTCTCAGGGTGAGATGCAGAGAAACATAAGGAGGTTTGGCGTCCAAGAGAATGCCATAACCGCCCCACCCAGGGTCCATGCAGCACCACACATAGGCTCCTCAGTATCAGATGTAATTGAGGATAATAAACCCAGTTGGGTTAAAACTGGTTTAGCATTTTTTTTCTAGGTTCTTCCTTAATCTGTATTTGCACAGTGTATGAGTATGGTTTAGAAATACAGTATATATTATTAAAGTACCGTACAGTACAGTGTTCAGACTGGTATCTTACTGATCTATTTAAAACCATTATATATTAAAATTGTTTGTTTGAAAGTCTTTTTGTATGGTAGCAAACAGCCATACAGTTTTAATTCAGTCCGGTATGTACGGTATTATTGCTTTAGGTTATTTATAATATGATGATGTCATAATAACATACCAAAGCACAGCTTTGGGGATATACTATTACAGTAGATGGAAAGAAAAGTGTCTTTCAGTCTTCATTTACATTCTTCTACTCTATTTATTGGTACCGCAGATCTAAATACTGTAGGCTATGTGTATAATTTCCTAAGAATAAGGGACCATTTCTCAAAATTTCATTGCTACCTTAAACCTCTGTAGTATTGTAGCCCATCTGTGTTAAACAGTTTTTAATTAAAGGATGAGTCTTAGGAGCTGGGAATATAATGTATTGATATTGATTTTTTTTTTTCTTTTACAGATCGGTGTTGCATAATAGTGAGACATAGGCTATGCTGTACCGTTCTGAAAGAAGAGCTGCAGACTCTGAAGTAGAGGTACTAGAGGTGGTGGTGCAAAGGCCTGAGGCAAAGATACGTATATAGTAACTGCCACTCTGTGTGTTGGTTAATCACATTGGCATCGATGCTGATATATTTTACAGTGTAGTGCATTAGGTGCATTGAAAACAGTTAGTGCAATACAGACTTGTTGAAGGCTATTTATAGCATCATCACCATCAACCAGACTTCTTTTTTTCAATCTAATGACGGAGTGAAATTTGATCCGATTATGAGAGAGGAAAGTGATATGAACATGGAGAAAGCATTTTGTTTCATAGGCATGGATTTTGAAGAGGTAGCTAGACCAGGGTACTGTGTAGAAAATATGTGGAACTTAGCAGTGAAGACATTAAACATCTTGCAGTGGACGGGGTAGAAAATATATAGATGTGGAGCCAGAAAAATAAAAAAAATTGATACTGTAGTAAAGTTGTTGAAGGAGAGTCTCGCTAGTAGAAAGCAGTTCCTCACCCTCTTTATGGACAGTGACCTGAAATTTTAATGGAAAGCTACCTTTACGCAAAAACTGATTGTTAATGTACCATGGTGTTTCTTATGGACACCATACCTGTTAATGTACCATGGTGTTTCTTATGGACACCACACCCCATTCTTGAAACAGTTCAAGAAAACCACAATGGATCATATGCAGTTGTGACAGCAGGGAAACAGCAGAAGAGAAGGACGTTACAATAAGAACCTAGTAGAAAAAAAAAAAAAAAAAGACATAGCCAAATGATTCACGCAATGTTGAAAGCCATCCAAAAAAGTGCACTGAATTACATAGCTGCTCAGGCAAAATATTCAAGGACCATGCACAAACATCCATAAAACACCTGCTGAATTGGATCATTGAACAGGTAGCAGTGAGAATAGCCTACCTGCATATGTAATGAAGGTGTATCAAAGAGCAATAGTTGGGTTCCATTAAAAACTTTGCGAGAACACTAAAGACTTAGCAGACCACAATCTCAGTGTCTTCATGCCACCTCCACTTATACCAGTACTACTGTCTCCCACTGGTGTAGTCTTCACCCTGGTTATCGTCACTCCTATCCGTAACATCTGCGTCTTCTCCTCTGCATCAAGTTTTGCCTCTGGGTCGATCACCATCTCACCCACGTGCCACAAGGTCCAAATTGCATAGATGCCTCCTACATGCCTAGTGTCCGTGCTGACTTTCTGACCTCATTCAACAAAAGTGATCTTTGAAAGTGCTCAGTCACCCAGCCATGGGATGGATTTCTGGCTTGATCTAGACTGGTGATGTTGACAGCATTTGGTGAGTACCTAGCACTTCTTCCGTATTTTAACCCTTTCAGTCTGATGATGGTTTTGTTCAGGTGGAAGAGGACCCATTGCACTGGAGGAGTTAATCAAAGATATTATTAAAGTCTTCCAGTTTCAAATCTCTGAGCTGAAAGAAATTATTTAAGTAGCTGGGCCTAATATGAAGTGGAAGTACATCATTGGATTGAAGGATTTAACGCAACAGTACTGGTACGTTACGTCCTCGTCACAAGTTGCCTTTCTCAGTGTTGAATTTTGCTGTAATGTAGAAAAGTTGCCTTGTATAGTTCCAACTTGCAAGATTTTTGGAAGTAACTATTAATTGAACTGAAAATGTTACGATGATTTCAAGCACATCCCTGACTTATGACATGGACATGCATGTACTGTAGCCTACTGTATTTTCCATCTCACTATGTTACTAATGCATTTATAGATTTTAATTTTTCTTTAATGGTATGTTTCTGTTTCACTTACAGTTGTGTGTGTGTTTATCTCTTTTTTTATTTTATGATATACCATACACTCTCGGGTTGAACTTTTCCCCACGCCCAAAATATTTGCCTATGAAGTCACTTCTTAATCAGGTATATCCTTTTAACGTATTGGACGGTACCAGGTCAGTTCTTGTCATAATTCACCCCTTTTCGTCATTTCCTTGTGTTACGGTATGTGGTTCGCAGTGCATTACAGGAAAAATGCCTGATAAAGTTTCTTCTCGTCAGGAGAGGCAACAGCTCCCTGAACTTCTTCCAACCACTCCTCACTCTGTGGCTAGAGTGAGGAGTGGTTGGAAGAAGTTCAGGGAGCTGTTGCCTCTCCTGACATTGAGAGGGTTCTCTCTTCATGTTAAGGGACCTTTGTATGTGGCATGTGTTAGGAGTGTAATGCTGCATGGTAGTGGGACCTGGACAGTAAAGGAAGAGGATATTTGCAGGCTCAAACGTACAGAAATGACAGTGATTAGGTGGATGTGCAGTGCGTCCATGAGTGCAAGGCCTGGGGGGGCTAGGTTTACGATGGAAGAATTGAGGGGTAGGATGGGATTGGAGTGTATTGGTGTTGTGATAAGGAGAAGATTGAGGTGGTTTGGGTATTTGGAGAGGATGGGGGGAAGGTAATTGGGTGCAGAAAGTTAAAAGTATTGATGTTAGGGGTAGGGTTGTGTGAGTTAGACAGAAAAAGACCTGGGATGCGGTCAGTGAGTGTGACCTCAGGAATAAGGGACTGAATAGGGAAGCTGCCAGAGATCGAGCAGCATGGAGAGCCGCCATTAAATGACCAAGGGTGACGCATGCAAACATGTTGGAGCCTTTAAAAACAGAACGAAGTGAAATGAAGCTTCCATTTCTACGTATAGCTCTGATCTGCCAGTTTTTCCCATTTCACAATATCTGGTACCATCTGCTTGAATAATGTTAGGCTGTTTTGGATCACCTCTTTGTACAGTACCATACCGTATTATAAAGAGGAAGACCTACTGAGTTGTTCACTGTACTATTGAGATTTCATTAACGCATCTCATTTGTAAAGAGAAGTTTACAGGTGGCAACATATGAACCTTGGACAGCATCAGTGTGTACCAGTCTAGCATTTAGTACACCTGACAGCCTTGACATACCAGTAATCATATATTTGTTGGTGGCACAGACATGAATGAACAGAGGTGTTAAATATGAGTCGAAATAACCAAGTAACCTTGATGCATAAATGTAGGAAATTGTAGCTTTACCTCCTCTTCACACGGACACTGTCCAAGGTTTATGTGTGGAAACTAAATTATTGAAGGCCATTTGGAGACTGATGGAGAAGAATTAGCTGTGATAGTGGAATGATACTCTGAATGAGGAATTCAATCAGAATTTTAGATTTAGAATATGTGCATCATAAAACCAATGTTGTATGATGCCTGTATGGGTGGCGTTGAATGTTAGGACACAGTGGCCAGCTCTGGGCCTCCTTGCTATTGATTAAAATGGTAATAGACCTTAAGCTTGGATGATGAAATGGATGTTAGACAGAGGTGAAATCAGGAACCGTTGGAACCCGAGTGTTTTTGAATCTAGGAGGTAATGTGCACAAATTGTCTGTGCATTGTTTTGGTGAATAGTGCACTGCTACTATATATATGGTACCCCATTTACTCTGACTTGACCCAAAATTGCTACCTCTACATATCTTGAATACCAAGTTGTAGCAATCGATTAACACTAGAATATATTAGTAGTCACGAAGAAGTGCTATAGAAAGGGTGTAGAGTGGTGGCATCATATTTTTTTCTTCAGACAGACAGACAGGCTGATTGATTGACAGACAGGTAGACATATATAGATACGAGTAGATTAAGTGATAGGTAGACAGACAGACAGATAGATAGATAGATAGATTAGCTGATTGATAGACAGGTGGACAGATACATAGGTAGATAAATAGATTGATTGATTGATTGATAGGTAGACAGGCAGACAGACGGATAGATAGATAGATTGAGTGACTGATAGGTAGACAGACAGACATAAATAGATAGATAGACAGGTAGGTACAGTGCTAATAGATACATAAATAGACAAATACAGAAGAGTATTGAAGTATATGAGGGAGGGTGGTATGTCGTGGTAGTTGTTACTGAGTAGGGATGATATTGCCTTGAGATCCCTTTGTTCTTTGCCAAGGCCACCCCTAATATGGATGAGAGAGAGAGAGAGAATGTGTGTGTGTGTGTGTGTGTGTGTGTGTGATTTTCTGACTGCACTCCTTTATCTGTTATCTATCTATCTATCTATGTCTATCTATATCATATCCCTTTTTTAAGATTAATTTGTAGATCCGTCTTTATTTGCAATTTTTCACTCTACCCAGTAATCTCTCTCTCTCTCTCTCTCTCTCTCTCTCTCTCTCTCTCTCCTTTATCTGTCTATCTGAACCTCTGTCTTCCTTTTTATATATCTGTCAATCAACGAATCTATATCTTTCTTTTATCTATCTATCTATCTATCCATCTGTCTGTCCATACATAAGTGGGTGTAATAGATGGGGCAGTATTGGCGGGGTGAATGCATACATCAAAGTTTTCTCCTAGAAGAATTCCGAGAAACTAAGCACGCGCTACTCTCACTCTCCTCATGCACTGCGACGCTGGTAAAAAAATATAAGGAGAGATTATTTTTTGGCCGAAAGGAAGGAAGGAGGAAGAGAAGGGAGGGTAGAGGCGGAAATGGAGGAAAGTCGAGATAATGGAAGGATTGGAGCTCTCTCTCTCTCTCTCTCTCTCTCTCTCTCTCCCTCTTCTTATGTAACATATCTGCCTCCACCACATCATATTTTTCTGAACCTCCTACCGGTATCTTATTACTTTCCTCCCTCCCCTCCCCTCTTTCCTCCCTGCCCCTCTCCCTCTCGCCATTCTTTTCTCCCCTATTTTTCTCACCCACATTTCCCCTCCATACGGCTTATGAGGCATATTTATAAACCTTCTTTAGCTTAAGTTATGTCTTAAGATTATCCTGTCGATGTCTTGGCTTCTACACACACACACACACACACACACACACACACACACACACACACACATACACACACACACACACACACTCTCTCTCTCTCTCTCTCTCTCTCTCTCTCTCTCATTTAGATAGGCTACTGTGAGAAACTAACAAAACACACTAATAGGTATCAATGAAAGTTTACCCTCTTCACCCTGATAGAGTTTAGTTTGCTAGACATTTCCAGTTACAGGTTCCAAGAAACGCCTTTGTCACTGAGTTGCTAAGTTACTGAATTGCTGTGTTGCTGAGGGACCGTTTATTATATCAGTTAACCTGGCATATTACACTACACACCAGCTTCTGTTGATGGAAGGTCTTTGTCGTGTGGTTAGGGATGGTTTAAAGCTTTCAAAATTTGCTGTTTGACTTTTGAAAATATAGAGGAGAATGAAGATTGATGGGTTAGTATAGGAAGGGTGTCGTGTCTGCTTCTCACCCTCTGCCCACCTCAGGGACTAACAGTTTTCGAGATATTTAAGTTTTAAAAGGTCGCGGAATTGGGTGTTGTCAAGTGTCGTATGATTTGGACAGTAAGATGTAATCAGCAAAATAAATCGCTTAGGGAAAGGTGTTATGGGGCTTCCTCCGTCGACGAGGATACCGACCCACCTGGAAAAAGAAATCTGTGGCCACCCTTTTTCCCTGACAGCTGGGATATTAATATTAATCTTATTTATCGTATTAGTTTCCCCTTCTCCTTATGACGCCTTTCTCGTCATCAGTTTTTGCTTTGTCGTTGGGTTTAGATTAATTCAATAGAGATTAATTCAGTTGGCCCTGCTGATGCGGATGTAAACAGAAAATGATATGTACACAAGTGCACAGACGACAGAGATGCACATGGTTACAGTCTCTCTCTCTCAATATAGGAGAAAAATCAATGTCCGCACGTCTTTACGCCATCGACCACCTCTCCATACCCAATTCATAATAATCCTTTCCTTCTTTCACCCTTGAGAATCTGGTTAGGGAGAGAGAGAGAGAGAGAGAGAGAGAGAGAACGCTAATAAGATTCTGAGGGATGAAGGAAAGGGTCAGAACAGAGAATAAGCGTATTTAGTGGTAACCAATTTAATAAAGTATATATGACCATTTTTTTCATTTTTTTTCCTCTTTTTTTCTTTGTCTTTTTTCGTTTGTTCTTTCTCTCTTTTTTCTCACTTTTCATTTTTTCATTTTTTCTCATTATTTTTTCTTTTTGTTTTTTCTTTTTTGTATGGTTGGGTAAGTGTTCGTGCAGCTGTAGTGAGAGGCATATAATATTTTCCCCTTAGTGCTTTCAGTATATGCTCACCTAATTGCAGTGTTGAGCGTGTTGCGAGGCCCGTATTGCAGAGCTGTGTTGCCGTATTGCATTAGGGTATATAGGCCTATCATTCTTGTTTCCTTGTTTTTATTCTCTCTCTCTCTCTCTCTCTCTCTCTTTAATTTTGTTTCTTTTTTTTACTCCTCCCCGGATTCTACAGCCGTATTGCAGACCCGTATAGCCGTATTGTAGACTCCCCGTGCACGTATTGCAACACCCCCTGGTGTAGACGTATTGCAGACCCATGTACGTATTGCAGAGGCGTGTACATATTGCAGACCCCCCGTGTACGTATTGCAGACATGTGTAGCAGTGGCAGACCCGTGTAGCCGTATTGCAGACCCGTGTAGCCGTATTGCAGACCTGTGTACCCTGTATTGCAGACCGTGTAGCCGTATTGCAGACCCGTGAACGTATTGAAGAGCCGTGTACGTATTGCAGTAATTCGGCGTGCAATATCAGGCCGTGTGCCGTGTTCTGTGCCCTGGGTGTTGTGTTAGGGAGAGAGAGAGAGAGAGAGAGAGAGAGAGAGAGGTGTAGGGGTATCGGTTTGTGTGTGTGTGTGTGTGTGTGTGTGTGTGTGTGTGTGTGTGTGTGTGACGCTTACTTTGTAGATATGCCTGTGAGAGAATGTGTCTGTGTATCTGACTTCTGTGTATGTGTGTGTACTCTCTCTCTCTCTCTCTCTCTCTCTCTCTCTCTCTCTCCCCCCTCCCTCCCTCCCTCCCTCCCTCCCTCCACCACCTGTCTCCTACATCCCTCTCTTCTCCCCTTCCCCTTTCCCCTCCTCCTCTCCCCTCTCCCCCACCCACCATTCTCTCCCCTCTCATCTCCCCCTCCTCCCCTCCCTACCCCCCTCCTACACCCCCACATTAGGATTCCTCTTGTCAGGATTATATTATTGCGCCTGTCACATTGAGAGAGAGAGAGAGAGAGAGAGAGAGAGATTTCTTGTTTGACCATATAGAGTGCATGGAGGATGTGAAACTAACTAGGAGAGCGTGTGAGGTGGAGGGAAAGAGGAGGAGGGGAAGGCCTAGGATGAGATGGAGGGATGGAGTGGAGATACGAGATTGGAGGATGAGTTGGAGGGAGGGCAGCTAAATGGCAGAGGACAGGGCAACGTGGAGGCGATTTGTTTGTGGTCATCCGGTACGGGATTAAGGAGTCTGGCAAGAGAGAGAGAGAGAGAGAGAGGGAGAGAGGATGAAATACAGGAGGGTAGAGGAAGTGAGAGGGATGCTCCACTTCTGTCCATTACTTGATGATCTTCCTCCGCATTGCGTAAACCATGAGAGAGAGAGAGAGAGAGAGAGAGGGAGAGAGACAGAGAGAGACAGAGACAGAGACAGACAGACAGACATTCAGACAGACAGAAAGACAGACAGGCAGAGAGAGAGACTGACAAGAGGCCAAAAGATCAAACGGGAATGAAAGACTTACTTAATGGAAACTGCAAGAAAGGAGAGAGAGAGAGAGAGAGAGAGAGAGAGAGAGAGAGAGAGAGAGAAATTCAATCTCCTCTCTCACATTTCTTGCTCTAAGCTCGACAGGGAGGAAGCTTTATACATATTATAAATGACTTTCTCCAGGTGTATCAGGCATCTCGCTGAATCTCGCTCAATCTCGGAAATTACGGCGGCGAATGTGTGTGTGTGTGTGTGTGTGTGTGTGTGTGTGTTTAATGTGTGCCAGTTTTTGTGTCCGTCTATCCGTTTGTCACTATTTTGTCTGTCTTTGTCTGTCTGTGTGACTTTATGGAAATGAGAATATTTTGCAGTAGTTTTAGCAGAAAGTGGGTGTCAGGGAGAGAGAGAGAGAGAGAGAGAGAGAGAGAGAGAGAGAGAGAGAGAGAGAGAGAGATTGTCTCACCGTGTCACGAGTCTCACCTTCATCTGCAAGTCAAAGCCCCTGGGCGGCACTTCACTCTCACGCCCTGTACCCCCCACCCACCTACCTCCTTCCTCCCTCTCTCTCTCTCTCTCTCTCTCTCTCTCTCTGTATTTATATCTATCTATCTGTCTATCAATATGTCAAACTCCTCTTGCTGTCCTCTCTTGGCTAGTTCTCTTAGATTCTGGATGAGAACCACCAAAGAGATGACCATAGGGAAGTTTTAGACTTGGCCATTGTCTTTTTTTGGGGGGGTATTCCAGCAAGAGGAGTACGATTCATGGCACCTGAGCCCATGCACCGTGCTTGATAGAGGTCTGATGTTATTTATTCCTTGAAGATGTGGATGTTTCATGGTGAGCTTCCCGGGACACTGCAAGAGGAAGAGGGACTCCAAGAAGTGTGTGTTTATGGATGATGGAGGTTTGAAAATATTTATACCCTGATGATTTGGGTTTTTCGTGACCAGTTTACCGGGACACCGAAAAAGGAAAAGAGACACCGAGAAGTGTGTGTTTTTTGCAGTACGTGTTTGTCTGAAGGCTTTGGTAATGACCTCCCTAACTGCCAGTGCCCCGTACAACAACTTCCTGCTGTTGATACCATTTCTATATTACACCACAGTCAACCTAGCAATATCAGAGGCTACAGCACGGAAGTTTTCTAATTCTGTCACCGGAACTAGCTGGATGGGCCCTATGTGACAGTCAAAGAAGTACTCCTACAACGAGGCTGATGGTGAGCGCCGTGAAAAATGATGATGAAGTTGGAAAGTATGATGAAGTTGGAAAGGATGATGAAGTTGGAAAGGGTGATGAAGTTGAAGTTGGAAAGGATGATGAAGTTGAGCAGAGTCATACAAAAGGAATCACTGCCAATTTAACTTCATTCAAGGACCAGACCCTTGAAGATTCTGTCCCAGCCAAGAGTATGACTTCTTTTTAAAATGATGGAGCTTCCAGACACATTTCTCGAAGCCGATCCAGATATGTGGGAGACACGGGGAGACGTACAGGAAGGTGCGAAGACGACGGTACGCTCTATCAAAGTGGTGAATGATGATGCTGAATGTGGCTTTGCTCTTATGTAAGGCTAGACACACACACACACACACACACACACACACACACACACACACACACACACACACACACACACACACACAATCCTTGTTTTTCATTACCCTTTCATCTCTCGACACCAACCTCTGTCTGAATGTCTGCCCCCTCTCTCTCTCTCTCTCTCTCTCTCTCTCTCTCTCTCTCTCTCTCTCTCTCTCTCTCTCCACACCTAACATCTTAACACCTCAACACCTTAACGCCCACACCTAACACCTTAACACCCACACCTAACGCTTTAACACCTCAACACCTTAACACTTTAGCACCGTAACACCCGCAGCCAACACCTTAACACCTACACCTAACACCTTAACACCTAAACACTTAAGCGTCTTCCCTTCACCCACACCTAACACCTTAACACGTCAACACCTACACACACTTTAACACCTACACACACTTTAACACCTCCACACACTTTAACACCTCGACACCCACACGTAACACCTTTAGCCAGCCAGACACCTGAGACGGCAGCAGGTGACATTAGGGACAGGTAACCCGATATCTACCTGGCCACCACCTCACTAGAGCCAGAGAGAGAGAGAGAGAGAGAGAGAGAGAGAGAGAGAGGGAGAGGTCAGACATATAGACAGACAGAGGGGAGTGTCCGAGATGAAAGGGTAATGAAAAACAAAGATTGTGTGTGTGTGTGTGTGTGTGTGTGTGTGTGTGTGTGTGTGTATGTGTGTGTGTGTGTGTGTTTGCATATACCGTATGTAAGTGCAGTTGTGTGTGCATGTATGTATTTATGTGCGTATGTTGGGTATGACTGTAAACATATATATGTGTGTATCCATGTGCGTTTTTGTATGTATGTAAGTAGAAGCAACATCTGTTCCTCAACCAGTCACGCCACCCCAACACACACACACACACACACACACACACACACACACACACGAGAGGAGTGATGTGATGCTTACTCTAATCCTTTTGTTCATCAAGTGTTCATTGTGTGGATCTGTTCACACACACACACACACACACACACACGAGAGAGAGAGAGAGAGAGAGAGAGAGAGTATAGGTGTGTGTTTATTGTCCCCTTCACCTTGTTTGCTTACCATTGTGTGTGTGTGTGTGTGTGTGTGTGTGTGTGTGTGTGTGTGTGTGTGTGTGTGTGTGTGTGTGTCCTTCGTAACGGTCACCTTCCATAATAATTCGCCTCTGCTTACCTGTGCTCTGTCTCTGTCTCTCTCTCTCTCTCTTGAGATCTGAGGGTCATTCTTTATTCTTATCCATATTCTCGTCGGTTACGTAAGCTCCCTAACACCCTCTCCTTAGCGATTTATTTTGCTTTTTACACCTTGCCG
>NC_137005.1:36440541-36445541 GCF_032717465.1 Coenobita brevimanus
GGAGGGGACGAGAGAGGAAACAGAAGGAAAGAGGAGGAGAGAGAGAGAGAGAGAGAGAGGTGAGAGTGAAAAGAGTATTGAGGAAGAAGACTACGGAGAGGAAGAATGGAGAGGAAAGGGGAGGGGGGAGGGGAGGGTGGGGGAGGGGAAAGAGGGGGAAGGAAAGGGGGATGGGGGAAAGATGAGGGTGAGAAGGAGTGAAGAAAGTAGGTAAGGAGGGAGAATGGAAGAGATAAGAGGGGTGGAGGGGTCATGGAAAGGAATGGAGGAAGTCAGAGAGAGAGAGAGAGAGAGAGAGATGGGAATAGTGGAGCAGAGAGAGAAAGTATGAGAAGGAAGGGAGGGAGAAAGAGAGAAGGAAGAGGGAGAAAGAGAGAAGGAAGAGGAAGTAAGGAAGGGAAGGAGGAAGGGAAGGGAGGGAAGGGAGAGCAAGGAGGAGGGGAAGAGGGGAAGGGAGAGAATGTAGTGAGGGGAAATGAGAGGTGACAGAGGGAAGGGTGATGAGGGAAGGGTGATGAGTGGGTGTATTTGTGGTGTAGGACGTTGAGAGATGGAAGTGTATTTATAGTGTGTACTGAGAAGGGTGAGTTTGGTGTATCATCATCATCATCATCATCACCATCATCATCATCATCATCATCGTCATTATCATCATCATCATCATCATCATCATCATCGTCATTATCATCATCATCGTCATTATCATCATCATCATCATCATCATCATATCTTCACCACCACCACCACCACCACCACCACCACCACTATCATCATCATCATCATTGTCATCGTCTTCAGTCAGTCAGTCAGTGTCATCATCATCATACTGTATCTTCACCACCACCACCACCATTATCACCATCATTATCGCCATCATCATCATACTGTATCTTCACCACCACCACCACCATAATCACCATCATTATCGTCATCATCATCATACTGTATCTTCACCACCACCACTACCATTATCACCATCATTATCGTCATCATCATCATACTGTATCTTCACCACCACCACCTCCACCATAATCACCATCATTATCGCCATCATCATCATACTGTATCTTCACCACCACCACCTCCACCATAATCACCATCATTATCGCCATCATCATCATCGTCATCATTGTCATCGTCTTCAATCAGTCAGTGTCAGTCATTATCATCATCATCACCACCATCATCATCATCATCATCATCATCATCGTCATCATCATCATCATCATCATCATCATCATCATCATCATCATCATCGTCATATCATCATCATCATTGTCATAGTCTTCAATCAGTCAGTCAGTCAGTGTCATCATCATCATCATCACCATCACCATCATCATCATCATCATCATCATCATCGTCATCATCATTGTCATCGTCTTAAGTCAGTTAGGTAGTCAGTCATCGTCATCATCATCATCATCATCATCATCATCATCATCATCGTCATCATCATTGTCATCGTCTTAAGTCAGTTAGCCAGTCAGTCATCGTCATCATCATCATCGTCATCATCACCATCATCGTCGTCATAATCATCATCATTTCTTCTCATCCTTGCTTGGTTGATGGCTGTAGTGTGTAAATATTAATCTGGTTGAGTTTTAAATATACCTCTTGATTTTACACTAAGAAATGAAGGAAGGAAGGAAAAAAGGAAGAAATGAAGGAAGGAAGAGTAAAAATGAAGGAAGAGTAGAAATGAAGGAAGGAAGAGTAAAAATGAAGGAAGAATAGAAATGAAGGAAGGAAGAGTTGCAATGAAGGAAGGAAGAGTAAAAATGAAGAAAGGAAGAGTAGAAATGAAGGAAGAGATGGAATGAAGCAAGTGTTGGCAGGAAGGAAGTAAGAAGGGAAGGATGGAAGAAAGGGAGGATGGAGAGAACGTGAAGGAGGGAAGGAATGAAGGAGGGCTGTGTGTGCAGAGGTGAAGGGTCTAAGAGGCGTTTGTAGTGACGACACCTACAGACGAGAAAGAAGGAAGGAAGGAAGAGAGGAGAAAGAAGGGAAGGGACAGAAGGAAGGAAGGAGTGAAGAAAGGAAGAGAATGGAGGAAGGAAGGAAGAGAGGAGAAAGAAAGGAAGGGACGGAGGGAAGGAAGAGAGGAGAAAGAAAGGAAGGGACGGAGGGAAGGAAGAGAGGAGAAAGAAAGAAAGGAAGGAGTGAAGAAAGGAAGGGAATGGAGAAAGCAAGGGAGAGGAGAAAGGAAGGAAGGGACGGAATGAAGGAAGGAAGAAAGGAAGAGGAGAAGGAAAGAAAGGGACGGACGGAAGGAAAGGAGAAAGGAAGGGAGTGGAGGAAGGAAGGAAGGGAAAGGATAATGAAAGAAAGGAACGGAAGGAAGGAAGGAGTGAAGAAAGAAAAGACAGTGAAGAAAGGAAGAGAATGGAGAAAGGGAAAGGAGAAAGGAAGGAAGGGACAGAAGAAGGTAAAGGTAGGTAGGAAGGAACGAAGGAGTGACAGAAGGAAGGCTGAAGGATAGAAGAAGGAGGTAGGCGTGGAAGAAAAATTGAAGGAAAATAAATAAAGGAAGGAAGGAGTGAAGGAAGGAAGGAGGTGGCCAGATGTGTGGGTTGTAACAAACAGACAATTTGTAGTGACGACTTGACATGCGACGCGGGTGAAGGAGGGAGGGAGGGTGGGAAGGAAGGAAGGAGGGAGGGAGGGGGGGAGGGAGGAAGGGAGGGAGGGGAGGAGGGAGGAGAGAGAGAGAGGAGAGCGGAGGGAAAACGTGAGAGGGAGAGGTAGAGTAGGAAAGGAGGGAGAAGGAAAATTGGAGAGGAGGACAGAGAAGAAGGGGAAAGAAAGGGATAAGGGAACGAGAGAGAGAGAGAGAGAGAGAGGGGGGGGGGGATGAGTGAAAGGTGAGTAATTGGTTCTTTGTCTCGGAAAATTGGGTATGTCTCCTGTCTCTCAAGTTTACCGTAAAACCTGATTTATTGCGATTTATTCTTTTGAGTATTGGAATATTCATCATCATCATCACTGTCATCACCATCATCATCATCATATTTATCATCTTTATCATTATCACCTTTTTCACCGTGATCCTTATCATCATTATTTACATGGTCATAATTATCATCATGATCATTAGCTATTACCATCTTTAAGCTTGCCATCATCATCATCATCATCATCTTTATCATCATCGTCTGTATCATCATCATCATCATCATCATCATCATCATCATCATGGAGTAGGTACCGTCCAAAAACAAGGAAAATCATAAAAATAAATAAAAAGGAAATAAAGATAAATTTTAGAATAAATTATAGATAAGAGATAAAGAGTATATTAGGTAACGCCTTCAATACAAGTATGTTTTCTTTAGTTTATTATATATATATATATATATATATATATATATATATATATATATATATATATATATATATATATATATATATTGCATAGCCAACGAGGAATTTATCCACTCAGTTTTTAATAGGAATAAGGTTGTGTTGATAATGATGATGATGATGATGATGATGGTGGTGGTGGTAGTGTCGGTGATGATGATGATTGTGTGTGTGTGTGTGTGTGTGTGTGTGTGTGTGTGTGTGTGTGTGTGTACGTGCGCGCGCGCGCACCTCACCTGCCCTGACCTACCACCTTTGTCACGACCCCCACCAACAGTGATGCAAGTAAACGAAATCTCAATCTCTCTCTCTCTCTCTCTCTCTCTCTCTCTCTCTCTCTCTCTCTCTCTGCGTATTATATCTCATCATCTTCTGGTGAGGCAGTACTGGATTGGATGATAAATGAATGAATGATTGATTTTGATTATCTGTGGCGGTATATCTCTTTACAGCCAGACGCCATAACCCCGTAAGGAGTGGCCGTTTGTCTTTGAGTTAGTTGTTTTACGGGAAGGGGCACTAACCCTCCGCCAACCCACTTGTTGACACGTAGGGAACACGTATGGGTTGGTTATATGGTTACCACCCAGCGTTGTAAATAGTTTCCTGGCTTACAGGAAACCATTAGACGCTTCACTCAATGTAAAGCCACCAGAAAAGGAAAGAAGAGTATTAAGCGACAGGAGAGACGGGAGAAATGGGGAGGGAGGAGGACAGACACAAAAAGAAAGGTAAAGGTTTTTGTTTTACGTTGCTTAGTCTGCCCTCTGTTGTATAAACCTTGCAGTCCATAGTCGCCAGCCTCCGAGAGAGAGAGAGAGAGAGAGAGAGAGAGAGAGGGGGGGCAAGTGAATTATGGCAAGTTGGTGTTTCATTGATATATGGATGGTGTCAGCAAGAAGGAATTATTTTAAAAAATCATGGTAATGTAATGGATTAAACTCAAAATTAATTATTCTGATCTGAGTCCATTATTATTATTATTATTATTATTTTGGCCATGAAAAGAGCCAATTGTTAGTCATTATCCCAAAGTAGGTACAGTTTAGTTAATGAGCTGGGTGTTATACTGCTGATACACACACACACACACACACACACACACACACACACACACACACACACACACACACACACCGAGGACGTATGTGTTTGTGTTCATGTGTGTGTGTGTGTGTGTGTGTGTGTGTGTGTGTGTGTGTGTGTGTGTCGGTAATAAACAGACCACATCATGCTAGAATTACAAACACTCAGAGTGGCAAAGTGGACGGTAAAGGTGTATCTGTTTCTGTAATGCTGTATCACTAATTATATTTACTTGCCCTTCATTAGCACAGGTGAGAGGGAGGGAGTGAGGGAGAGAGGGGGTGAGTGAGTTAGCTCATGACTGGTTGAGTGAGTGAGTGAGTGAGTGATCTGTTGAGTGGCAGTGAATGAATGAGAGTGAATGAGTGATCGATTGAGTGAGTGGCAGTGAATGAATGAGGGTGAATGAGTGAGTGAGTGAATGAGTGATCGATTGCGTGAGTGGCAGTGAATGAGTGAATGAGTTAGGTAATGTGGGTGAATGAGTGAGGGTGAGTGAATGGATCAATGAGTGAGTGAGTGAGAGCGAGAGTGAGTTACCTAATGAC
>NC_137005.1:36460541-36465541 GCF_032717465.1 Coenobita brevimanus
TCTTCCTCTCTATCCTTCATCCATCTTCTCCTCTCTCCTCTTCTCCTCCCTACCCTTCTTTTCCTCTCTTTTCATCTTCTTCTTTCTCTTCATCCTTCTTTCATATCCTCTTCTCTTTCTCTTCGTCCTCCTCCTCCTCCTTCTCCTCTCCTCTTCCTCTCGTCCTCTTCTTCCTTGTCTTCTCTTTTTCCTCTCTTCTTCTCTTCTCTTTTTCTTCATCCTTCTTCTCCCTGTCTTCTTTCCTTACCTCTCTTCTCACCACTTTTCCTGCCTTGCCCTCTCTCCCTCTCTTCTCTTCCTCTTTATCCTTCTTCCTTCTTCTCTTCCTCCTTATCCTTCTTCCTTCTTCTCTTCCTCCTTATCCTTCCTTCCTTCTTAATTTTCTTTCCTCTTTTTGCTTCTCATCTTTCCTCTTCTCTCCCCTCTTCCCTCCTCTCCTCCTTCCCTCCTTAATATTTTCCCTCCTCTCCTCGCATTTCTTCTCTCCTCTTCTCTCGTTTCTTCTCTTCTCCTTCCCTTCTCTTCTTCCTTCCTTCTCCCCGCTTCTCTCCTCCTCCTCTCCTCCTTATTGCCTCTCCTCCCCTTGCATTCCTTCTCTCTTCTGTCGTCTTCTCCTCCTTCCTTCTTCTCTCTTCCACCTTCTTTCTTCCTTTATTTTTTCACCCTTTTGATCTTTGACCTCTTGCAGCATAGTCCTATAATCTGTCTGTCTGTCTGTCTGTCTCTCTCTCTCTCTCATCCGCCTTCGTGTCTCTTCCTGGTCACTCTCTCACTCCTCTCTCTTTGTCTCTGTCTCTCTCTGACCCCATTTATCAGTCTCTTTCTTTCTCTTTTCTTTTCTCCCTCATCCTAAATCCTTCAAGCACTCGCACATGCACGCTTACATGAACACACACATACATACATACACGCACTCGTGCATACGTACACGCAAGTACATACATACATATATACATATATGCATGCATATACATTCTCTATCTGTCGATCTGTTTATCTCCGTAGATTGAATGATAGATAGATAGATAGATGTAGGTAGATAATTAAGTATCCTTCTCTGCCTCCCTCCCTCCATCCATCCCTTCTATCCAACCTTTCCCTTCTTCTCTCCAACCCTCCCTCCCTCTTCCTCCCTCCCTCCTTCTACCTCCCTCCTTTCTTCTCTCCTTCTTCCTCCTCCTCCTCCTCCTCCTCCTCCCCAGGCAGTAACTTTAGCTCTGGTGTGTGGTGTGGTGGCCGCCTCTGCTGCCGCCCCTCCACACACAATATATATAACAATAATAACTTTAATTGTAACTTTAATAATACTAATACTTATAATTATAGTGTTAAAAATAACCTGACCACCATAAAGTTGCCCAGGGACTATTATGATGAAAAACTTGTCCCAGCCATTGCCTACTACAAGTCGAGCCATAGGATTACACAGGAAAGCAAACAGCAACAGACCTTATGGTCCTTTCGAGGCTGCTTGTTACAGAGAAAACTATGACTACAAGATCTAACTCTACATGCTGAAGGATAACGATAGTAAAGCAAGAAGGCTTCCCCCACCACCAAACCCTCCAGGAAAAAGTGAGAAAAACCACCATGCAGCATGGAAAAACTGACATGGAAATTTTATAGGAAACACTGGAAAGGAAAAGTCACATTCTATAATACTTTATCTATAAGCTACCCGATAGAGTAACCTGAAAGAGAAAGTAAACAAATAAAATAATAGTTACGGCATGACATTATAAACCGGTTACATTGAGTTAATGGGAAGTCTGTGGACATAACATGGAAGCTACACACTGCACAGTGTGGATGAGGTCAAGGCCACTGATCCTGTGCGTGTCACCTTAGGTCATCACAGCCATCTTGCTCTACTATCCTTATCCTTCAGCATGTAGAGTTAGATCTCGTAGTCATAGTCCACTCTGTAACAAGCAGCCTCGAAAGGACCATAAGGTCTGTTGCTGTTTGCTTTCCTTTTGTACTCCTTTATAAGTCCCGTCACCTTAGGTCATCACAGTCTATAATCCCATCACCTTAGGTCATCACAGGCTATAATCCCGTCACCTTAGGTCATCACAGTATAATCCCGTCACCTTAGGTCATCACAGTATAATTCCTTCACCTTGGGTCATCACAGTATAATCCCGTCACCTTAGGTCATCACAGTATAATCCCGTCACCTTAGGTCATCACAGTATAATCCCGTCACCTTAGGTCATCACAGTATAATCCCGTCACATTAGGTCATCACAGTATAATCCCGTCACCTTAGGTCATCACAGTATAATCCCGTCACCTTAGGTCATCACAGGCTATAATCCCGTCACCTTAGGTCATCACAGGCTATAATCCCGTCACCTTAGGTCATCACAGTCAATAAGGTCACCAGGTTCAGTGGCTCCAGCTTTAATCCCTCATGGAAAATTAGCTGACGTACGAAAAAGTCCCAATTTTTGACCCAAGGCGATGTCAGGAAATACTCAGCCGATTGGAACCATATATACGCCTTTGTGCACTACGTCGAGAGAGAGAGAGAGAGAGAGAGAGAGAGAGAGAGAGAGAGAATCGGTAAAGACCTACAAAGGAAGTGAGGATTTTAGTCTGAATGACGCTAACGGGAGGAGGCGTGACGGAGGAGGGAGGGAGAGAAGACGAAAGGAGGGAGAGAGGGAAGGAGGGAGAGAGAGAGGAGGAGGAAAGGAGGAATAGAGGAAGCGGAGAAGGGGGGGGGACAGAGAGAGGAAGAGGGAGAGAGGAGTGAGGGAGACGAAGGATGGAAGGGAAAGAAGATGCAGGAAAAAGAGGAGGAAGGAGGAGAGAGAGAGAGAGAGAGAGAGAGAGAGAGAGAGAGAGAGAGAGAGAGAGAGAGAGAGAGACAGACAGACAGACAGACAGACAGAATAGAAGGGAGGAAAGAAGAAGCAAGGAAAGAAAGGGAAGGAAGGGGGAAGGGAGAGACGGAGAAAATGAGAGAGAGAGAGAGAGAGAGAGAGAGAGAGAGAGAGAGAGAGAGAGAGAGAGAGAGAGAACGGAGGGAGGGAGGGAATGAGGAATTAAGGGATTTGGAGCATAAGGGAAGGAGAGAAAATAAGGAAGGAGGAAGGAAGGAAATGAGCGAAGGAGAGAGAGAGAGAAAGAGAGAGAGGAGAAAGCAAAGGAGAAGGGAGGGAAGGAAGGAAGGAAGGAGAGGAGATATGGGTGAAGGAAAAAGAGATAAGAAGGAAGGAATAACTGATGGAAAGGTAATAGGAGAGGAGGGAAGGAGAAAAGGGAGAGAAAAGAAGGACGGAAGGAAGAAGGGAGGGAGGAGAGGAGGGAAAGGGAGGAGAAGAAGAGGGTAGGAGAGGAAGAAGGAGGAAGAGAAGAAAGGAAGAAAGGGAAGGATGAAGAGTGGTAATAAGGTAGGATTTGGCGGAGGGAGAGGAATGGAAGAGGAAGAGGGGGGAGGAGGAGGAGGAGGAGGAGGGAAAGAAGGAAGAAAGGAGGAAAATGTTGAGAAGGAGAGAAGAGAAAGGAAGGAGAGGGAGAGAGAGGTAAGAAGAAAGGAAGGGAAATAAGAATGACAAATGTGGAGAAAGGATGAGAAAGTGAATAACGGAAGAAGAAAATGGAGGAGGAGGAAGAGGAGAGAAGGAAGGAAGGAAGGAGGGGAGGGAGGGAGGGAGGAAGGAGGGAAGGAAGGAAGGATGAATTTGATGAAGGAAGGAAGAAAGGAGAGGGGTAAAAAGGAAGATTAGAAGAAGTAGGAAGAAACGAACGAACGACGGAAGGAAGGAAAGAAGGAAGGAAGGAAGAAGAGCCCAGTCAAGTTTGAGAAATTGTGTCAACCTCAATGAAAGGTTAAGAAAGATATGTAGAGAGAGAGAGAGAGAGAGAGAGAGAAATAAGGTCCTGGAATAAGAGAAAGAATGGGGAAGGGGTAAGAAAAAGTGAGTGAGAGAAAGAGAGAGAGAGAGAGAGAGAGAGAGAGAGAAATAAGGTACTGGAATACGAGAAAGAATGGGGAAGGCGTAAGAAAAAGTGAGAGAGAGAGAGAGAGAGAGAGAGAGAGAGTAGATAAGTAGTAGTGAGTTACAGGAGACCGTAAAATGTAAGTAGAAGCGGTATGGGGTAGATCGAAGGAGTGATGGAGGGAAGGAAGGAAGGAAGGAAAAGATAAGGGAGACAGGAAAGGGACATAGTGTAGATGAGAGAGAGAGAGAGAGAGAGAGAGAGAGAGAGAGGGGGAAAGAAGGGGTGGATAGAGAGAGAGAGAGAGAGAGAGAGAGAGAGGGGGGGGTGGATAGTGATACAGGATTAAGGGCAGGAGAGAAGGAAGGAAGGAAGGAGGGGAAGGATGGGTAGGAGAATTTGGGAGCTGAGAGAGGGAGGGAAGGAAGGAGGAAGAGAAGAGGAGGGATGTTAAGAAGTGGAGACAAGACAGAAACAATAAAACGGAGGAGAAAGAAGGGGAGGCGGAATAATGATAATAATAATAATAATAATAATAATAATAATAATAATAAGACGAAGATGATGATGATAATGTTGATAATGATGGTGAACGTGGAGGAGGAGGAGGAGGAGGAGGAGGAGGAGGAGGACACCTGTCGACCAAACGAGCCCTTAGGTGCTGAGAGAGAGAGAGAGAGAGAGAGAGAGAGAGAGAGAGAGAGAGAGAGAGGAATCAAGAAATAAGGAAATAATATAAAGAAATGAGAGAAAATCTGGAGACAAAGGTGCTGAGAGAGAGAGAGAGAGAGAGAGTGAGTGCGTAAATATTGATTGGTTAGAACAAACAAGAAAACCAAGGTAGAGAATAGAGTGCTTGAGAGAGAGAGAGAGAGAGAGAGAGAGAGAGAGAGAGAGAGAGAGAGAGAGAGAGAGGTGTTTCGGTGGAGAGACTTGTTATGATTGAATAGCTGATAGTCTCTCTCTCTCTCTCTCTCTCTCTCTCTCTCTCTTGTTCAATTGTTTACCTAATTTCGGAGGGGAGGGAGGGAGAAAAGACCTCTCCTTTC
>NC_137005.1:36470541-36473041 GCF_032717465.1 Coenobita brevimanus
AGAGAGAGAGAGAGAGGGAGAGAGAGAGAGAGAGGAGAAAATATATATAAGAAAAAGTAACAGTAAGGAATGCGGGAAGAAGGAGGAGGAGGAGGAGGAGGAGGAAGAGGAGGAGGAGGAGGAGGAAGAGGAGGAGGAGGAGAACGGAAAGTTAGTATAATTTAGAGAGAGAGAGAGAGAGAGAGGGAGAGAGAGAGAGAAAACAAATGATGAAAAAAACAAACATCTCATTTCACACACACACACACACACACACACACACACACACACACACACACACACACACACACACACGCACTACCTATCTGTCTATCAACATCTCTCTTTTCATCTGTCTGTCAGTCTCTTTCTATCCAGCTGTCTGTCTGTCTGTCTGTCAATATATTTTTGTCTCTGCTGTATATTTTATCTACCCATATATCTATCTGTCTATCTATCTATTATCTATATCTATCAGTAGAGCTATTTATGTCTGTCTATCAGTGTACCTTTTTATCTGCTGCATCTATCTGTCAGTCTATCTATCTATCTATGTATCTGTCTGTCTGTCTGTCTATCTATCTGTCTATCTATCTATCTATCTGTCTATATCTGTCTTTGTATCTATATCAGTTTAAGTATGATCTCTCTCTCTCTCTCTTTCTCTCTCTCTCTCTCTCTCCCTATGTATGTATTTATGTATGTCTGTATCTGTCTATCTATCTATCTATCTATCTATCTCATTACGCACCCTCACGCATGCACGCACGCACGCACGCAGCTGCCTGCAATATAATGCAACGTATGCTGGAACTCTGAGGAATGGAGAGAGAGAGAGAGAGAGAGAGAGAGGATAATGGAGGACGTAGGAATACAGATAGATAGATTGACCAATAGATAGAAATAGATACATAAATTCTGATATTTGTATGTACAGTAAATTTGAAGGTTATGAAGGTAAATGATAGATAGATAGATAGATAGATAAATATAAGTGGATAAATAGATTGTTTCATGGTTAGCTAAATATGCTGTCGATAGATAGATAGATAGATAGATGCAGGAAGACACTATGACATGCTGATAGATAGACTGGCAGAGACAAGACAGATCGATAAATAGATAGATATAGATAGATAAATATAGAAGATAGATATATAGACACAAGCAGACAGATAGATAGGTAGACAAAAACAGATAGATAGATAGACAGATAGATAAATAGATACAAATAGATACAGAAACAAGTATAATAGTTACATAGACAGACAGACAGACAGACAGACGTACGTGGAAATGGGGGAGCATAAGAGTGAGAGAAACGTAAACAGAACAATAGAGAGAGAGAGAGAGAGAGAGAACACTATTTTCTTTTCCTTCCTACAGCATCCTTGTCTCCCCCTCCTTCCTTTCTTCCCTCCCTCCCTCCCTCCTTTCATGTTTCCCTCCCTTCCTCCATCCCTCTCATCTTTCCCCTCTCTCTCCTTCCTTCCCTCCTTCCCTCCTCCCTTCCATCCATCCTTCCCTCCTCCTTATTTCCCTTCCTTCATTTCTTCCTTCCCTCGTTCTCCCTTCCTTCCTTCCTTAATTCCTTCTTTCTCCCTTTCCTTCCTTCCTTACCTCGTTCGTTCGTTCCTTCCTTCCTTCCTTCCTTACTTCGTTCGTTCGTTCGTTCGTTCGTTCCTTCCTTCCTTCCTTCCTTTTCTTCCTTCTTTCCTTCCATCCTTCCTTCCTTCCTTCCTTCTCATCCTTTCTTCATGCAAATGTTGTTTTTCCCTACCACGGTGCCTCTGCCTCTCTTGCGATTTATCTACCTCTCTTCCGTCTATCTACCTGTCTAACTACCTCCCTTCCGTCTGTCTACCTGTCTACCCCCTTCCATCCCTCCCTCCCATATCTGTGTACTTCCTCTCCCTCCCGTATCTATCTACCTCGTTCCTCTCTTTCTTTCTCTCTCTCTCTCTCTCTCTCTCTCTCTCTCCCCGTGTCTTTTCTTCCACGTTCCCTCCCTTTCCATGTGTCTCTCCTTCCCTCTCTCTCTCTCTCTCTCTCTCTCTCTCTCTCTCTCTTCCTCCTTATCCATCCATCCATCCATCAACTCTTCCTTTCTCTCTCTCTCTCCATCTCTCTCCCTCCTTTCCTCCTCCACATCGTCTCTCCCTCCTTCCATTTTCTCCCTCCCTCCCTCCCTCTTTCTCCTTCCCTCCCTCCCTTCTTCCATCTCCCTCCCTCCCTCCTCCATGTCAGTCCCTGATGCCAAATGCTAGTAGTAACGCTGACAGTGATGGCTGGGGATGAATAAGAGATCTCGGCACAAAACCATCTCGGTTCCCCTCGTCACCCTAACTCTCCCAACACCCCTTCACTACGAATTCACTCGCGACTCATTCGGCAACCCCGCGGCGCCGAGTGTGTGCCAGCCGGATCGTCCTGGCCGTTCCGAAAAAGCGGGGAAAGCGAGGGTGCCGAGACGACCTCCCGACCGAATCCTCCCACGGCTATCAAAACAAATGCCGTCCTC
>NC_137005.1:36475541-36485541 GCF_032717465.1 Coenobita brevimanus
GCAGATTTTCTGTTCCTCTTACACTGGTAAAAGAATCCATGTAGGTTGGATTGTGCCATAGCAGGTAGATTTTCTATTCTTTTTATACTGGTAAAGGAAGATAATATATAAAAAGTAAGTGAACCTCCCTAGAAATTCAATATCTCATATATAGAGTAAATTGACCATTTGTAACAACATCCATTAACCAGTTGTATACTATTTTTTATTTGTGTGGGATTGTGGAAATATTGCTGCAAAATGCCATCTACCCTAAAGGCCTGCCAGGAGTGTACTGGTCGCTTTGCGGCTCAGTATTTTTCAAATTACTTTTCGACGCCTGTGTGCAAACTATGCATCTTGAGAAAAGATCTAGAAAATGGTTTAGCTGAATCGCAGAGAAATTACAGGGAACTCAAGGCAGAGTTTGAGACACTGAAAGAGTTTGTAGTGGCAAATGTAGGAGTCAGCAACAGCACTCGAGAAGGAAGAAGCGTACAAACTGAGCTCGTACAAGCCCCCGCCCATCAGGCAGTCACAAATAATAGTGTATCAGTATCTTCCTCACCCAGCGATTCAGTACGTTCCTCGCCAAGCGAAGTCCCCTTTACTATGGTAAGAAATGGCGCAAAACCCGGAAAAGATTCGAGGAAGCATCTTCCCATAACTACGTATAATCGCTACCAGATCCTTGCCGAAGCGGTAAATGAGACAGAAGAAACAAGGCTTATTGGGGACTCTATTGTACGCAGTCAGCTGGAGGAATTTTGTGGACGTGCCCCCGTCAGCAGAAAGAGGTACTGTTTTCCAGGAGGTGGACTAAGTGATATCACAGAAGCCTGCGATGAGGTCACAAAAGACGCAAATGATCAAACTCTATACGTTATCCATGTTGGTACAAATGATCTGAAGCGCAGTAGATCAGAGGAATTGCTAGCAAAGTATCATGAAATGATCAAAAGATTCAAAAATAAGTCCACAAATGTGATAATATCTGGTATACTCCCAAGGATCAAGGCAGAAAATAGTTTCTATGATAAGGCCTTCAGCACAAATAACCGGCTCAAATCTCTCTGCACGCAAGAGGGAGTCGACTTTGTCAATCTGTGGGACCAGTTTTATGAGCAACATACTCTATTCCAGAAAGATGGTCTCCATTTAAACTCAGTAGGAGCGGCACGGCTAGGTAGACTTCTACACGATAATGTTGCCCTCTTCAGATCAAAAAACGCGGCACGTCCAGGAACAGTAACCTTAACGTAAATACCCACAAAGTCAGATCACCAACTGTTCGGAACGGAATTAGAGTCTGCTATGCTAACGCACGTAGTCTACGTAACAAGTTTGAGGATTTAGAATCTCTAATTTACCTAGAAAATTATGACATCATTGGCATCACAGAGTCCTGGATTAACACATCTGACCGTGACTTTCTAGCGGAATACTCACTAACAGGGTACAATATTTTCAGCTGTGAGCGACCACATCGAGCTGGTGGCGGTGTTTTACTATATGTGAAAACTAGTCTCCATCCCCTTGTGCTATCCAAACCCAGTATTACCAACATAGATGCCAGTTATGTTCAGCTAAGTATTAATTCACACAAAATAAATATATGTCTCATCTATCGTCCTCCAGCACAGTCAACTGAGACAGATGAAAAACTTTATGATCAAATTGCGGAAATTTGTTGTCAAGAGGATAGCGTAATTTTTGGAGACTTTAATCTACCGGTAACAAAGTGGGGTGAACCACTGACAGCACACTCAGGACAAGAGCTTTATACGAATCTTCAGGAAAGCGCCCTTTCCCAACACGTAGAATACCCAACGAGAGGAAACAATATCCTAGACATCATCTTGACTACAAATGATAACCTAGTCAACAACGTTGAAATAGGACCTGAGTTTAGTTCCAGTGATCATCGAACTATACAGTTTAATATTACTACTGAAAAAGTAAAAGAAACGGAGAGCAAAGAAAAGGTCCCAGATTATCGTAGAGCTAATTTCAACAGGCTCAGAGCGCTACTTGCAACTGCAGATTGGAATCAAATGTCTGAAACCGATGACATAAACCAAGCATGGGAAATATTCACCGAAAAATTTAATGAAGTGGTAAAGTCATGTGTGCCACTACGTAACAGACGTCTAGCTGGAAATAGTAAACCAAAGTGGTGGTCCAGTGAAATAAAAAGTAACTTAATAGCCAAAAAACAGGCATACCATAAATATAAAGCTACACAAAATAATGATGATAAATTACAATACGATAATCTACGCCGCACATCGAAAAGACTTATTAAACAAAGCAAAAGAGCACTGGAGATCCACATTGCTAATATGTGCAAATCAAATCCTAAAGAATTTTACAGTTACATTAGAAAGAAAAAGGTTATGACTACATCAGTAGGTCCTCTAGAAACAAACAATGGGAGACACACTGAAAATGAGGTCGAAATGGCAAACATTCTTAACGATTACTTTGCGTCTGTTTTTACAGTAGAAAACACCACCAGAAACCTACTGTTACCCACAAACCAAGCAAATAGCACAGTCCTTAGTAACTATGCTATCCATAATAATGATATCCTTTCAGCCATAAATAGTACGGACATAAACAAAACCCCTGGCCCCGATAAAATATCACCGAGAATTCTCAAAGAAGCAAAACATGAGTTACTGCTGCCACTCTCTGTCTTATTCAATAAATCATTAAGTACTGGGAAAGTTCCACGCGAATGGAAACTAGCAAATGTAACACCAATTTTCAAAAAAGGAAATGAGTCGCACCCAGGAAATTACAGACCAATCAGCTTAATATCAGTAGTGTGCAAGTTAATGGAAAAAATCATAAGAGATAAAATAGTTAATTATCTAGAAGAAAATAATATAATTAAAGACTCGCAACATGGATTCAGACATCGTCGTTCATGCTTAACTAACTTACTGGACTTCTTCCATGATGTTTACAAATCATACGATGACTCAAGAGCAGTAGATATAATTTACCTAGACTTTCAGAAAGCATTTGACACTGTCCCTCACAAGCGTCTCATGAGAAAAATAGAAGCACATGGAATAAAAGGAAAGACGCTAAAATGGTTACAAGACTGGCTGTCAGACCGAAAACAGCGAGTTGTGATAAACGGAAAGGAATCCAAATGGCGTAATGTGATCAGCGGCGTTCCCCAAGGCTCAGTACTTGGACCGATACTTTTTATTATCTATATAAATGACATTGATGAGGGTCTAAATTGTAAAGTATCCAAATTTGCAGATGATACTAAAATAACCAGTAAAGTCACTTCAAAATTACAGTGGCAGCAGTTACAAAATGACCTTAATACTTTAGCAAGCTGGGCAGAAAAATGGCAAATGAAATTCAACACAGAAAAATGTAAAGTACTTCATATTGGAAGTAACAATGTCCATGCAAATTACAAAATGAACAATATTCAGTTATCAAGTACAGACAGTGAAAAGGATCTTGGTGTGATAATATCAAATGACCTAAAACCAAGCAAGCAGTGTACCGATGCGGTAAAAATTGCAAACAAGCTAGTGGGTTTTATTGGAAGAACTTTCGAGTTTAAATCGGAAAAAGTCATACTTGCCTTGTACAACTCGCTAGTGCGCCCCCATCTTGAGTAGTGTGTGCAATTCTGGTCTCCGTACTACAGAAAGGACATTGAAAAATTAGAGAAAATTCAGCGAAGAATCACAAAAATGGTACCACGACTTAGAAACAAACCATATGAGGAACGCCTTGAAGAACTTAAATTATTTAGCCTAACGAAGCGCAGGTTAAGAGGGGACCTTATTGAAGTTTTCAAAATCATGAAGGGATATGACAACTTAGACATGAATAAATATTTTGATATAGACCGGTCGAGTCAAACCAGAAGTAATGGCTGCAAAATCATGGGAAAACGATTCCAATCCCACGAAGCAAAATACTTCTTCTTTAACAGAGTTGTAAATATCTGGAACAGATTACCCTCAGATACCGTGAACAGTATCTCAATTGAGACATTCAAAAACAAATTAGACAAGTATTTGCATGAAAATCCTCAGCTGACTCTTTTTCTGTCCGAATAACTTGCTTTTATAGCTACGGTACATGTAAGTTCATGCCCCCTTAGTCTACAAGACACCCCATAAACAATGTACCCGTACATAGTGTTGCGTCACGATATTATACATTTCCAATTTATTCGGTGCAAAGAAGGCAATATAAGCACAGATTAGGATCTGCACAGATAACCCTGAGTTAACGGTCACTACTCTTACTTTCGACCTGTGATGGGCTGTGGATCACCGAGGGTCCCTGTTAGTCAAGTGACCACCATCGGGATTTTTTTAATGTACCAGGGGTCACTGCTTCAGGATGAAACTTGTGTACTGTCCCACATGGGAGAGTTCCTTGTCTCAGTGGAGTGAACGGAGCTATTGCCTGATTGACTGCTGCCTACCTAAAAAGCGCCAGGGAAGGTTGCCGCACCACCCCTAAACATCCACTCTGTGCATTGCACATCCACACTGTGCACTGTGCAGTCCCCTTTTATCTGAGACACCCGTCCTATATACTTTTCAGTCTCCCCAGCGCAAAGAAAGCAATATAAGCACAGATTAGGAGCTGCACAGATAACCCTGAGTTAACGGTCACTACTCTTACTTTCGACCTGTGATGGGCTGTGGATCACTGAGGGTCCCTGTTAGTCAAGTGACCACCATCGGGATTTTTTTAATGTACCAGGGGTCACTGCTTCAGGATGAAACTTGTGTACTTGTCCCACATGGGAGAGTTCCTTGTCTCAGTGGAGCAAACGGAGCTAGGGCCTGATTGACTGCTGCCTACCTTAAAAGCGCCAGGCAAGGCTGCTGCACCACCCCTAAACATCCACACTGTGCAGTGTGTAGCTTCCACGTTATGTCCACAGACTTCCCATTAACTCAATGTAACTGGTTTATAATATCATGCCGTAACTATTATTTTATTTGTTTACTTTCTCTTTCAGGTTACTCAATCGGGTAGCTTATAGATAAAGTATTATAGAATGTGACTTTTCCTTTCCAATGTTTCCTATAAAATTTCCATGTCAGTTTTTCCATGCTGCATGGTGGTTTTTCTCACTTTTTCCTGGAGGGTTTGGTGGTGGGAGGAGCCTTCTTGCTTTCCTATCCTTATCCTTCAACATGTAGAGTTAGATCTTGTAGTCATAGTTTTCTCTAACAAGCAGCCTCGAAAGGACCATAAGGTCTGTTGCTGTTTGCTTTCCTGTGTAATCCTGTGTAATCCTCCTCCTCCTCCTCCTCCTCCTCCTCCTTCTTCTCTCTCCATCCCTCCCCTCCTGCCTCTTCCTTCTCTCTTCCCCCTCCCCTCTGTCTTCCTCCCTCATCCCCTCCCTCCATTTGCCTCCTCTCCCTTCCTCGCGTTTCCTTTCCTTTCCTCCCCCTCCCCTCTCTTCCCCTCCCCTCCCCTCCCCTCTCCTCCCCTTCACGCCAGGAAAGGAGCAGTGTCCTCCCTCCATGACCCCCTTCTCCATCCCCTCCCCTCCCCTCCCCTCCGTCTCTCACACTTTTTGCCTCCCCCTCTTTTTCCTCTTTCCTTCACGTTTATCCGTCCTTCCTTCAGTCCTTCCTCCCTTCCTTTTTTTTCTTCGTCTACATTTACCTCTGTCCTGCCTACCTCACCACATTCCATCCTTCCTTCCTTCCTTTCTTCTTTCGTTCTTTCTTTCTTTCTTCCTTGCTTGCTTGCTTCCTTCATTCCATCCTTGCTTCCTTCCATCCTTCCTTGCTTCCTTCCTTCCTTCCATCCTTCCTTCCTTCCTTCCTTCCTTCCTTCCTTCCCTCCCTCCTTCCTTCCTTCCTTCCGTCCCTCCTTCCTTCCTTCCTTCCCTCCCTCCTTCCTTCCTTCCTTCCTTCCTTCCCTCCCTCCCTCCCTCCCTCCCTCCCTCCCTCCTTCCGTCCCTCCTTCCTTCCTTCCTTCCTTCCTTTTCTTCCTCTTTTCTGTATTTATTTTCCATCTGCCTTTTCTTCCTTCATTCTGTCTTGCCTGTCCTTCCTTTCCTCCTTCCTCTCCTCTCTTCTCCCTCCCTCCCTTCCTCCCTCCCCTCTCCTCTCCTCTCCTTTCTTCTCTTCATTCTATCCTCCCTTAATTCTCTATCTGCAAATTCCTTCTCCTTCCTCCCTCCTTCCAGTCTTCCTCCACTTCCTGTCATTTCCCTCCCTCCCTCCGTCCACTTCCGCATCCGGTCACTTGCCGTTACTTCCGGTGTGGTTGTGCTGACCCGCTACGTGACCGATGAGAGAGAGAGAGAGAGAGAGAGAGAGAGAGAGAGAGAGAGAGAGAGGGGCAAAGAAGACATAAAAAGAACAGGAAATAATGAGGATGAAGTAGATAGACAGATAGGTAGATGGATGGATGGATAGATAGACTGATATAGTGACAGGTAAATAGATTGAGAATGAGAGAGAGAGAGAGAGAGAGAGAGAGAGAGAGAGAGAGAATGAAATTACAGCAAGATCAGAGAGAGATAGAGAGAGAAAGAAAGAAATATATTCAGTATCACTACCACAGCTGTCACCATCACCACAACTACCACCATTACCACAACTACCACCATCACCACAACTACCACCATCACCACAACTAGAGAGAGAGAGAGAGAGAGAGAGAGGGGCAAAGAAGACATAAAAAGAACAGGAAATAATGGAGGATGAAGTAGATAGACAGATAGGTAGATGGATGGATGGATAGATAGACTGATATAGTGACAGGTAGATAGATAGAGAATGAGAGAGAGAGAGAGAGAGAGAGAGAGAGAGAGAGAGAATGAAATTACAGCAAGATCAGAGAGAGATAGAGAGAGAAAGAAAGAAATATATTCAGTATCACTACCACAGCTGTCACCATCACCACAACTACCACCATTACCACAACTACCACCATCACCACAACTACCACCATCACCACAACTACCACTATCACCACAACTACCACCATCACCACAACTACCACCATCACCACAACTAACACCACCACCACAACTGCCACCATTACCACAACCACCACCATTACCACAACTACCACCATTACCACAACTACCACCATCACCACAACTACCACCATCACCACAGCTACCACCATCACCACAGCTACCACCGTCACCAGAACTACCACCATCACCACAGCTACCATCATCACCACAACTACCACCATCAGGTCTCGCTTCTGTATAACGGGTCCACTAACTGCCTCTCTCTCTCTCTCTCTCTCACACACACACACACACACACACACACACACACACACACACACACACACACACACACACACATTCAGAGCCCCTTCCTTCCCATTCCTTTTCCAAATTCCTTTTCCATTCACAGACCACAGGCACCCCATCCTCTCAGCGGGAGGGAGAGAGAGAGAGAGAGAGAGAGAGAGAGAGAGGGGGGGTGATGGAGGGTAGGGAGGGGATGGTGGAATGGGATGGTATGTGAAAGGAGGGGAGGGATGGGGAGGGGAGGGGGATGGGGAGGGGAGGGGAGGAAACGGCGGAGGGGGGGTAGACATATTTTTGGTCATAGATCCTTTACATCGAGACGTGTTATTATTATTATTATTATTATTATTATTATTATTATTATACTATTACTACTACTACTACTACTACTGCTACTACTATTATTATTATTATACTACCACTACTACTACTACTACTGCTACTACTATTATTATTATTATACTACCACTACTACTACTACTACTATTATTATTATTATACTACCACTACTACTACTACTGCTACTACTACTATTATTATTATTATTATTATTATTATTATCATTATCTTTCGTTTATTTAAGCTAAGCAAAACTTTCTCGTATAAAAAAGAGTCACAAAGAATATAACTAACACTTTTTTATCTTTCATTGCCTATCTTTAATTTTCCTATCTTTAATTTCTCTATTTTCCTATCTTTCATTTTCTCTCTAACTTACTGTCTTTAATTTCCTGTATATTAATTTTCCGATATTCAGTTTTCCTATCATAATTTTTCTATCTTTATTTTTCACATGTAATTATCTATCTTTAATTTCCTATCTTTAATTTTCTTTCTTTAATTTCATATCTTTTCCTATCTTTAATTTTCATATCTCAGATTTTTATATCCTTAGTTTTCTTTCTTTTTGTTTTTTGCCTGTCTTTAGTTTCCCATCTTTAGTTTCCTATCTTTAATTTTCCTATCTTTAAAATTTCCTATCTTTAATTTTCCTATCTTTAATTTCCCTATCTTTAAAATTTCCTATCTTTAATTTTCCTATCTTTAAAATTTCCTATCTTTAATTTCCCTATCTTTAAATTTTCCTATCTTTAATTTTCCTATCTTTAAATTTTCCTATCTTTAATTTTCCTATCTTTAAATTTTCCTATCTAATTTTCTTTCATATTCCTGTCTTTAATTTTCCTATCTTTAATTTTCCTATCTTTAATTTTTCCTGTCTTTAATTTTCCTGTCTTTAATTTTCCTATCTTTAATTTTTCCTATCTTTAATTATCCTATCTTTAATTTTCTTATCTTTAATTTTCTTATCTTTAATTTTCCTGTCTTTAATTTTCCTATCTTTAAATTTTCCCATCTTTAATTTTCCTATCTTTAAATTTTCCTGTCTTTAATTTTTCTTTCATATTACTATCTTTAATTTTCCCATCTTTAGTTTCTGTCTTTAATTACTGTCTTGAATTTCTTTTTTTATCTAGCATTAGTAAGGCCACATTTAGACTACGCAGTACAATTTTGGTGTCCTTATTATAGAATGGATATTAATTCGTTAGAAAATGTACAGAGAAGAATGACAAAAATGATACATGACGTCCGGAACCTGTCATATGAAGACAGACTGAAAAGACTAAGTCTGCATTCGCTAGAGAGGCGTAGAGTAAGGGGAGACTTAATTGAGGTGTTTAAGTGGATGAATGGTATAAATAAGGGAGATATTAGCAAGGTACTTAAAGTGAGCATACAGGATAGAACTAGAAATAATGGTTTCAAACTAGAAAAATTCCGTTTCAGTAAGGAAATCGGTAGAAATTGGTTTGGTAATAGAGTAGTAGACGAATGGAATAAGCTACCTAGTAAAGTAGTTGCTGCCTCTTCCATTGAGAGTTTCAAGCATAGGCTAGATAAGCATATGACAAATAAGGGGTGGATATAGGATATTGGATATAGAAAAGAGAAAATCTTATAACCAATACTAATTCAAAAAAAAAATTCTTTTCAGGTTACACTATGATAGTCTCTATTCTCCTTTCACACTTTCCTGTAAAATGTCCACGCCAGTTTTTCTATACGGCGTGGTGTTCTTTCTGACTTTTTCCTGCCGGCTTCGGCTGGAGGGTTTGGAGGGCGGGGGAGAGCCTTCTTCTTTGCTATCCTTATCTCATTCTAGTAGTTTAGTTACTCTTCTAGGAGCTGCCTAGCATGGGCCAACCGGCCTACTGCAGTTATCCTCTCTTCTTATGTTCTTATGTTGAGAAAATCCGGCAGGAAAAAGTAAGACTAATAATAAATATGACATTCTTTAGCTAGGGTGATTAAAGTGAGTGAAATAGCTCTCTCTCTCTCTCTCTCTCTCTCTCTCTCTCTCTCTCTCTCTCTCTCTCAGTATCCCGTCGTGAATGTTGTTAGTGCGGTTAGGGGGAAACCAACCCACCCGCGTAGAGGGAGAGAGAGAGAGAGAGAGAGAGAGCACGTAATACTATAAAAAGAACTTTACTTTCAATTAGATTAGAGAGAGAGAGAGAGAGAGAGAGAGAGAGAGAGAGAGAGAGAGAGAGAGAGAGCGCACGTAATACTATAAAAAGAACTTTACTTTCAATTAGATTAGAGAGAGAGAGAGAGAGAGAGAGAGAGAGAGACTGGTTCATAAGAGTACAAAGGAGTACAGTGGAGTACAGATGAGTCCAAGGCCTGTACAGTCCTCGGTTAAGGAAGCTCCCTAACACATCC
>NC_137005.1:36495541-36498041 GCF_032717465.1 Coenobita brevimanus
TATTTTTAGATATGTCTGGTTAATATACATTGGGACGTTATTTATGCAGAGTATGGCGATATTAGATGGATTTATGTAACATAGAGGAGAACAGTATGGTGTGATAAGCAAAATAAATCGCTTAAGAAAAGGTGTTTAGGGATGGCGTCAGTGAGAGAGTGAGAAAACATCTCTCTGCAATTGCACGTCTACTACATCAACGTTGCATGCAATATAGGGCCTTATTGTGTCTGAGGGTCCCTTAACACCTCTTTTCTAGCGATTTATTTTGTTATTAGACCGCAGTATCGTGTTTTATATTGTTGATGTACACACACACACACACACACACACACACACACACACACACACACACACACACACACACACAACTTCGGTGGCTGTGCGGATCAGATGAAAAACTACACATACACACACACACACACACACACACACACACACACACACACACACACACACACACACACAACTTCGGTGGCTGTGCGGATCAGATGAAAAACTACACACACACACACACACACACACACACACACACACACACACACACACACACACACACACACACACACACGGGGGGGGGGGTCGTATACTGTGATTATGAACATCCCCTAGCACCTGTTCCTTAGCGATTTATGCTGCAGTTTACACCTCAGTATCGTGTTGTATACAGTCGGCGTAAACTAAGTCGATCCTAAAAATACTTCAAGCAACAAATAAGACAAGGTTAGCACGTAATACGCTGGATAAGTCGCTCATGAAAGGGTGTTAAGAGCCATGTTAACAGGGGAAGACGCTGGCTATACTGTTTTCACTCTGACTTGGCCTAATATCGTGAGAGAGAGAGAGAGAGAGAGAGAGAGAGAGAGAGAGAGAGAGAGAGAGAGAGGGAGGGAGAGACAGACAGACAGACAGACAGACAGATTAACATGACAGCAAGAGAAATAAATAAATAAATAAAATAAAGCAATAACAGATCAATAAAGATAATAAAGATAGGTCAAAATAAAGAAAATAAAGAAATTAAATAAAAAATAAAGTAAAAATAGATCAGTAAAGATAATAAAGATAGGTTGAAAAAATAAATAAAATAAATGAATAAATACAGTAAAAAAAAAGATCAATAAAGATAATAAAATCGGTAAAAATAAATAAAATAAAGGAATATAATAAAAGTCAATACATAAGGTGAAAAGGGACGAAAATCTGGGACAAGTTAGTGTGAAAAAGAACCGTAATAGCAAGACAAATAAATCAATAAATTAAATAATGAAGAATGTAAAAAAATAAAAATAAAAAATAATAAATAAATAATAAAGTAAAAATAGATCAGTAAAAAATAGAGAAGGAAAATAAAAAATAAAATGATTAAAGAAATGAAATCAAATAAATGATAAATAGAATAAATAAATAAATAAATAAATAAAAATAAATAGAATAAGGTCATAAAAGAACGAAATGAATAAAATAAATAAAGCCAAGAAACCATTTACAACGCTGGGTGGTAACCATATAACCAAATCCTACGTGTTCCTTACGTTTCAGCAAGTGGGTTGGTGGAGGGTTGGTGCCCCTCCCTGTAAAACAAATAACTCAGTGTCAAATGGCCACCCTTTGCCGGATTATGGTGTCTGGCAATAGATAGATAGATAGACAAATTAAATGAAATTAAATAAATAAAAGTAATGAAATAAATAGAAATAAATAAAGATTAATTATGATAAATAAATAAAATAAAGAATAATAATAAAGTATCGATAGATAAAATAAAGAATAATAATAATAATAATAAATAAAATAACGATAGACAAAATAAATAATAATAAAAATAATAAAATAACGATAGACAAAATAAATAATAATAAAAATAATAAAATAACGATAAATAAAATAAATAATAATAAAAATAATAAAATAACGATAAATAAAATAAATAATAATAAAAATAATAAAATAACGATAAATAAAATAAATAATAATAAAAATAATAAAATAACGATAAATAAAATAAATAATAATAAAAATAATAAAATAACGATAAATAAAATAAATAATAAAAATAATAAAATAACGATAAATAAAATAAATAATAATAAAAATAAAAATAAATAAATAAACAATAATAATGATAAATAAAATAAATATAAATAATAATCAAATGCCTCCACGTTGACCCCTACTATACTCCTTTCACCTTAACTTGGCCCAGAATTCCCCCCCCTCCCCAATTTTCAGGTTATCTACATCCTTCCCATAGCACTTCTTCGTGACTAGCACTCCTTAGCGATTTATTTTTGGAGGTGGCTGGTTAATATCCTTCTGTACGTTATTTATGCAGAGTATGGCGATATTGGAAGGGTTTATGCAACACAGAACAGGACAGTAAGGTGTATTAGGCAGAATAAATCGCCTAGGAAAAGGTGTTAGGGAGCCGTCCTCTAGCGTTAGTTTCTTGCTGTAAATCAGTAAAAATGGAGAGAGAGAGAAGGAGAGAGAGAGAGAG
>NC_137005.1:36505541-36523041 GCF_032717465.1 Coenobita brevimanus
TCACTTTCGGTTCACATTTCATCTCGGCTTAATCTGATTCTAGTACGTCCCCGCTTCGAATCCGGTGCATTTCGGTACGGCTGCAGACGACCGTGGGTCCGGTCAAATAGCCGAGTCGGAGTGGAGGCATTACGGCGATGGTAAGCGTCGGTGAGAGTAATGAAGCCGAGATGGTTGAGGGCGCCGTAATCTCTCATGCCTGTGTTTACATTCTACTCCACGTCAGCCCCCGCCACCCTTGAGGAATTGGAGGGCTATCCCATTGCCCACTGCCTCACCCCCTTCACCACCACTACCAGCTCTCTCTCTCTCTCTCTCTCTCTCTCTCTCTCTCTCTCTCTCTCTCTCTCTCTCTCTCTCTCTGTCTCTCTCTCTCTCTCTCTCTGTCTCTCTCTCTCTCTCTCTCTCCACACGCGAGGGCTAATAATTCTTTTGACACTCCCTGGACTTACACCGACCTAATGTAAAAAGAATTTCGTGGAATTATATTACGATTATTGTGAAGGGAACGAACACACACACACACACACACACACACACACACACACACACACACACACACACACACACACACACACACACACACACACAGATCCACCACCTCACCGTCCCTTCCTGTCACTCCCTCCTCTTCCTTTTCAGTCCGTCCTATAGACACTGTTAAAGACACACTTAAGAACAAGGTATCTACAGCCGGTTTTCCTTTATTAAGTACAGAACCAGATGCCGTGCTGTTCAAAGAGAAAGAAAGGAGGGAGGGAGGGAGGAGAGAAAAGTGGAGGAAAGGGAGAAGAGGAGAGGGGAGGATGAAAGAGAGACTGGGAATGTGAGGGAATTAGTACACACACACACACACACACACACACACACACACACACACACACACACACACACACACACACACAGCTATTCATCCCTCCCTTTCCACAGCTGACTAACCTCATATACAAAGAGATTTTGAATGTGTTTTTCGAGATGGTGTTCTTTCAATGGACTTTTGTCAGAAGAGTTTATGCAGTATGGTGAAGAGGCCTGGGTGGATTGGTGCCCAGTTATTATACAGCATTATCATCATTATCATTATTATTATTATTATTATCATTATTGTTATCATCATTATCATCATTATTGTTATTATCATTATCATCATCTCAACTACACGCTCTGTTCTTATGAATGGGGTGGGCAAGATCCAGACACAAGAGAACAATATATATTCTCCCCCTCTCTCTCTCTCTCTCTCTCTCTCTCTCTCTCTCTCATTTCCTTATTCTTGTTTATTTTCTTTCTTCTCTATCTTTTCTTTCTCATTCTGCCTCTTCCTTCTTTCTCCTCCTGTTCCTTGTATTTCTTTCCTTTTCTTCCGTCTTTTCCTCTTTCCTCTTCCTCATCTTGTCAGTTTCTTTTATCTCATCTTCGTGTTTCTTCTCCTTGGTTCCTCCTCCTCCTCATCTTCTTCTTCTCCTCCTCCTCCTCCTCCTCCTCCTCCTCCTCTATAGATTCTCTCTCTCTCCTATAAAATTTCCATGTCAGTTTTTCCATGCTGCATGGTGGTTTTTCTCACTTTTTCCTGGAGGGTTTGGTGGTGGGGGGAGCCTTCTTGCTTTACTATCCTTATCCTTCAACATGTAGAGTTAGATCTTGTAGTCATAGTTTTTCTCTAACAAGCAGCCTCGAAAGGACCATAAGGTCTGTTGCTGTTTGCTTTCCTGTGTAATCCTGTGTGTGTAATCCTAAGAGAGTATAGTGGGGAGAACAGCCTCCACCCAGACACTCTTATATACCCTTTAACGCCCGACCCAGACCTCTTGAGAGAGAGAGAGAGAGAGAGAGAGAGACAGAGAGAGAGAGAGAGAGAGAGAGAGAGAGAGAGAGAGAGAGAGAATATGGAGAGGGAATGGAGTCATTATCGAAGGAGTGGGAGAGGAAGAGACAGGAAGAGAGAGGAAACGAGAAGAAGAGAGAGAGAGAGAGAGAGAGGAAACGAGAAGAAGAAGAAGAAGAAGAGAGAGAGAGAGAGAGAGAGGAAATGCGAAATGGAGAGGTCATTTTCGAGTGAGGTGGAGAGCGTGAAATAGGGAGAGAAGTGGAGGAGGGAGGGAGGGAGGGGGAGAGAGTGGGAGGGAATTTATCTATTATTATCTCCCTTTATATCTGTCTTTCTTTATCTCTGTGGGGGTATTTTCTTTATTGTTTTTCTTGTTTTATTTAGGTAGTGGTTTTTATTCTTTAACTGACTATACAAATCTTCACGTCATTGTGGTGGTGATGGTGGTGGTGGTGGTGATGGTGGTGGTGGTGGTGATGGTGATGGTGGTGATGGTGGTGGTGGTAGTGGTGATGATGATGATGATTATTATTGTTATTGTTATTATTATTATTGTTATTATCCAGTAAGAGGAAGTAGGTATACAGATCCTTAAAAACCCAAGTTGAAGAAAGCCAGAGAGAGAGAGAGAGAGAGAGAGAGAGAGAGAGAGAGAGAGAGAGAGAGAGAGAGAGAGAGAGAGAGAGGAGTAAAAAGGTAGAGTGAAAAATATAGAGGGAAGGAAATTATAATGAGAGAGAGAGAGAGAGAGAGAGATGGGGTGGGTGAGGGGTGGGACACTGGGTTCATAAGAGGGGCTCGGGTGGAAGTGGGTGATGGGTGGCTGAGGTGTGGCCGGCGTGAGAGAGAGAGAGAGAGAGAGAGAGAGAGAGAGAGAGAGAGAGAGAGAGAGAGAGATATGAAAAGAAAGAAATTGTGCCAGTATGAAAAAAATGAGAGAGAGAGAGAGAGAGAGAGAGAGAGAGAGAGAAAGAGAGAGAGAGAGAGTTGTAGACTGCTGGGTACACAACTACACGTATATCTATCTATCTATAGCCAGACGCCTTAATCCCGTAAGGGGTGGCCACAAACAAATCGCCTCCATGTCGCTCTGTCCCCCGCCATTTCACTACACATCTAGAAATAAATAAATTAATAAAGAATAAGTGAGGAAGGAGAAGAAGGAAGGAAAAGAAGATAAAGTGAAGGAAATAATATGATAAATTATTACTGTATATGAATTGATTTGACAAAGGACGTAGCATAAGGGGAAGGTGAAGAGTGGGTGGGATATGTGTATAAGACGATGTAGTGTGGAAATGGAGCGAGTTGCATTCTCTCTCTCTCTCTCTCTCTCTCTCTGGGCTCCAGTGACCAGTGGTGTTCCTCAGGGATCGGTGTTGGGACCAGTCCTATTTATTATGTATATTAACGATATCGATGTTGGCCTAAACAACTTCATTTCTAAATTTGCAGACGACACAAAAATCGGCAACACTATATTAACTGAAGAAGACAGAATTAGCCTTCAAAATGACCTTGATAAAATTATCAGCTGGTCAGAAAAATGGCAACTGCCCTTCAATGTAAGCAAGTGTCAGGTACTGCAATGTGGGAAGAAAAACAAAAGGTATGATTACGAAATGAAGGGCCAAATCATTAGCAAGTCCTCACTAGTTAAAGATCTAGGCGTACTAATTTCAGGCGATCTGAAATGTTCAAATCAATGTATCTCTGCCGCCAATAAAGCCAACAGGGCCCTAGGTTTCATCAAAAGACATTTTACATATAAAAGCAAAGATATTGTAATCCCCCTATACAAAAGCATAGTCAGGCCACACTTAGAGTTTGCAGTGCAATTTTGGTCGCCTCACCTAATTAAAGATATAGAAATACTGGAAGCGGTCCAGCGGAGGGCTACCAAGTTAATCCCGTCCCTGAGGAACAAACCATACCTCGAGAGACTCAGAGAATTAAACCTATTTTCTCTTAGAAAACGGAGACTCAGGGGACAACTGATTGAATGCTTTAAGATTCTAAAAGGCTTTCAATCATTTCCTGTGGCACCCTCGGGGATGCATAGGGCCTCGATGAACTCACACCACCACATCCTATCTTGTGCTAACTCCTCAAGATCTCCCCAACACTCATCTCCAGCTTCCCGTCTCATTGTCCTCACCCACGTCTCTTTTGGCCTTCCTCTACCTCTCCTACCAGGTGCCACCCACCCTGGTGTACCTCGTACTATTCCCTGTCTCCTATACACATGTCCTAGCCACTTCCATCGTGAGAATCTAACATATTCATCGATCGGCTGCACTCCCGTTATTTCTCTAATTCTACTATTTGGTATCCTTTCCCACCACTTAACTCCTAATATTCTTCTAAGTGCTTTATTTTCAAGCACCAAGAATTTATTTTCCATAGTCACTGTGCTGTACCAAGACTCGTGTCCATAAATTAAGATACTCCTAACCATTACCTTATAAAGTTTGATTTTTGTATGCACAGAGAAATTGTTATTATTCCAAATATTTTTAAGCATTCCCATTGCCTGATTAGCCTTCTTTAACCTTTCCTCGAATTCAAAGTTCAAAGTACCATCCTTGGCTAAATAAGTACCTAAATATTTAAACCTATCAACTTGCTTTACAACCATACCTCCAATTACACATTCCTGCGCATTTTCCATATTCATATTGATTATTTCAGTTTTTCCACAATTAATAACCAAACCCACCTTGCGACCTTCACTCACCAAACAGTCCAACACTCTCTGCATCTCTTCTGGCCCATCACAAATCAAAACTATATCATCTGCATAATCTAAATCCAAAAGTTTCCTGTTCTCTCCCCAAAGTATACCTGCACCGGTTTCTGTTCCAACACGTTTCATAATGTAATCAATGACCAATATAAATAGTAAAGGCGATAGAACACCACCTTGAATTACTCCGGACTTGACTTCAAACGAATCACTCAGACAACCATCAACCATCACTTTACAAAATGTGTCCTCATGCATGTTCATAATGACCCTCACAAACTCCTCTGGTATTCCATAATGTCTCATGATCTTCCCCATAGACTCTCTCGAAACACTATCAAAAGCCTTTTCAAAATCAACAAAACAAAGACTTAACGGTACTCTCATTTCCTTAACTTGCTGCATCAAATGCCTAACTATAAAGATCTGATCACTGCAACCACGTCCCTTTCTAAAACCAGCCTGTTCATCCCTCAGAATACCCTCAACCACCGGCTCCAACCTATTTAACAACACTCTACTGAAAACTTTCAAAGCTATCGGTGACAAAGAGATTCCCCTCCAATTACCACATTCACTCAGGTCTCCCTTCTTGAACTTTAACAATTACACCATTCTTCCAAACTGATGGTAGTAACCCCGTCACCCATATCTTATTGAATAGCTTGGTCAAGATCATTATTAATCTATCCCCCTCCACTTTAAACATTTCCGGAAATAAACCATCCTCCCCTGGTGCCTTATTATTCTTTAACTGTTTTACTGCTTTCTCCACTTCTGCAAGCCTCAACTCTCCTGTTTCTATATTTAAATCTTCCTGAGCAGACGGTATATCCTCTTCTGGTGGTATTGGTCTATTAAGAACTGTCTCAAAATGCTCTTTCCATCTATTTTTAATATCTCCATCTTTAGTCAATAAATTTCCTTCCCTGTCTCTAATTGGTATTTCCTTGCGTTTACCTGCATTACCACTCAGTTCTCTAATCGATTCATATGCTATTCTTTGACTCTGTCCATCATTTTTGTTTATTAGGATTTCAGTCTCTGCAACCTTTTCATCCACACATCTTCTTTTATCTCTCCTAGCTAACCTTCTTACTTCTGAATTCAAACTCCAGTACGCAGCTCTTGCTAATTCAATCTCTCGTTCATCAACGCATTGCATCTCACTCCTCAGTTTAGCGTCACCTCTCTTTTTTATCATATCCCACGTTTCCTCTGATATCCATTTCTTTCTCCTGAATCTATGTCTCCTTCCAATCGTACATTCAGCAGTCTCATGCAAAACTTTGTTCACATCCTCCCACATCTCATCTACACTTCTCTCCCCCTCTTCCAACGTTTCCAACACCAAAAACCTATTTCTGCATTCTAATCTGAATTCCTCCTTTTCTTCTCCTTCCCTTCTAAGCTTAACAATATCGTATCTACCAACACCAGATTTTTCCTTCTTCTGATTTTTAAGTTTAAACCTTATTTTTGCAATGCTGAGTTGATGGTCACTACCAATATCCGCTCCCGTTTAACATGAACATCTAGCAGAGAACTTCTATGCCTCCTACTGATAGCGATGTGATCAATCTGATTTTTATATTTTCCACACGGCGACACCCAAGTTGTCTTGTGTATATTGCAATGCTGAAAGAGTGTGCCCCCGATGACTAAGTCATTTGCTAGACAGAAGCTTCCAAACCTCACTCCGTTTTCACTCATCCTACTACCAACTCCCATCTTACCCATACATGCCTCAAATCCCTCATTTGAACAGCCCATTACTGCATTAAAGTCTCCAACGCAGATCAAAACATCATGTCTAGGTACCCTTCCTACTGCTTCTTGCAACTTTTCATAAAATGTGTCTTTCCTTTCATCGAGTGCATCATTAGTAGGTGCATAACACACAAACAGACTGATGTTGCCATGATTTGATTTAAACCGTGCGTATAGCAATCGCTCATCTATAGGATCCCACTCACATAAAGCCTTATTTGCTTTACAACCCAGCAACAATCCTACTCCCTGATAATGCATTCCGTCCTGTCGACCAGATATCAACAAACGTATACCATCCTCCAAATCCAACTTATCGACTCCAGTTAATCTAGTTTCTGTCAGAGCACAAATATCAAGTTCGTAATTTTGAAAAACCTTCACTAACTCATCGATTTTACCGTCATGATTTAGCGTTCTCACATTCCAGTTACCAATTTTAATTGTATTTTTTGCATTGACAAAGGAATTAGATTGTAATTGAGGCAACCGTGAGATTCTTAGCACCCCCTGCCCATTTAAGGGCTGCACGGGACTGGGGGCCATTATTGTTCTTTCAGAGTCCATCAAGGTTTCTTTGGCTAACTTCCTGAACACCTCGCCATTGTGTTGCAGTCGCAGTAGGCAGCTAACTTGCCCGATTGCCCACACCCGAAAGACCCAGCTATGCTGTAGCCAGTCACGTGCCGGCATGCTTCCCAGCCATTTCACTCTCAAGGAGTTCCTCTGCCTGAGAAAGCAACCACCCCCCTGCTCCCGAGGGCTTTTGATCTGTGTAGGTAGAGGGCGATCACTCCCTCACTAGCCATATACAGTGTATATACAGTGTATAGGCTACACTCACCTCAATATTCACTCTATCTCTAATCATACCTTCTAAAACTCTCTCCATTACCTTCATAATCTGGTCTAAAAACTTTGAGCCTCTATAATTTCCTCTTTCCAGGGCATCACCCATCCTCTTGTACAAAATTACAATTACACTCTTCAATATCCTCACGTATAATTGTATTTATGAGGTCAGTGACGAGCCTTACTCCTATCTCAACATTTCAGCAATCAACCTAGACACACCTGCTGCCTTCCCCACCTCCCATCTGCATCCTGCCTATTGCCCCGCTCACAGTTGCAGGGTCAATCAAAGGCCAAGGGCCAAACACTGGATCTGCTGGCTCCAAACCTTCCCAGTCCCAGCCAAACTCCTCATTCAACAATCGGCTGTAATGCTCTCTCCATGTGTCTTTAATATCCCCACTGTTCACCACTACCCTTCCTTCATCATTCTTTACACACTGCTCACCTATGATATACCTATTTTTTCTTTTCATCTGATTTGCCACCTTAAAAATCATATTCTTCCCTTCCACACAATTTAGGTTACCAAGTAAAAGTCTCTATGACTCCGACTTCACCATCTAAACCTCTTTTCTAGCCCTATGTGTGGCAGCAAAGTATTCCTCTTTGTTAACACCCTTCTCCCATTCCAGGAAAAGCCTTTATTTACCCTTAACTGCAACTCCTACACCCTCCTCCTACCATGTCACTTTATGTCTTGGTGGGCCTCTTGTCTATCCACATACTGAATCAGTAACTCTCAAGAGGTGGTCTTCAGGGCTTTGTACTGTTCATTAACACTCCCGTCCACGTCTCTCTGTTCAGCCACCACTCTCCTCACCTCACTAACTGCTTGGTTTTTCAATTTGGCAGGGAAAATATCTTGTGACTAATGGCTATAACTAAATGAGTCTTATTTATTTCAAGGATGAAGTGTATGATGAGTGCATGATACTACTTAATAATGAGAACACTTGGCGACTGTGCAACACTCCTTTTTACAGATCTGTCGAATAGATTACATAGTGCACAGTCATTTCTCTTCTGCCTAAGAAATTTTTATGTTTTTTTCTTTCTAACAAGCCTAGTGTTTATTCTGTCTTATTCAAGCCAGGCTAACCAGATGATGTGGTGTGTGAGGGAGTGCCATCCTCTTTTAATTCCTCTTCTCTTATACATTGGTTAGATCTTTGTATAATCAGCTTCTCCATTCCCCCCCCCCTACCTCCAACAGATAACCTCATCATGGGCCAAAAGGTCTCACCTCTCTCTCTCTCTCTCCCTCTCTCTAACTGTAATATTTACCAAATCTCCCAAGAAACTGCAATACCTAACAAATTTCCCAAAAAATTTCTTCAGAAGGAGGAACCTGCTCCCCCACTAGCTTTCCCACGATCCATCATTACATACTAAACAACCATGGGAGATCACACACCCTTGTCCCATTCAAACATTCACCTACCCTACATATTCCTTGTTAACACTGTGAAAACTATTTACACTATTCAACAGTTTTTGTTCTCCACCATAATGCTTCCATAATCCCTCCCAATTCTCTCTCTAAACATATCACCTGATTCACTTACTTTTGCACAACTGACATTCTGACTGTGCCAGGTCCTTAACCCCTACACCGCGGGCTTGTTTACCAATGACTTGCGCGTCCCGCGGGGTCATTTGGGCTCCGACAGACTCTCAAAAAACATTTGCCAAAAATCAGCCACCAGTCCCAGAATAATAAAATCACACATGCTCATGGCACACACCCTCAGCCCTCTCCCGGAATGATTGTTGAGCCCCCATCGGCCACCGCAGGACCCGTGGAGACCTCTGAAGCAGGGCAACGAAGTCTCCACCCCACACCTCCCGACAACCCGCAATATGATTACCACAGCCAGATACAAACACCATAAACACCATTCTACAATTTTCAAGCAGTTTGGGATCCACACTCAAAAAAAAAAAACACTGCGAAAGCAATGGAAATCACGAGCGCGTCTGATCGTCGCACTGGCACTCGTTCGCTCTTGGTACTCTGTCATTTATTACTCACAAAACCCCTCACACTCCATATTTCTATTACTATATAACACCCACACACATCTACAGTCTTCATCCACAAGCTTCCCTCAGTAGCATCAGCCCATTGTCACTGCAGGGATTCAATTTCCTTCAGTAAAATACGTAGCATTCACTTTCTCGTCCTGTTTACTAGCATTGAGAGTGAATGTCACTTTCATCTTCACTCTCATAACTCATAGCATTCAGACATGCTAGAGTGAAACTTTCACTTTCATTACTCCCAGGGTATATACTCGCATTCCCATAATACTACTCATTCACATCTCTATCTACGTTCTCTATCCTACTTACGTTATTCACACCTCTATTTCACTCACACCGTGCTATGCACTGTCACTTGAAGCAACTCACAAAACTATCTTCCACTGTTCACGTATATGTACATTCACTACTTTCACTTGCCGTCCACACACCACCCACACACCATTCACAATTCCACTTTCACTGTTTTACTCAATAGAAAGATCGTAGTCACTCTCTTATCAATTGTCAGCCCTTTCCCTCTTTCCGCACGAGGCCCAGCAGAGGGCAAAGGTCACAGGGCCCCTTGCATGGGGGTGAAAAGAGTCCTTGAAGTCAGCAAGAAGAAACATACGTACTCTCACTTCGGAAGACGAGAGTAAACTGATAACGGAGGGCCGGGGTGGAGGCCTATTTAGGGGATATTCAGAGCTACCAATGTTAGCTCTTGAAACAGCTATGTCTAGCACTGAAATGATTGGCAGGAAATCCAGACAACACACTACAAACTAGGCAGTTCCAGGTGAATGCAAACATCACTTAGGCCTCTCCCCTCCCTCCCCACATGCATATTCATTACGAAAATAGATAATACGGCACATTTCAAGGGGAAAAAAAACAGCGAAAACCAGCGAACGAGCGCACGTGAGGTGCTGCCAGGTGACAACCAGCCAATTCCAGGTGCATGGCACTCTCACTCACCTTATTTCCTTCTTGTACTTACTATTTGGTATAAAAATAGGACATAGGGCCCATTTCAATGGATGAAACCAGTGAAAAATTCCAGGGAAGACCTACTCAGCGTAGCACGGCCGGGCAGGCGAGAGGATAGGGCAATGGAGGGGGGGCAGGGAGGGGAGTCAAGAACAGGGAGAAATGGCCAAACTGTCAACAATGGATGGGAGCACAGATGAGACCAGGAGCGCTGACCAGTGCTGGACACTGGCAGCACTGATAGATGATACACGCCCCCACCCGGAAGCCCGGGCGAACCCAAAACAATACTGATTCAAGCAAGCTATTCACAGTAATTACCGAGACTGTAACTCGAGGAAATGGTATGAAGTTGCAAACAAGAAGGGCTAATCTTGATACAACCAAAAACTTCTTCACTTACTCTGTTGTAAGCGAATGGAATAAACTCCCTGGGAATGTGATTGAGAGTGGTACCATAAATATGTTTAAAAAGAGACTGGACATGTATCTCGACGCAATTGGTATCGTTTAGTTAGGATGGAGCAATTTGCATATTCGCGTCTGCATTCATGTGTCTATTAGACACAGACAATATTATAGAATATATAGAGTAAGTATGTGGCTGTATGCCCAAATTTTCCTTTTCCACATTATTCTACTTTCTGCCGATCCTATGAAATTCCTTCAGGTTTTTCATTCCTGCAAGGTATTACTTCCTCTCTTGTTTCCTGTACGGCCAATGCCGGAGGGTCTGGAGGGTGGGGGAGAGAGCCTTCTGCTGTGCTATCCTTTTCTCCTGCTCCTATGCACTATATTAGGATTAAGGCCGGACCACCTCGTAGGGACCGTAAGGTCTGTGTATCTATGTAACTCTATGTAACTCTCTCTCTCTCTCTCTCTCTCTCTCTCTCTCTCTCTCTCTCTCAAATAAGCGTAAAGTGAACTAAACTGACGAAAATTGCTGTTGATATATTTATTAGACAAAGGACATAAAAACAAGTGATAAGAATAATGGACAAAGTTGGTTAGAGAGAGAGAGAGAGAGAGAGAGAGAGAGAGAGGAAAGAAGGTAGGTTATCATCAGTTACAAACTTTAATCAGTTTGTACTTCGAGAAAGAGAGAGAGAGAGAGAGAGAGAGAGAGAGAGAGAGAGAGAGAGAGAGAGAGAGTATTCCGAGTACGGTATCCATTAATGATACTGAAACCTTTAGATGAAAAGAGATAATAATAATAATAATAATAATAATAATAATAGTAACAGTAACTCCCCCCTACCACACACACACACACACACACACACACACACACACACACACACACACACACACACACACACACACACACACACACACACACACACACACACACAAACACACACACACACACACAATCATCATCACCTTATCCTCATCCACACCACCACCACCACACACACACACACACACACACACACACACACACACACACACACACACACACACACACACACACACACACACACACACACACACACACACACAAGCCTCCTTCATAACCGTAGGAAATATAGAAGCTAATTATTTGAGAGCAACTTAGGCCACAAAGTGTGTGAAGTTGGGAGGCTGAGAATAAGGAGGAGGTGGGCGGGTGTTGAGAGAGAGAGAGAGAGAGAGAGAGAGAGAGAGAGAGAGAGAGAGAGAATTAAGTTTTAGGCTCTATGTTGCTTAAGAGTGAGGCTGTAGACCCGTGTGTGTGTGTGTGTGTGTGTGTGTGTGTGTGTGTGTGTGTGTGTGTGTGTGTGTGTGTGTGTGTGTGTGTTGAATCATGTGCGAGTCGTGAGTCAGCTCGACACAGGATGCGGCTTCTTGTGTGTGTACAGTTTGTGTGTGCGTTTTTCTCTTGATATTTGTGTGCACATTTGTTTGCTTGCTTGTGTATGTGTGTATGGGGGGTACTCCGTTGTGTGTGTGTGTGTGTGTGTGTGTGTGTGTGTGTGTGTGTGTGTGTGTACAGAATAAATGTTAGAGATTAATGGGCATACACAGATGAAGGCAAAGGAATTCAAAGGAAACACACACACACCCACACACATACACACACACACACACACACACACACACACACACACACACACACACACACACACACACACACACACACACACACACACACACACACACACACACACACACACACACACACACACACACACACACACACACTACTTCCTTACAAGCAATAATTTCTCGCTTCCTCTTAAGTGTCCTTCATATCTTACAAGATTTCCTCTCTCTCTCTCTCTCTCTCTCTCTCTCTCTTCCAAGCCTCTTTATTTCCTTCGTTATTGTCTGGTCTTCCATATATATCCCTTTATCATTTATTTGCTTTCCTTCCTCCTCCTCCTTCTCCATTTATCTCCCTCTCTCCATACATTCTTCCCTCCCTCCCTCCCTCCTCTCCTTCCTCCTTCTCCCACGCGTCTCTTCCTCCTCCTCGTAATATTTCACCTTCTCTTCCTTATCTCATTCCAGTAGTTCAGTTACTCTTCTAGGAGCTGCCTAGCATGGGCCAACCGGCCTACTGCAGTTATCCTCTCTTCTTATGTTCTTATGTTCTTCCTCCTCCAAGATCTTCCTCCATTCTTTCCTCCTTCCCTCACTTCTCTCTCTCTCTCTCTCTCTCTCTCTCTCTCTCTCTCTCTCTCTCTCTCTCTCTCTCTCTCTCTCTCTCTCTCCATCCTTCAGTGTCGCATCTCCTCCTCCTTTTTCATACCTCCTGTCCTTCCTTCCTTTCATTGTTTCTTCATTCTTTCCTTCCTTCCTTCCTTCCCTCCCTCCCTTCCTCCTTCCCGCCCTCCCTCCCTCCCTCTCTCCTTCCTTCCTTCCTTCGTTGTAATAGTAACATTAATGTGCTTGAGAGTATTATTATTATTATTATTATTATTATTATTATTATTATTATTGGTAGTAGTAGTTGGATTAGTAGTAGTAGTAGTCGTATTAGTACTATTATCATTATTTTTATTATTATTATTATTATTATTATTATTATTGCTGTTATCAATTATTGTATTATTATTATTATTTTATTATTTTACTATTATTATTATTATTATTATTATTATTATTATTGTTCTGTACTATCAACCATTCCTTTGTACTCCTTTGTATTCCTTTCTCAGAAGCTGCCTATAGTTCTTTCACCTTAACTTGGCCCAGATTATCGTCCTTTTGCAGAAAATAATGCCACGTGTCAACATTCTCATCAGAGCACTTCTTCTTGACTAGCATCATATTCTAGTGTTAATCTATAAGTAGCAAGGCCAGGTTAGAGTGAAAGGAGTATAGAATAAGACAACTGTGTGCTTTATTGAATTAATTTTTATTTTTCTTTATTTTTCTACGATACATAATACTTGTCTTATTATTTCCTATGCATATATTTTTTACCTCCCTCTTTCCTCCCTCTTCCCTCCTTCTCTCCTTTCTTTCCTTCCCCCTTTCTTCTTTCCCTCTTTCTTTCCTCCCCCCTTTCTTCTTTCCCCTTTTCTTCCTTTCTCCATCCTTCTTTCTTTCCTCTCCTCTTCCTCTCCCTTCTTCTTCCTTTTCTCTCCTCTTCCTATCCCTTCTTCTTCCTTTCCTTCCATTTCTTCTTCCTTCCCTTCCTCCTCTGCTCCCTCCCCTCTCTCTTTCCTCTTTCCCTCCTCCTTTCCTCCTTCCCTCCTCCTTTCTCCTGTTTTTCTCCTCCTTCCCTCCCTCTCTCCCTCCTGCCCATACATATTCCCTTCCCCACTTCGTCCTTCCCTGTTCACTTCTTCTCCAAACAACACTCCTTCTCCCTCCCTCCCGCACACATCCTTCCGGGTCCACCTCTCCTTCAAGCAACTCTCCCTCCCTCCCTCCCGCACAATCCCTCCCCCCTCCTTCCTTCCCCCTCTCCTTCCCTCCCTCTCTTCTTCCTTCTCCCTCTCCTTCAGACCACAATAGACCATTAGTGGGGTCTGGGGCGCCTGCCAAGGGGTCTGTATGGCACACCTGGGACTGATTGGCTATACCTGCCTGCTTACCTGGCCATACCCCCCCTCCCCCTTCCCCCTCCCTCCACCACTCCCCTCCCCCTCCCCCACTTCCTCCACCACCCCCCTCCCACTACCCCTCCCTCCCTCACCCCCTCATGCCTGACTTGAATTGGGACAGTCTTGAATTTGTGTCACTTTTCTCAATATTTTCAGCCATGTTGGAGAGGACAGGACCATTGTGACGTACATACATACATACATACATACATACTTCATACACACACACACACACACACACACACACACACACACACACACACACACACACACACACACATGGTATACCTAAATGTGTCTTATGTGTTTTTTTTATCCTCGCAGATACTGTGTCTTTCCAAAATTTCCATCAGTTATATTGACGTGTGTGTGTGTGTGTGTGTGTGTGTGTGTGTGTGTGTGTGTGTGTGTGTACTCATGTATGTATGGATGGGTGTTTATATACGTGTGTATTTGTGTGTATATAGGAATCTGTGAGTATGGTATATTTTGCGTGCGTGTCACGATATATATATATATATATATATATATATATATATATATATATATATATATATATATATATATATATATATATGTCTGTGAACGTATGTATGCATGTACGTAAGTAGGTGTGTATGTATGTTTGTATGTACGTAAGCAGGTATGTACGTATGTATGTACGTAAGTAGGTATGTACTTATGTATGTATGTATGTACGTAAGTAGATATGTACGTATGTATGTATGTACGTAAGTAGGTATGTACGTATGTATGTGTGTACGTAAGCAGGTATGTACGCATGTCTTACCACACACGCGACTAAGCTTCCCAACAAACCCACAAACCGTGTAATATAAAAGTTGAAAGTCTTTGGAAAACTGAATTTTGAATATTATTTGTTTTTGTTATGGAAAGGAAAATAGATGATTTATTTATTTATTCCTTGTGGTGCATAGAAAACGGTGTGTGTGTGTGTGTGTGTGTGTGTGTGTGTGTGTGTGTGTGTGTGTGTGTGTGTGTGTGAGAGAGAGAGAGAGAGAGAGAGAGAGAGAGAGGTGAATATGTCGTGAAAGATAAGGCCAAGTAAATCTTATGTCCTTCCTTACCTCTCAAGGGGAAGGATTAGCCACGCCGGGCAGAATTGGAGGAAAGTAGGAGGAATTGGAGAGAAGGAGGGAGGGATTAGAGAGACTGGAGGAAAGGTGGGAGGTATTGGAGAGACTGGAGGAAAGGAGGGAGGGATTGGAGAGACCGGAGGCAAGGAGAGGGAGAGACTGAAGGAGGAGAGGGGGAAGGAGGAGGAGGAGGAAGGATTATGAGGATTGGAAGGAGAGTATGGAGAGATAAGGAGAAAGAATATCTGAAGGAGGAAGGATGGAGTGTGGTTAGAGAGAGAGAGAGAGAGAGAGAGAGAGAGAGAGAGAGAGAGAGAGAGAGAGCGAGGTAAAAAGACGAAAAGGGGGGGATTGGCTCAATTTCTTGACCTCGGTGGCTAATCTAGGGTATTAGAGAGAGAGAGAGAGAGAGAGAGAGAGAGAATGAAAGAGACAGAGAGTAATGTAATCTCCCGCAGACCAATGATTCATAAATCTTGCCACAAATCACTGTTGTATTAAAACGATATTGACGTGTGTGTGTGTGTGTGTGTGTGTGTGTGTGTGGAAGAGAGAGAGAGAGAGAGAGAGAGAGAGAGAGAGAGAGAGAGTCATCTGAGAAGTGAGGTAAAGGTCCGATATAAATGAGAGAGAGAGAGAGAGAGAGAGAGAGAGAGAGAGAGAGAGAGAGAGAGAACTGGTAAAAATCGAAAGCTGAGGGAGAGAGAAAATGAGGGAGGGGGGGGAGTCGGCGTGAGAGATGGAGGGAAAAATGGAAGAAATATAGGCACAGAGGGAGGTAGACAGGGAGGGGCCGGGAGGAAAGGAGGAAGGAGAATGGAGGAAAGGAGGAGGAACGAGGAGGGAAGGAAGGAGGAAATGTAAGAGAGAGAGAGAGAGAGAGAGAGAGGTGTAGTAGAATGAAGGGAGAGAAGGTGAGCATAATGGAAAAAAGATGGAGGTGAAGGAGAGTGGAGGAAAGGGCAGGAAGGAAGAATGGAGGAAGAATAAGAAGAGGAGGAGGAAGAAGAAGAGGAGGATGAGGAGGAGGAGATCTTAGCAGGGTGTCCAGTATCTTTAAGGGACATTTGTAGAGGGAGGGAGGGAGGGAAGAAAGGTGGAGGGATGGAGGGAAGAAGGGAGAGGGAGGGGAGAGAGAGAGGGAGGGAGGGGGAGGGGGTGTTCTCGAGGTGGGGTGGGAAAAGGGAGTAAGGGACAACATTTTTGTATGAGAGAGAGAGAGAGAGAGAGAGAGAGAGAGAGAGAGAGAGAAAGTACTTATTAATAGCTAAATATAAAGTGATAATAATAAGTATTAAATAATTAAGTACGTTAGTCAAATGTGCGACATGGAGGCGTTTTGTCTGCGGCCACCCTTTGCGGGATTAGGGCGTCGGGCTATAGATAGATAGATAGATAGATAGATAGTTGAATTCTGATTTTGCCGGAAAGAATCGTAAATGGAACTTGTAAAAATAAATAAAAATAAATGATAAACGATAATTTAATATAATGATGAAAATAAATCCCATTATTATCTTTATTTTTATATTTTTTACATTTATCATCTATGTTTCTTTAGTATTTCATTATTCGTTTATTTATTTCTCTTTATTTTAACGTCTGCTTCTTTGTCTGTTTTATGAGTCTGCTGAGTATGTAAATAAATATATAAATGTATTAATCCCTTCCTTCTTAGGCAGTAAATAAATAATCTGTCTAATCTATCTATCTATAGCCCGACGCCCTAATCCCGCAAAGGGTGGCCGCAGACAAAACGCCTCCAAGTCGCTCTGTAATATAATCAAATCTCACTCCTCCCGGGTCTGATCAACGGAGAGCCGCGACCCCGACCGGCGCTTGCAACCCACTACACCCTCCGAGCCTTAATTATTGCCAGCCAGAGTGCAATGATGCTTAATGAAGATGATTACATTGCATGAATATTTAATAGCAAGGGAGTGGAATGAGCAGTTAAGGAGGCTATTGCAAGGTGTTGAGAGCAGGTTCTACCAAGTGGTTATTTAATTTCTCTCTCTCTCTCTCTCTCTCTCTCTCTCTCTCTCTCTCTCTCTCTCTCTCACACACACACACACACACACACACACACACTACATTCTCATAGGCCATACTATGAGTGGATTTGGGGTTACCATAACACCTCTTCCTTACC
>NC_137005.1:36528041-36533041 GCF_032717465.1 Coenobita brevimanus
ACCGGATTAGCATGTTGGGTTAGGTTATGGTGTTAGAATTAACCTTGTTAGATTAGTTAGGTTGCTGTGGTTAAGTTAGGATATTGGATTGACTGCTGGGGTTAGGCTATACTAGGCTAGCTTATGGTGAGAGAAGGTATACACGATTATACTAGGAAGAGAAATAAGAGGATGAGGGTGGGGATGAGGATGAGGGTGAGGGTGGGGGAGGTGAGGGTAGGTGTCATGAGGGAGGGAGGGGGTTGATCGGAACACGTTGTTGTATCGAACCCTCTCCCTTCTCCCCTCTCCCTCTATCCTCTCCCCTCTACCTTCTCCCCTCTATCTTCTCCCCTCTCCCTTCTACCCTCTACCTTTTCCCCTCTACCTTCTCCCCTCCCCCCTCTCCCCTCTACCTCAGCTTCCACGACACTCACGGCTACACTACACCAACACCTGAAGTTTTTATTTTTTTATTTATTTTTTCAGAGGCGCACTTTTGGGATTGCGTACGTTGCCTGAAAGTTGACTATAGGTGGTTTATTTTCATCTGACGGAACAGGGCTACCTCTACTGCATGAGTCTAACCTACCTTGACCTAATCTGACCTGACCTACCCTACCCTGACCTAATTTAATGTGACCTAACCGAATTTCAGTTTACAGTTGGTTAGCAAAAACGACCACGATGCATTGCCACACTTTTCGGTCTGAGCCTAGAATGTATATCTGTCTATCTCTATCTCTCTGTCTATCTGTCTGTCTATCTATCCATCCATCTGTCTGTCTGTTTGTCTATCTATCTGTCTCTGTTTATGCCCCTACGATGGAGATAGAGAATATCATATCATTATCTGTCTGTCTCTATATCCATCCATCCATCCATCCATCTATCTCTATCTGCTGTCTATCTGTCTATCTCTTATCTGTCTGTCCATCTGTCTTTGTCTATCTACCTATCTATGTCTATCTATCTATGCCCCTACGTTGGAGATATCAAACAATATCATATAAGCAATTTACCATTTTCTCAAAGCCAACACCAAGAGACATAAACTCAGTCTATCTATCTATCTATTGCCAGACGCCTTAATCCCGTAAGGGGTGGCCACAAACAAATCGCCTCCATGTCGCCCTGTCCTCCACCATATCATTGCCCTGCTCCCAGCTCAACCCCCCCCCTCTCTCATATACCTCTCCACTCTATCCCTCCATCTCATCCTTGGCCTCCCCCTCCCTCTCACACATACACTCGTGTGTTACAATTTAGCCATGATAATCACAGCCCCTCTCTCTCTCCCCCCCTCCCCCTCCTCACGCCCTCAGCACCGGGTCATTTTTAATCTCATACTTCTTATCCCCAGGTGAACCATCCACTCACCGCATGGACACATCTCACGGAAGGCCACAATGTCACGCCTGATATCCCGCTGGTGGCTGACATCTGCGGCCTTGTTACACCTCACATCCAATTAACAGGTAAGTGCGTACCTTCCGATCTTGTTCATACCTGTCCTCCATTTTCTATAAGGTGTCTATCTCTTGCAGTCCCCCTTCCTCTACCCTGTCGTCTCCTCCTTTCCTCTCCCCCTTCCTTCCCCCCCCCCTGCCTTTGTCTCTCACTGTTCCTCCCCCTCCTTCCTCTCCCCCTCTCTCTCCATTCCCCCTTTCTCTCTCTTTCCCCTTCCCCTGTTCTTCCAGTTTCATCTCTTCAGTTCTCATCTTTTTCCATACCTTGTCACACCCCATGTTCTTTCTGCTTTTACCTCTCTCTCTCTCTCTCTCTCTCTCTCTCTCTCTCTCTCTCTCTCTCAGTCTATCTGTAGTGTGTGTGTGTGTGTGTGTGTGTGTGTGTGTGTGTGTGTGTGTGTGTGTACGTACCTAATTCACCACGCTGGTTTGGGGTCATTGTCAACTCCCTCCCATCCCTTCACATCCCCTCCCTTATATCTCCTGACTGTCTCCTCTTCCCTCCCTTCCCTCCCTCCCTCCTCTACCCTCCCCTTCTCTCCCTCCTCTTCCCTCCCTTCCCTCCCTCCCTTCCTCTACCCTCCCCTTCTTTCCCTCCTCTTCCCTCCCATTCTTTCCGCCCCCATCCGTCCCTCCTCTTCCCTACCTTCCCTCCCATCCTTTCGTCTCTTCTTTCCTTTTCTCTCCCTCTTCTCTCCATCTCTTCTTTCCCTCCTCTTCTCCCCTTCCCTTCTATCCCTCCTCTTCTCTCCCCTTCATCCCCCCACCTTTCTTCCCTCCCTTCTTTGCCTTTCTCTTCTGTCTTTTCTGTCTTCTTTCCCTTCTTCCTTCCCATGTCCCCTTACCTCTGTCTGTGTCTGTCTGTCTGTCTGTCTGTCTGTCTGTCTGTCTGTCTGTCTCTCTCTCTCTCTCTCTCTCTCTCTCTCTCTCTCTCTCTCTCTCTATGTACCAAACGAAAAATTGAAAAATAGGCCTACTTTAACACACTGAAGAGAGAGAGAGAGAGAGAGAGAGAGAGAGAGTGTCGGTTACAAAGTCACACAGACCACACAAATAATCCAGCCCTAACAATAGTACTTACACACACACACACACACACACACACACACACACGGGGGGAGAGAGAGAGAGAGAGAGAGAGAGAGAGAGGGTCAAGTCTATGGGAGAGGAATTTAGCAATTGTCATTTGGGGTATCATCTCTTTAGTGACTTTCCCTCCCTCTCCTCCCTTCCCTCTCTTCCCTCCCTCCCTTTCTTCCCTGCCTCCCTCCCTTCTTTTCATCCATTCTTCATCTCTACCCTGTTCTCCCTCCCCCCTTTCCTCTCCCCTCCATTACATTCTCCCCCTTCTCCCCTTCACTTTGTCTCCCTTTTATTTCATTTTTCCCTCCTTCTTCCCTTACTTTCCTCCCTCTTCTCTTCCAGTGTCTTCCCTTCCTTCCCTCCCCTTCCATTTCCATCTCTCCCTCCCTCTCCTCTCCCCTCCCTTCCACCATATCATCTCCCCCTCCCCTTCTTTCTCCCTTTCCCATCCATACTCCGTTTCTTCTCCCCTCCCCCCTCCCTCTTCCTTCCATTCCTTCTCTCCCTCTCCTCCCTTCACCCTGTTCATTGCTCGTCTCACCCCCTCCTTCCTTTCTTTTCCTTTCCCCCTCACCCCCTCTTTCCTCCCTTTCTCCCCCTCCCTTTCATTTACTCTCCCTTATTTTTCCTCCTCCCTTCCTCTCCCTGTCCTTTTCATTCCTCTTCTCTCCCACCCTTAATCTCCTCCCTTCTCCTCCTCTCCCTTCCCTTCCCTTCCCTTTCCAACTCTTCCTCCCCTCCCCTCCCCCTAGTATGTAGGTGAATGGGTATTGATTGAAAAGCTTTTGAGCGACACTGTTGGCAGGGAAAATAGGATGGGTAGAGAGAGAGAGAGAGAGAGAGAGAGAGAGCCTCGAGGACAGTAGCTGGTAGATGGACAATGAGAAAGGCAGGGTGGTCCTCTCTCTCTCTCTCTCTCTCTCTCTCTCTCTATCTATCTATATCTGTCTATCTATCTATATATCTGTCTATATCTATCTATTTATCTGTATCTATCTGTCTATCTATCTGTCTATCTATCTATCTATCTGAGAGTCCTATAATATTCCTTCAGGTTTTTTCAATCCTGCAAGGTATTACTTCCTCTCTCGTTTCCTGTACGGCAAATTCCGGAGGGTCTGGAGGGTGGGGGAGAGAGCCTTCTGCCGTGCTATCCTTGTCTCCTCCTCCTGCAATTATAGCGCTGTGTTAGTATGAAGGCCGGACCGCCTCGTAGGGTCTGTGTGGTCTGTGTACCTCTGTAACTCCATGTAACTCTCTCTCAGACCTGCCCCTCCACTCATCCGTCAGAGAGAGAGAGAGAGAGAGAGAGAGAGAGAGAACCCCCCAACTCCCCGTACAAAGTCAGATAAAGGCGGGTTGTGCCATCTCAGCCCGAGGACGGTCCTTTGAGGGGATCTGTACACACACACACACACACACACACACACACACACACACACACACACACACACAAGAGGAGGAGGAGGAAATGGAGAAGAGGAGGACCAGAAAGGAAGGAGTCTCCGTCCTTACATCTTTCCCTCCTTCTTTCTTCCTCTTCCTTCTAACCCTCCTTCCTTCTTAAACCTCTTCTTCCCTTTCCCTTCCTTCCTCTTCCTTACTCCATTTCTCTCTCTCTCTCTCTCTCTCTCTCTCTCTCTCTCTCCTCTTGTTCTCCTCCTTCCCCCTCCCTCCCTTCCTCTTGCCTTTCTCCCTTCCTCTCCCTTTTTCCTTCCACTTCCCCCTTCCCCATCTTTCATATTTTCCCCAGCCTCCCACCTACATATCTTCTCTTCCTCCTTATCTCTCTATCTTCTCTTCCTCTCTACCTTCTTTTCCTCCCTCCCTCCCTCCTTCCTCTCTTCCCTCCCTCCCTCCCTCCCTCCTCGCTTCCCTCCCTCCCTCCTTCCTCTCTTCCCTCCCTCCCTCTTCCCAGGCCATTGTCATCTAGCTTGTAAGCGATGTAAATCAAGTTAAATTAACCAGCATTCCTCTCTCTCTCTCTCTCTCTCTCTCTCTCTCTCTCTCTCTCTCAAATTTGGGTTAGGATGATTTCTGGATTTTTTTTTTCACCTATTTCCTTGATTTTTTTTTTTTTTTTTTTTTTTTTTCCGTCTGTGGTTTCAAAGTGCGTTTTTATTTTTTTTTTCATTCGTAATATTTTTGATTGTGTTATTGAGAAATGGTGATGATGGTGGTGGTGACTGGTGGTGGTGGTGGTGTTGGTGGTTGTGGAGATGATGATGGTATTGGTGGTGATGGTGGTGGTGGTGATGGTGGTGGTGGTGTTGGTGGTGATGGTGGTGGTGGTGGTGGTGGTGATGGTGGTGGTGACGGTGGTGGTGGTGGTGGTGTTGGTGGTGGTGGTGGTGATGATGATGATGATGATGATAGTTCTTCAAGCGATTTATACTTATTCCATTTCCCTGTATCTGGATCATGCCCACACCGTACCACCACCACCACCACCACCACAACCACAGACTC
>NC_137005.1:36543041-36568041 GCF_032717465.1 Coenobita brevimanus
CTACCCTACCCTACCCTACCCTACCCTACCCTACCCTACCCTACACCCTACCACCCTACCCTACACCCTACCCTACACCCTACCCTACCCTACACCCTACTACCCTACCCTACACCCTGCTACCCTACCCTACACCCTGCTACCCTACCCTACACCCCACACGCCTCTCCTCTTCCTCCTCCTCTTCTCTTCCTCCTCCTCTCCTCCCTCTCTTCCTTCCTTTCTTCCCTCCTCCTCCAGCCTCCGCTTCTTCCCTCCTCCTCTTTCTTCTTCTCTTCCTCTAACCTGACCTCATCTTATCTATACCAACCACACCTTCAGTGATAATACCAGTGTTTTTGTCCAGCCACACCACAATAACACAGGCACACCAGCCCCCCCCCCTCTCTCTCTCTCTCTCTCTCTCATTTATTTATACAACACGAAAGTACGCTACAATATCACCCCTACCCACACCCACCCATCCACCCCACACCCCTAGCCTCTCTTCTCTTCCTTTCTCTCCTCTCCTCTTCTCTCCTCTGTCCTTTCTCTCCCTCCCGGTTCTTTCTCCTTTCCTCCCTATCTCTCCTCCTTTTCTCTGCCTTTCCTTCTCTCTGTCTCCCTTCCTTCACTTATTCTCCCCATCTTTTTTGCCATACAAACACTTAACTCCTTCACTTTCCCCTCCTTCACTCTCTATTCTTTCCTCCTCCCTATTCTCTCCGTCTCCCTCTTCTCTCCCTCCTCTCTCCACTCGCCCCCTCTCCCTCTCCCTCCTCTGTCACCTCCACCATTATTGTCTGCTGCCTTCATGCTGTCCTTTACACCACCCTTCCTTCCTTCCATCCATCCATCCTTCCTTCCTTCCTGTTTCCTTCCTTCCATCCATCCATCCATCCATCCATCCTTCCTTCCTTCCTTCCTTCCTATTTCCTTCCTTCCATCCATCCATCCAACCATCCATCCTTCCTTCCATCCATCCATCCTTCCATCCATCCATCCTTCCTATTTCCTTCCTTCCTTCCTTCCTATTTCCTTCCTTCCTTCCTTCCTTCCTATTTCCTTCTTTCCTTCCTTCCTTCCTATTTCCTTCCTTCCTTCCTTTCTTCCTTCCTTCCTATTTCTCTCCTTTTCCTTTCTTCATTCCTTTCTTCATTTTGTCTCCCGCTCTTCTCCTTTCACAACAATTTCCTCCTCCTCCTCCTCCTCCTCTGTTATCGAGAACAGGTGTAGTTGGAGCGTTCTCACCTGAAGAACACAGGTATGCATGAATAAAAGAGTAGTGAGAGAGAGAGAGAGAGAGAGAGAGAGAGGGAGAGAGAGAGGTGGATGGTAGGTCACTCTTTCCTATTCTTCTGTCTCACGGCCAGATAAGAGAGACGTTGAGAGAGAGAGAGAGAGAGAGAGAGAGGGAGAGAGAGAGGTGGATGGTAGGTCACTCTTTCCTATTCTTCTGTCTCACGGCCAGATAAGAGAGACGTTGAGAGAGAGAGAGAGAGAGAGAGAGAGAGAGAGAGAGAGAGACGTAAAGAATTATGATCAGGAATGGCCAGGAATTTGCAACACACACACACACACACACACACACACACACACACACACACACACACACACACACACACACACACACACACACACACACACACAATGTACACATTGTTACGCACATACACACACAGGAACAATTTTCTTATCTATCACTGTCTTTCACCTGAACATTTACATTCTCTCTCTCTCTCTCTCTCTCTCTCTCTCTCTCTCTCTCTCTCTCTCTCTTTTTCTCACATCTCCCTCTAACCCCTTCTTTCCCCCTCTCTCTCACTCCTCCTCCCTCTCCATCCCTCCTCCCTATCCTCTCTCCTTCTTAACCTCTCACCCCTCCCTCTCACTCCTCCTTCCTCTCTCACCCCTCCCTCTCACTCCTCCTTCCTCTCTCACCCCTCCATCTCCTCCTTCCCTCTCATCTCTCCTTCTCCCTATCATTCCCCCTCCTCCTCCCCTCCCCTCCCCTCCCCTCCCCTCCCCTCCCCCACACCTCCTAGGGCGGCACCTTAACAAAAACAGTTGGTTTAGCATGCACGCTTCCCCCCCCCCCTCTCTCTCTCTCTGCAGTATCTTTTCTCTCCCCTCATCCACTGTCTCTCCACCTTCCCCCCTCTCTCTCCACTCTTCTCTCCACCTTTCTCCACTCTCCCCCTTTCCTCCACCTCTCTCCCCCTTTCCTCCACCTCTCTCCCCCTCTCTTCACTCTTCCTTCTCCTCTCTCCCCCTCGTCACTCTTCCTCCACCTCTCTCTCCCCTCCACTCTTCTCTCCACCTCGCTCCACTCTTCCCCTTTCCACCACCTCTCTCTCCCTCTCTCCACTCTTCTCTCCACCTCTCTCCACTCTTCCTCCACCACCCCCCACCCCTCCACTCTTCCTCCATCTCTCTCCACCCCTCCATTCTACTCTCCATCTCTCTCCATTCTTCTCTCCACCTCTCTCTCCCCGTTTGCTCCACCTCATCACCTCCTCCACTCTTCCCTCCACCTCTCCTCCACCCCTCCACCTTGCACGGTGCCTGGGGCCAGACCTACTCATGGTTATTCATTACCCAGCAACACACCTCCAATTTACTGACCCAGGTAGGCAGGTGAGGCGGGGTAGGCAGGTGGGTAGGTAGGTAGGTGGGTGGGTAGGTAGGTAGGTAGGTAGGTGAGTGGGTAGCTAGGTAGGTAGGTGGGTGGGTAGGTAGGTAGGTAGTGAGGGAGGGAGGGAGGTGGGTAGGTAGGTAGGTGGTTGGAGGTAGGTGGGTAGGTAGGCAGGAAGGTGGGTAGGTAGATAGGTGGGTAGTTGGAAGTAGGTAGGTAGGATGGTGGGTGGGTGGGTAGGAAGGCGGATGGAGCAAGGTAAGGTAAGGTAGGTGGGGTGTGGTTGGTAGGTTGGGTGTGGTTGGTAGGTTGGTAGGTAGGTAGTTTTAGGTAGGTGGTTGGAGGTAGGTAGGCAGGTGGCTGGAGGTAGGTAGGTAGGTAGGTAGGTGGTTGGAGATAGGTAGGTAGGTGGTTGGAGATAGGTAGGTGGGAAGGAAGGCAGGGCGAGGCAGGCAGGGTGAGACAAGTTAAGTGATGGTGGTGAAATGAGCTAGGAAGAATGCTGAGGTAGGCAGAGGAGGGAGAGGGGGCAGGTAGGCAGGTAGAGTCACACAGGTAGAGTGATGTAGGGAGGTAGAGTGAGGTAGGCAGACAAGAGGAATGAGAATGGAGTGGGTGGAATGGGAGGAATGGGTGGAGTGGAAGGAGTGGGTGGAGTGGGAGGAGTGAAGTGGGTGGAGTGTGGGGAGTGAAGTGGGTGGAGTGGAGTGGGAGGAGTGAAGTGGGTGGAGTGGAGTGGGTGGAGTGGGGAGTGGCAGGGTGAGGGATGACCAGTGGATGGACTCAGCCAGGTGGAGTAAGGGGGTGGAATGAGTTACAGGTGGAGTGAGGGGGTAGAATGAGGTACCAGGTGGAGTGAGGGGTGGAATGAGGTGCCAGGTGGAGTGAGGGGGGTGGAATGAGGTAGCAGGTGGAGTGAAGGGGTGGAATGAGGTAGCAGGTGGAGTGAAGGGGTGGAATGAGGTACCAGGTGGAGTGAGGGGGTGGAATGAGGTAGCAGGTGGAGTGAGGGGGTGGAATGAGGTAGCAGGTGGAGTGAAGGGGTGGAATGAGGTACCAGGTGGAGTGAGGGGTGGAATGAGGTGCCAGGTGGAGTGAGGGGGGTGGAATGAGGTGCCAGGTGGAGTGAGGGGGGTGGAGTGATGTACTGTAGTGGAATGAGTCGATGAATCAGCTCTCTTGGAGGCGTGGAGGGGTGGAATGAAAAGTGGAATTGATGTGGAAGAGGTTATTAGAGGTAGATAATAGAATAAGTGGAATGAGAAGGTGGATGAGGAGTGTGTAGGTGAAATGAAGGAAGCAAAGTGGAGTGGAGTGGATGGGTGGAATGACTATGTGGAAGATGAAGGCAGGATGATGGAAGTGGAGGAAGTGGAGGTGGATTGCGGTGGTGGAGGGACAAAGTGGAGTACAAAGAGACTTAATATTAGAGGAGACTTGGGTTCGTATTCTCGTCCCTAACACCTTTTCCTTGGCGATTTATTTTTGGCTGTGGCTGGTTAATGTCCTTTTACACGTCATCTGTGCAGAGTGTGGCGATATTGGAGTGATTTATGTAACACGGAAATGGACAGGAAGGTGTAATAAGCAAAATAAGTCGCTTAGGAAAAGGTGTTAGGGAGCTTCCTTAACCGGCGAGGATATGGGCCTACGAAGGTATATCGCCTGTGAGTCTAAGGCCGTATTATAAGCTCCCTAACACCTTTTCCTAAGCGATTTATTATTACGTCTTGCCGTCCTCTTCTGTGTTACGTAAATAATGTAGAAAGTTATGTTAGCCAATCGTATAATAAAATAAATCGGTAAGAAAGAGGTGTTAGGGGGAGGGAGAGTGGAAGAGGGTATGGAGTAGGAGTGGTTGGGAGAGAGAGAGAGAGAGAGAGAGAGAGAGAGAGAGAGAGAGAGAGAGAGGTGAAGGTAATGGTTAATAGGGGGTCATTAATAGTGTGTGTGTGTGTGTGTGTGTGTGTGTGTGTGTGTGTGTAATTACAGGTGGTAAGTTGTACAGGTGTTAAGGTTACTGCCAAGACGGTGATAATCCCATCTTAAAGACTAAATCCACACCTTAAGACATTACCAAGAGCGATTTATTTTGGAAGCTCCCTAACACCTCATTCTAAGCGATTTAATTTGGAAGCTCCCTAACCTTCCTGAGCGATTTATTTTGGAAGCTCCCTAACACCTCATTCTAAGTGATTTATTTTGGAAGCTCCCGAACACTTCTTCCCAAGTGATTTATTTTGGAAGCTCCCTAACACCTCTTCCTAAGCGATTTATTTTGGAAGCTCCCTAACGCCTCTGAGCGATTTATTTTGGAAGCTTCCTAACATCTCTTCCCAAGCTGTTTATTTTGGAAGCTCTTTAACACCTCTTCCTAAGCGATTTATTTTGCTTAATATACCTTGCTGTCCTCTTCTGTTACATAAATCTTTCTTGTATCACCATACACTGCATAAATAACACACAAGCCGATATTAGCCAGCCGTATCCAAAAATAAATCGGTAAAGAAGAGGTGTTAGGGAGCTTCCTTAACCACGAAGGTAGATAAGGCCCGAAATCTTCTAAAGGAAAATCAGAGACGAGCCAATTTAATGAAGTTTGTGAAGGCGATTTGTTTGTGGCCACCCCGTATGGGATTAAGGCGTGTGGCAATAAATAGATAGATTCTGGTACCTGGTGTGAGTAACCAGGTAATGACAGGATTACCTTGGTTACCTGAGAGGCGGCCAGGTAACCGGCAGTGATTTTGGGATCGGATGTGGGGCGGACGAGAGATGAGAGAGAGAGAGAGAGAGAGAGAGAGAGAGAGAGAGTCATTGTGTGTGTGTGTGTGTGTGTGTGTGAGAGAGAGAGAGAGGGTCATTGTGTGTGTGTGTGTGTGTGTGTGAGAGAGAGAGAGAGGGTCATTGTGTGTGTGTGTGTGTGTGTGTGTGTGTGTGTGTGTGTGTGTGTGTGAGAGAGAGAGTCATTGTGTGTGTGTGTGTGTGTGTGTGAGAGAGTCATTGTGTGTGTGTGTGTGTGTGTGTGTGTGTGTGTGAGAGAGAGAGAGAGAGAGAGAGAGAGAGAGTCATTGTGTGTGTGTGTGTGTGTGTGTGTGTGTGTGTGTGTGTGTGTGTGTGTAATGGTCACACAGGGAGGAATTACGTGGGAGATGGAGAGTAATGACGATTTCCTGACGCTACTTCACTGACCTTCCTCTCTCTGCCTTGACCCCTTTGTGTCTACCTATCTAACTGTCTATCTGTCTGTCTATCTGTCAATCCATCCATCCATCTGTCTATCTATTATCTGTCTGTCTGTCCTTCCTTCCGTGTATCCATCCAGTCATTTCAGTCAATATTTCCATCTCTGTCTGCCTCCTTGTCCTGAAGTGGTGTGTAAATGAGTGTGTGGCCCATTTGGCAGGGGATACTGTGGGATAATTACCTCTGTCTCAAAACAATGTCCAGCCATCCACTCATCGTACAGATTTTTCTTTTTTCACTTCCTCAGGAGCGTAGGTACCCGTGCTAGGCCACTGTGTCCCCCAAGAAAAGATTTGTAATGCTTCAAGACACGCAAATTTTCCCTTGAGAAATCTTGAAGGAATCTCTTACCAGGGAGGAACCTTACCTTAATTAGTTGGCCTTAATTAAGAACTGTAATTTAGTCTTGTATAATGAGGAGGGCAATTTAGTGCTGGGAATAAATCTGGTGTTGGTGAGAAGGATAGGGGGCTGGGAGGAGGATGGGATGGATAGATATAAGACTGAGTGGAAGATAGTGGTGGTAGACAGTGTTGGTGAGAAGGATAGGGAGCTGGGAGGAGGATGGGATGGATAGATATAAGGCTGAGTGGAAGATAATGGTGGTAGACAGTGTTGGTGAGAAGGATAGGGAGCTGGGAGGAGGATGGGATGGATAGATATAAGGCTGAGTGGAAGATAGTGGTGGTAGACAGTGTTGGTGAGAAGGATAGGGGGCTGGGAGGAGGGTGGGATGGATAGATATAAGGCTGAGTGGAAGATAGTGGTGGTAGACAGTGCATTGGTAGGATAGGTACAAGGAACAGACGGTGGGACAGAGGAGAGTGATAGATTAGGATGGAGGAGATACTGGTAGTGAACAGTGCTGTGGTAGGATAGGTACAAGCCACAGACGGTGACGCAGAAGGTAGCGGCAGCAGTATTTTCCACCTTTATCTCCACTGTAATACTCTAGTTCCTCTTACATTAACAAATTTCAAGTTACGACCTAAAATTGATAGCAGTATTATCCGCCTTTATTTCCACTGTAATACTCTAGTTCCTCTTACATTAACAAATTTCAAGTTACGACATAAAATTGATAGCAGTATTTTCCGCCTTTATTTCCACTGTAATACTCTAGTTCCTCTTACATTAACAAATTTCAAGTAACGACATAAAATTGATGGTGATGTGTACGGGAATGCCGCTCCAGACCACCCCGTAGCCTTGGCAAGACTCGTTTCTCGTCCTACCGTCCCCCGCCATCAGTCGAGGTGATCTGTTAGGGCTAGCCGGCGGGCCTCGGGGTTTGTTTACATTGCATCAGCTGATCTGCCAGAAGACGCGGGCGCTCTCCAGTTACCCCGACCTTCTCTCTCATTTTTTTTTTTAACCTTATCCTTCCTTTCCTCTCTCCTCCTCCTTTTTCCTCCCCTCCCATCCTTCCTCCTTTCTTCTCTTTCGTACCCTCTGCCTTTCCTCCTTTCCATACCTCTCCCTTACTCCCTTCTTTCTTCATCTTCTTTCTCTCTCCCTCTCTCCCTTCCCCGTTCTTTCATCGTTTTAACCTCACCCACTTCCTGTCCTACCTCTCTTTGTCTCCCTTCCCCATTCCTCCTCCTCCTCTCCCTTCCTTTCTTCTTCCCTTTCCTTCCTCTATCCCATCCCTCCCCTTTTCTTCCTCATTCTTCTTCATCCTTACCTCACCCACTCTCTGCATCTCCTCTTTTCTCTTCTCTCCTCCCTCTCTCCCTTCTCCTTCCTTCTTCCTAATGCTCCTATCATCTCCCTATCCCAGTCCACACCCTTCCCCTCTGTCTTCCTCCCTCTCTCTCTCTCTCTCTCTCTCTCTCTCTCTCTCTCTCTCTCTCTCTCTCTCTCTCTCTCTCTCTCCCTGTCCCTGCCTCATCGCCGTCCCTCCCCTACCTCACCCACACCCTTCCTTTGGTCTGTCCTTCTCATTGTCCTTAAGCAGAACAAATAATTTACTGCCGCCAAGAATTATTATTATTATTATTATTATTATTATTATTATTATTATCATTATTATTATTATTATTATTATTATTAATGATGATTATTATTATTATTACCGGTATTACTTTGGTGGAGCTTTCTTTGCAAAGGATAAGTTTTCTCAGCTTTCAATCTTCATTTTTGACAGAGAGAGAGAGAGAGAGAGAGAGAGAGAGAGAGAGAGAGAGAGAGAATGGATATAGATAGATTGATAAGAGTAGATAGACTGACCAATGAGGGGAATGGACATACATTGATAATAGACATAGGCAGGTAGGTAGGTAGGGAGAGAGAGAGAGAGAGAGAGAGAGAGAGAGAGAGAATGGATATAGATAAATAGATTGATAAGAGTAGATAGCCTGACCGACGAGAGAAATGGACATACATTGATAATAGACGTAGGCAGGTAGGGAGGTAGGTAGGTAGGTAGAGAGAGAGAGAGAGAGAGAGAGGAGGGGTACTATCCAGGATGTAAATAAAGGAAGGTGTCTCTTCAAAGCAGTAATTGAAACACAAACCCACAAGTTCATTAATTTTCCTCTCCTGTCGAGCGTAGGAAAGATGCCCCGGGCCTTGGAGGGAGGGAGGGAGAGAGGGAAGGAAGGAAGGAAGGAAGGAAGGAAGGAAGGAAGGAAGGAAGGAGGGAGGGAGTGAGGGAGGGAGGGAGGAGGGAGGGAAGAAGGAGGAGAAATTAATGAGGAAAGGAGGAGGAAGTAGAGGAAGAATTAGATGGAGAATAATTGACTGAAAGACGGGAGGGAAGGAATGTATGGGAGGGAGGAAGGGGGGAGGGAGGGAAAGAAAGGGAGGGAAGGAGGGAAGAAGAAGAGGAGAGGGAAGGGAAGGAGGGAGGGAGGGAAAGAAACAGAGGGAAGGAGGAAAGGAGAGGAGAGGGAAAGGAGGAGGAAGAGGAGAGTGAGGGGAAAGGGAGGGAAGGAGAGAAAAGAAGCGGGCTTTCGTGAGGGAAGGAAATGATAGGTAGGTAGGTAGAGAGAGAGAGAGAGAGAGAGAGAGAGAGAGAGAGAGAGAGAGAGAGAGAGAGAATTGTCCACTGGCACTGTCAAAACACAGAAAATACAGAAAAAAAACATCAAACGAATTTATCAAAAAGTAAAATGGATTGTGTGTGTGTGTGTGTGTTTGTGTGTGTGTGTGTGTGTGTGTGTGTGTTTGTGTGTGTGTGTGTGTGTGTGTGTGTGTGTGTGTGTATGAGGTCGAAGGTTCAGCTTGTAATACACCTTTAGATCCAGTTTGTACGGTACTTAAGGGAAGGGTAGATAGATATATAGATAGACAGATAGATAGGTAGGTAGGTAGATGGGCAGGTAGGTAGATAGATTGACAGAGACATAGATAGATAAATAAATAGATAGATAAATAAATAGGTAGATAGATAGACATAAATAGATAGATAGATAGATAAAGGCGTGGCCGAAATCCCTCTCTCAGGCCACAACTACGGCTCGTCCGGTCCACCTCGGCTCCCCATTACTTAGCCGAGAAATTTGCTTGAACCGAAATGCCCATTAATCAGGTGTGTGGATGGTGGAGGGGTGGAGGTTGAGGATGAGGCGAGGTGGAGGTGGAAGGAAGGAGGATGGGGGGGTGGAGGGATGGAGGGGAGGTGGAGGGGGGGATGGAGAGGGAGGAGGGGGGTGGAGGGGGAGGGGGAGGAATCTGGATGATGTGGGGAAGATTTTGGGAGTAGGGGGAGGAGACGGGAGGAGGAAATGAGAGTGGAGGAGAGGTGGAGGGGTGGAGGGATGGGAGGAAAGGGAAGAAGGGGAGAAGTGATGGAGAGAGAGAGAGATAGAGAGAGGGGAGAGAGAGAGAGAAAAATAAAGCCATTTGTAAATGGAAATGAGAGCGTTAGGAGAGGTAGAGGTGAGAGAGAGAGAGAGAGAGAGAATGTGAGTGGGGAGGAAGGAGGGAAGGAAGGGTAGTGGAGGGAGTGGGAAGGATGGTGTGTTTGGGATGAGGAGGATGGGAGAGAGAAACGAGGAGGGATGGGAAGGGATGAGGGGGAGGGATGGAGAGAAGGATGGAGGATAGAGGGAGGGGGAAGGATGATTTGTACAGTAGGTAGGATGAGAGGGGGGAGGGAGGGAGGGAGGGAGGGATGGAGGAAAGGGGAGAGAAAAACAAGGAAAGGAGGAAGAAATGGAGAGTCTAATTCTTGTGAAAACCAGGCGACTTTACTAATAACACACACACACACACACACACACACACACACACACACACACACACACACACACACACACACACACACACACACACACACACACACACACACACACACACACACACGGCTTCGTCTCTGGATAATAAGGTTAGTTGTTGTTTTTGTTTTTTATTTTTCCTAACTTTTTGTTGGTTTATGTTTTGAAGCCGAATTTTGTTTTAATTACAACAACAACAACAACAACAACAACAACTACTACTACTACTACTACTACTACTACTACTACTACTTCTTCATCTTCTTTCCGCTCTGCCCTTAGGGGTGGCCACAACGGCTCACCCGTCTCCATCTTACTCTGTCTTCTGCATCTTCTCTTACACCTACCACCCGCATGTCCTCCTTCACTACATCCATAAACCTTCTCTTTGGCCTTCCTCTCTTTCTCCTGCCTGGTAACTCCATTTCCAGCATCCTCCTCCCGACACACTCCTCATCCCTCCTCCGCACATGTCCAAACCATCTCAGTCTCGCCTCTCTACCTTTGTCCCCAAACTGACTTACGTGTGCTGTCCCTCTAATATGTTCATTTCTAATTTTGTCCAACCTCGTCACTCCTAGTGAAAAACGCAACATCTTCAATTCTGCTACCTCCAACTGTGCCTCCTGTCTTTTTGTCAGTGGTACTGTCTCCATTCCGTACAACATGGCTGGCCTCACTACAGTCTTATAAACTTTCCCTTTCATTTCTGCAGAGACCCTTCTGTCACAGATCACTCCTGTCACCTTTCTCCACCCACTCCATCCCGCCTGCACTCTCTTTTTTACCTCTCTACCACACTCTCCGTTACTTTGTACAGTTGACCCCAAGTATTTGAATTCATCTACCTTTGCCACCTCTACACCTTGCAGCCTCACGGTTCCCCTGTCATCTCTCTCATTTACACACATGTACTGAGTCTTGCTTCTGCTTACTTTCATTCCCCTTCTCTCCAGTGCATATCTCCATCTCTCAAGCTCTGCCTCAGCTTCCTCCCGGCTCTCACTACATATCACAATGTCGTCCGCAAACATCATTGTCCACGGAGGCTCTAATCTCATCTGTCAATCTGTCCATCACCATTGCAAACAAGAAGGGGCTCAAAGTCGATCCTTGATGCAATCCCACCTCCACCTTGAAACCGTCAGTCATTCCTACTGCACATCTCACTGCTGTTACGTTACTACTACTGCTGCTACTACTACTACTCTAATATTACCAAGATGGAAGGTAATACAAAGGGTGAAGCTAAGGAGTATTTCCAGCCATAACTACCTTGTCGATGCTAATGGTTTCCAACAACGTGCAAACTACAGGTGTAAGGTTAATTGCTGCCTCATTACCTGGTGGTGGGGGGAGGGAAGGATAGGGAGGGGAGGGAAGGACGAGGAAGGAGGGAGGGAAGGGAGGGATATGGAGAGGGGAAGGAAGCGGTTTGTAGATGAGATGAAGAGGTTATGAGAGTGAGAAAGGTTGATGGGAGAGGAGGAACGGGGAGAGGAAGGGGAGAGAAGAAGAGGGGGAGGGGAGAGGAAGGGGAGAGAGGAAGAGAGGGGGAGGGGAGAGGAAGGGGAAAGAAGAAGAGAGGGGGAGGGGAGAGGAGGAAGACTGGGGTGATGGGGAGACGGTTGGAAAGGAGGGAGAGAGGAGGGGAGAGAAAGAAAAGGGGGATTAGGGAGGGAGGTGGGAGGAAGAGAAGGGAAAAAGGAAGATGAGGAAGAAAGAGGAAGGGGAGAAGGAAGGAAAGAGTGGGGGCAGGAGGGGAGAGGGGAGGAAAGGAGGGGAAAAAGGAGGGAAGGGGATGGTAAGGATGGGGAGAATGGGAGGGAAGTGGTATGTAGATGAGATGAAGAGATGAGAGTGAGATAGGATGGGAGAGGAGGAAGGGGGAGAAGAAAGAGGGGAGGGGGAGTGGAGGGAAGGGGGAGAGAGGGAAGAGGGTGTGGAGGGGTGGAAGGAGAAGGAAGGAGGGAGGGGAAGAGAGGAGAGGGGAGAGTAGAATGGAGAGGAGGGGAGAAGGGAGGAAAGTTGATGAACGGGGAGGAGAGGGGAGGAGGGTGAGAGGTGGAGGAGAGAGAGCAAGAGGGGGGAGGGGAGATATGGAACAGTCAATGAAGTGAAGGAAGAAAAAGAGAGGAAGGGAGGAAATGGAGGAGAGAAGAAATGGAGGAGAAAAAGGAAAGATGGCAGGAAAAAAGAGGAAGGAATGGAATGAGAGAGAGAGAGAGAGAGAGAGAGAGAGAGAGAGGAACTAAGGGAAGGAAAGAGAGAGAGAGAGAGAGAGAGAGAGAGAGAGAGAGAGAGATGAAATGAGAAGGGCAGTGAAGGGTGACAGGACTAGATAAATGGTTTAGGAGGATGGAGAGAATGAAGGAGGGAGAGAGAGAGAGAGAGAAGGTAGGGAGGGAGAGAATAGAGAAGGAGGAGGATGGAGGGATGGAGAGAATTAAGGAGGAGTGGGAAGGATGGAGAGAATGGAGGAGGAGAGGGAGGGATGGAGAGAATGCAGGAGGAAGAGAGGGATGGATGGAGAGAATGGAGGAGGGAGGGAGAGAGAGAATGGAGGAGGAGGAGAGGGAGGGATGGAGAGAATGGAGGAGGAGGAGGAGAGGGAGGGATGGAGAGAGATGGAGGAGGAGAATGTCGTAGCAAAATCTCCTGACTGAGTTGGTCTGGGTCTCTCGTCCTTCTGAACAGCCGACCACTGTTTTATCTTTCCATAGGACCAAATATTCTCTCTCCGTCTCATTCTTAGTCTCCTTCTCCTTCTTCTTCCGTAAGTGCTTCTCATCCTGACCGTAGAAGAATCGTGAGAGGGAGGGAGAGAGAGAGAGAGAGAGAGAGGAAGTAAGGGGGAAGGAAATAAAGATGAAGAGAGAATGAGAGAAAAGAAGGATGTAAAGAGAGAGAGAGAGAGAGAGAGAGAGAGAGAGAGAGAGAGAGAGAGGGGGATAAAAATAAAGATGAAAGAGAGAGAGAGAGAGAGAGAGGGGGGGGATAAAAATAAAGATGAGAGAGAGAGAGGGAGAGAAGGGCCATAATAACACAACGGGTCTGTGATTAATTATGTCCACTCTGTTACCACAGTTCCTGTTTTTAATTCTCTCTCTCTCTCTCTCTCTCTCTCTCTCTCTCAGGCATCCTCGGTGTGAAGGGGTTAATGGCAGGCCTGTCTTAGGTATTATCTTACGCGATTCTTAAGACGTTTGGAGGTGAGGGAGCAGGGAAGGAGGTGAAGGAGTAAGGAAGGAGGTGAGGGAGCAGGGAAGGAGGTGAGGGAGCAGGGAAGGAGGTGAGGGAGCAAGGAAGGAGGTGAGGGAGCAAGGAAGGAGGTGAGGGAGCAGGGAAGGAGGTGAGGGAGCAAGGAAGGAGGTGAGGGAGCAAGGAAGGGGGTGAGGGAGTAAGGAAGGAGGTGAGGGAGTAAGGAAGGAGGTGAGGGAGTAAGGAAGGAGGTGAGGGAGCAGGGAAGGAGGTGAGGGAGTAAGGGAGGAGGTGAAGGAGTAAGGAAGGAGGTGAGGGAGCAGGGAAGGAGGTGAGGGAGCAGGGAAGGAGGTGAGGGAGCAAAGAAGGAAGTGAGGGAGCTTTTGTGAGGGAGAGACAGGTGTGGTTTGGTGAGGGGGGGATGGTTGGATGAAGGTGAGGGTGGTGGGTAAGGGAGGGGGAGGGAGTTATGGGCAGGGATGGAGTGAAGGAGGGAAGAAGGGTACGGTAGGAAGGTAGGGAGGTAGGTAGATAGGTAGGTAGGTTGGTTGGTTGGTAGTAAGGGAAAGACAGGTGTGGTTTGATGAGGAGAGGGATGGGTAGGGTTGTGTGTGTGTGTGTGTGTGTGTGTGTGTGTGTGTGAGAGAGAGAGAGAGAGAGAGAGAGAGAGAGAGAGAGAGAAGGTTAAATGGGAGAGGGACACACTCAGGTAAGGGACAGGTGTGCAGACAGGTGAGGGGGCTAATTAAAGAAATAATCACTTAATTAAGGAGCCAGGTAAAGGAAGGACACAGAAGCAGCAGAATTATCCTAAGGTGTCGCGGGTGTGAGCTGGGAGCAGGGCAGTGAAAGGGCGGGGGACAGGGCGACATGGAGGCGATTTGTTTGTGGCCACCCCTAACGAAATAAAGGCGTCTGGCAATAGATAGATAGAGATAGATAGTATTATGGCCAAATCTTAGAAGGAAGTATAAGAAGGACACTATTAACCCCGCATCGTCTTCTCTCTGTCATTACTTCCTTTGTAATCTTAAGTATAATCCAAGGAGAAAGAATAGCACTAACCCGGCCTGAAATTGCTGTGTCTTGAGTGCTGAGCTGTAGCCATAGATCAACCCCGGAACATGGTGCTAGTCACGAAGAAGTGCTGTGCATGCAGAACCGTAGCACTGTCTTTCTCCGCCACTGAGCTACGTGAAATATTCTGCAAAAGGACGAAAATCTGGGCCATGTAAGAGAGTTGGTGTGACTATACAAAATTTCTCTCTCTCTCTCTCTCTCTCTCTCTCACCGCCACGTGGGGGAATGTCTGCAAATCGAGACCGTTATAATTTTCAATTTAAATACAGAGATAAATTAACGACGATCGATTCTTGTTTACCTGATGGGTGGAGAAGGAGGAGGAGGAGGAGGTGAAGAAGTAGAGGGAGGAGGAGAAGATGAAGAAGTAGAGGGAGGAGAAACAAGAGGAGGAGGAGGAATAGGAAGAGAAGGATGGAGTCGAGAAGAGGGGAAAAGCAGTAGGAGGAGGAAAAAGGAAGAGGATAAAGATGAGGAGGAATAGGAGGAAGAAGACGAGGAGGAGGCGAGGAAGAAGAGGAGGAAGGTGAAGTCGAGGAGAGGAGAAAAAATGGAGGAGGAAGAGAAGAGGAAGAGGAGGAGGAAGATGGAGTCGTGGAGAGGAAGAAAAGAGGAGAGGAAGAAAAGGAGTAAGATGGTAAGCAAGTGAGGAGGAGGAGGAGGGGGGGGGAGAAGGAGGAGGAGAAGAGAGGCGCAGGTCAGTTACATTTATTTTATCCTCTCTATGGTTATCCTCAGCATCGCATTATTTCATCCTTGACTGACCCTCAACCCTTCCACTGAGTGTGGTATAACTGGATCCAAAGCCATATTATAAGCTGAACCTTTGACACACAAACACACACACACACACACACACACACACACACACACACACACACACACACACACACACACACACATTTGCTATCCATATTTTCAACTCAGATATGACTCTACCAACAGCCTCGAGAAAGACTATTAGATCTATTGCGTGCTTTCCTTTGTAATCATTTGTACACACACACCCCGAGCGAAACAATACACCCCCGCGTGCGAGTGTAAGTCCAGTATATCATCTGAGTGTTGTTCTTAAGATGCCTAGTAAATACGGACGTAAGATGAGTTCAAAGACGGGGCTCCATTGTGCCTTTTCCCGCCCCCAGGGGATCCGTCCCGCCTATTGGCTGGCTCCTCCCACTCCCAGCGTTGCCAAGGTGAAATTCACAGACCGCTAAACTTGCTCACATACCGCTGGTGTATAGATAGATAAATAGATATAGACAGGTAGATATATAGATAAGCCCCCAAATACTCTAGTTTTTTTGAAGTCAAGAAAAAGGGTCGAAAATATTACTTTCAATATTCTTTAAAAATACTGACCATCGCCAGAAAAGGTGCTACGACCTTTAAAAATCCAGTTAAAATCGCCAAAAATATGCAAGTCTTTAAAATTCCGGAAGATCGACGGAAGAAAGGCTATGGATTCAAGAATATGGCTTAAAATGTGTAAAACTGTGGTATTGCTACGTTTCTCGTTGCTAAAAAGTCAACATAGAAGTGAATATCTCTGAATCTGTCAAGCAATGAGTTATTTTCACTGTAGCTGTTTAAAGCAAGGTATAAAACTGCAGGACTTCTTAGCGCTAAACGGTAAAAACATCGCTACGTGGGTCAAAATGATTCTCCGGATATAGCGAACCATACGCTAAGTTAGCATCTCTGTCTCCTGTGGTCCGCCATGGTGGTGTGCGATGCCTGCCATTGTTTACCATACTTGTTCCCTGCCACACGGGGGTAACCAAGCTTTGATATCAGTTATGGAAGAATCTGGCGTGTTTATCTGGCCGTCAAGTGGGGGTTTATTCAAATGGGAGACGTTTATGGCGGGGTTTTTGCGGAATTATTGGACAAGGGTGAAGGCTGCAGTGTGGGGCTGTCCTGTACCCGCTGTATGATAACATCGGCGAGATGGTTGGCCCGGCAGCCAGGGGGGTATCCCGCCAGACGTACGATGAGACCAAAACAAACCCTATATCCCCTCTCCATAAGACCTATTTTAATGGCTGTGTTTGTAGGTAGGTAGTGAATGTTGTGTTTGGTGCCACTGGATAATTACACCCCAAGACAAACAAGACTGTAAATTGATAAGGAATCGCACAAGAGCCGGGACAGGCCCAGGCACGCTGACGTAATGGCAACAAAGACGATTATTGAAGGAAGGGTTGGAGGGACAGAGGAGATGGAGGGAGAGGCTGAGGAAGAGCAAGAGATGATCCTTAGCTGGTGGATAGACCCTTCTTACCTCGGTGATCATTACCAGATCTCTCTCTCTACTTATCTACCTACCTACCTATTTACCTACAGTGTATCTGGACGTATCTAGGTCTCTCTCTCTCTCTCTACCTACCTATATCTGGACGTATTTAAGTCTCTCTCTCTCTCTCTCTCTCTCTCTCTCTCTCTACCTATATCTGGACGTTTTAGGTCTCTCTCTCTCTCTCTCTCTCTCTCTCTCTCAGCCAGGGATAGATAGCAGGAGATAAAGAGATACAGAGGCTTATCCTGTTGTGCTGGAGTTAGCAGATAAAAGCGCTAGGATAGAAGAGGATTACTGACGCGAAGATAAGGGAGGATTGTGGTAGGCAGGATGGTGGTAGTGGTGGTTGGAATGGTGGTGGTTGTGGTTGGTGGTTGGAATGGTGGTAGTTGTGGGTGGTGGTGGTTGGAATGGTGGTAGTTGTGGGTGGTGGTGGTTGGAATGGTGGTAGTTGTGGGTGGTGGTGGTTGGAATGGTGGTAGTTGTGGGTGGTGGTGGTTGGAATGGTGGTAGTTGTGGGTGGTGGTTGGAATGGTGGTAGTTGTGGGTGGTGGTGGTTGGAATGGTGGTAGTTGTGGGTGGTGGTGGTTGGAATGGTGGTAGTTGTGGGTGGTGGTGGTTGGAATGGTGGTAGTTGTGGGTGGTGGTGGTTGGAATGGTGGTAGCTGTGGTTGGAATGATGGTAGTTGTGGGTGATGGTTTAAGAATGATAGTAGTTTTATATGGAGTGGTGGTAGTTATGGAGTAGTAGTAGTAGTTGTGGTAGTAGTTAGGATGGTGGTAGTTGTAGTTGGGATGTTGGTAGACGGTAGAAATAGTGGATGTCTCGATCATTTTCCCCTCCCTCTATCCACCCTTCACTTCATCCCTTCCCTTCCTTTCCTCCTCCCCCTCCACCTCCCCTCCCCTCCCCTCCCCTCCCCTCCAGGCTGAATGGAGGTCAATTTAGTCCACAGATAAACTAAATTAAGAGAGTCTAAGTGTGGATACCCATGTACTGTCCATCTACAATACCCCTCCCCCCCCTCTCTCTCTCTCTCTCATTTGCTCACAATTCTCTCTAGCCTCTCCCCTCTTGTCTGTCTCTTACATTCTGTCCCTATCTGCCTCCTCTTCCTCCTCCTCCTCCTCCTACTACTACTCCTACTACTACTACTACTACTACTCCTACTACTACTACTACTACTACTACTACTATTACAATTACTATTATTTTCGCTCCCTTCATCCGTAGTTACCAGTACTTTTCCCTCCCTTACTTAAATTTCAACTCTCCTTCCCTCCCTCACTGCCTCTCGCCTTCCCTCCCTCACTGCCTCTCGCCTCCCTCCCTCCCCATTCAGCCCTTCTTCAGGAGGAAATAAAAGAAAACCAATTATTCTCCCTTTAAATAGGAAGAATGGAAACAACACCCTATTCTCCCTCCCTCCCTCTCTTTTTTACCTCCCCTCTCTTTCTCCTCCCTCCCCTCTCTTTCTCCTCCCTCCCCTCTCTTTCTCCTCCCTCCCTCTCTTTTTTACCTCCCCTCTCTTTCTCTCTCTCTCTCTCTCTCTCTCTCTCTCTCTCTCTCTCTCTCTCTCTCTCTCTCTCTCACTTTTTTACCTCCCCTCTCTTTTTCCTCCCCTCCCTCTCTCTCTCGTTCCTTCCCACCCTCTTTCCCACACCCTTGTCTTACACTTCATACATACATACATAGATGAATATATACATGCATACAAACTCTCTCTCTCTCTCTCTCTCTCTCTCTCACGCTTCCTCTACATAATGCATTTTCGACACCCTTCCCTTCCTCTCTCTCTCTCTCTCTCTCTCTCTCTTTTCCTCTCTTCTCCTCTCTTCCTCTTGATCGTTGTCCCGCTTAAGCGTTCTTCCTCTTTTTTTTTTTCCATAGATTAACCAGAGAGAGAGAGAGAGAGAGAGTATAATCTATTTTATCTATGGCCATAAAAATTAATGTGATTTTAATGACTATTTTATATTCAATTTAAACATTATATTTCAGATTTTCCGTTGATAGATAGATAGATAAATAGATCGATGGATAGATAGCTGGATAGTTAGAGATAAATAGATGAACAGATAGATAGATAGATAGATGGACAGACATACAGAGGTCGATAAATTACATACATACATACATACATGCGTTCAAAGAGAGTGAGAGAGAGAGAGAGAGAGAGAGAGAGAGAGAGAGAGAGAGAGAGATGTAAGGAGAAAAGAAATGCTGACGAAGAAAGATTAGGGAAGTAGATACGGGAAGAAGGGAGGAAGGGAGGGAATGGAGGAAAGGAGGGAGGCAAGGGGAAGGGAGAGACAGGAAGAGGGAGGAAAGGGAGTGATCTTTCCCTCCCTTTTCCTGAATTTTCTTTCCCTCCCTTCCTCCCTTTGTAGTCCCTTCCCTCCTCCTCTCTTTCCTCCCTCCCCTTTCTTCTTCCCTCCCCTCCCTTTCTCCCTCCCTCTCTCCCTCTCTTCACCCTTTTTCCTCCCTCTCTTCACCCTTTTTTCTCCCTTTTTCCCTCCCCTATCCTCCCTCCCTCCACTCCAGACTGACACCTACTCAATACGATAATGCTACCTCATCACCTCTCTCTCTCTCTCTCTCTCTCTCTCTCTCTCTCTCCTGCTTCATCATCATCATCATTATCATCTCCTCCTCCTCCTCCTCCTCCTTCTTCATCTTCTTTCTTCTGCTTCTTCTTTTCCTTTTCTTCTTTTCTTTCTCCTCCTCTTCTACGCACTCCTCTCTCCTTTCTTCCTCCTTTCCTCCCCTTCCTTCTCTCCCTCCCTCTCCCTCCTCCTCCCAGACAGAGAAGACAGAAAAAAAAAAATAGTTCAGCTGACGCGGCTGAAAATTTTCTTTAAACGATCAGAAAAAAAAAATAGAGAGAGAGAGAGAGAGAGAGAGAGAGAGAGGTTTTAGGGAGAAGATAGGGAAAGGAGAAATATGGAGGAGGAGGAGGAGAAAGTTGGAGGGAAGGAGAGAAAGGAGAGATTTTGATAACAATGGAATTTAGGGTTGAGAGAAAGTGGAGGAGGAGGAGGAAGTGAGGCATGAAGAGAGAGGAGGGAGGAGGAAGAGGGGAGGAGGCAGGGAGAGAGAGAGAGAGAGAGAGAGAGAGAGAGAGAGAGAGAGAGAGAGAGAGAGGAGGAAAGTTATGAGATGGGAGGGGAAATGAGAAAGCGATTAAATTCTTGTGTTTGGCAGGCGAGAGAGAGAGAGAGAGAGAGAGAGAGAGACATACATTACTCTCCCTACACATTATTATTCACAGGATATCCCTACACACACACACACACACACACACACACACACACACACACACAGGCCTAGTGTAATGTGAGTCGGTCTGCCCAGATTACGGAGAGAGAGAGAGAGAGAGAGAGAGAGAGAGAGAGAGAGAGAGAGAGAGAGAGAGAGAATCGCCGCCACCACCACCACCACCACCACCATCATCATCATCATCATCATCATTATCATTATCTTAAAGAAGTAGAATTAGCAATAAGATGTTGATGAAGAGAGGTAATAATAATAATAATAATAATAATAATAATAATAAAATAAAATAAAAATAAATAAAACCCGCAACCTAACACATACTCCTTGGCCCATATCTCTCTAGCACCTCTTCCTTGGCGATTTATTTTTCAGACTTCTTGTATGTTTTTAATGTCTCCCTTGAGTGCATGAATAAAACACGATAATAAAACACAAGAATAAAACACAAGAATATAGCAACGCAAGAAGTGACGGAGCAAAATCAGAATAAATCGGTCAGGAAGGGGTGTTAAACTTCAGGGTGGTCTAATATTTCACCCACGTTATCATATATGTTAATTTCTCTCTCTCTCTCTCTCTCTCTCTCTCTCTCTCTCTCTCTCTCTCTCTCTCCACACACACACACACACACACACACACACACACACACACACACACACACACACACACACACACACACACACACACACACACACACATTCCACCCCTTCTGACCTACCATCCACCCCCCATCCTACCTACCTATCCTCCCCATCCCTACCGCTCCCCCTTAACTGCTCTCCTGTCAGTTTCTATACTCCATTCACTCTAACTAGGCTTAAAATCAGGTCGGCCGGCACTCTTGTGGGTTAAGGAAGCTCCCTAACACCTTTTCCCAAGCGATTTATTTTGTTTATTACACCTTACTGTCCTCTGTGTTACATAAATCCTTCTAATATCGCCATACTCTGCATAAAAAACGTACCAAAGGATATTAACCAGCCATATCCAAACATAAATCGCTAAGGAAGAGGTGTTAGGGAGCTTCATAAATAACGTACAAAAGGATATTAACCAGCCATATCCAAAAATAAACGCTGAGGAAGAGGTGTTAGGGAGCTTAACAAATAACGTACAAAAAGATATTAACCAGTCATATCCTAAAATAAATCGCTAAAGAAAAAGTGTTAGGGAGCGTCCTTACCTGCGAGAATACAGTCCCTTCTCTTCACCTGGGCTATTACAAGGGATAAACACTAGAATATGATGCTAGTCACGAAGAAGTGCTATGGAAGGGATGTAGAGCCGTAGTATTGTCTTTTTTCTGCCACTGAGCTACGTGAAATAAGATGCAAAAGGACGAAAATCTGGGCCAGGTTTGAGTGAGTGGAGTATAGATGAGGATGTGAATTTTAGTAGTAGAAGGCTGTGTGTGTGTGTGTGTGTGTGTGTGTGTGTGTGTGTGTGAGGATAATGTTAGGTAGACGAAGAATTGATTTTGGTTCCTTCCTACCTACCTACCTACATACCTACCTACCTACCTACCTGCCTACACACATACCTACCTACCTACCTACATACCTTCATACATACATACCTACCTACCTACCCACCTACCTTTTTTTTTTTTTTTTTAAATAACAGAACTGAGGAAGGAAAAACAAATGGGGGAAAAAAAAATAACCTGCCTAACTACCTACCTACCTACCTACCTACCTACGTATTTACCTATCTTTCTGTCTGCCTACCTACCTACTTATCTACCAACTTACCTACCTACCTACCTACCTACTCCCCCGACCATCGGAAATTGAGTTCGGGTCGGTGTGTCGGTCCGAATTATTGACCCAGCCGACCAGCCCGACCCGTGGCTGGTGATGGGTGGCGATGGGGGAGATGGAGAGATGGAGAGAATGGAGAGAAAATGATGGAGGGAAGGAGAGAAAATGATGGAGGGAAGGAGAGAAAATGATGGAGGGGTGGAGAGAAAATGATGGAGGGGTGGAGAGAAAATGATGAAAGGAAGGAGAGAAAATGATGGAGGGAAGGAGAGAAAATGATGGAGGGAAGGAGAGAAAATGATGGAGAGAAGGTGGGAAGAGGATTTAGAGATAGGTGGAGAGGAGGAGGGAAAACGATGGAGAGAAGGAGGGGAGGGCATCAGGGGAGAAGATGGAGAGGAGGAAAGAGAATGACAAGGAGAATGGATGAAGGGGAAATGCGATGAGTTAGGCAGAGAGACAGGCAGTGTAGGTGTGAGTCAGGCAAGTAGGTAGGCAGGGAAAGAGGTAGGCAGGCAGGTAGGCAAGTAGGTAGAAAGGTAGGCAAAGGAGATAGGCAGAGTAGGTTAACTGATTTGTTTATAAAGGTGAGGTAAGGTGAGATTTAGGGAAGGAAGTGCGTAGGGAAATAGGAAGAAAGGAAAGGAGGGAGGAAAAGAATGAGAGAGGAGGAGAGAGAGAGAGAGAGAGAGAAGATAGGAGGAATATAAGGACAGGAGGAAGAGAGGTAGGGAGGAAGAAGGGTGTGAAGTAGGTGGGGAGACAGAAAAGGGAGAAAGAAAGGGAGGAATAGGGAAGAAGAAGGGGTAGGGAAGGAGTGAGGTAGAGAGGGTTAGGCAGGGAGATAGGCAGGTAGGTAGGCAGGCAGGTAGGCAGGACAGGTAGGGTTTATTGGCCCATTAGAAGGTACTGTGAATTATTTAGTTCACGGAGTACCAGATCCAGCCACTGATTATCTCTCTCTCTCTCTCTCTCTCTCTCTCTCTCTCTCTCTCTCTCTCAGTAAATAGGGTCTCATATAAGTTGATAAATGAGGACGAAATTTGGGAAGTAGATAGGTATGGAGGTAAATTGGTAAGTAGGTAGGTAGGTAGGTAGAAATGGGTGTAGAGGTGTGATGAATGCAAGTAGGTAGGTATGTAAGCAGGTAGGTAGATACTGTATATAGGCGAGTAGGTAGGTAAATAGACAGGTAAGTAGGTAGGTAAGTAGGCAGTGAAGGATGGGTGTAGGTGTGATGGATACCACGTGACCAGACGGCACGGCTACGTATCTCATGTACTTAGGCTGTGTGTGTGTGTGTAGGATAGATATATCTGGGTCTGAATTATCTAAGCTGTGTGTAGGTCATAAATAAATGTGTGTGTGTGTAGGATAGATATGTGTGGTCAGGATTATCTAAGCTGTGTGTAGGTCATTAAATGTGTGTGTGTGTGTGTGTGTGTGTGTGTGTGTGTGAGAGAGAGAGAGAGAGAGAGAGAGAGAGAGAGAGAGAGAGGGGTGGAATTATCTGATATAGTCATGTAACTGTGTATGGTTCGGCTAAAAGGGGATGTGTGTGTGTGTGTGTGTGTGTGTGTGTGTGTGTGTGTGTGTGTGTGTGTGTGTAGTATAAATGTTTTTTTATGTGATTAATAAAAATAATGATAATAATAATAGTGGTGGTGGTAGTAGTAGTAGTAGTAGCAGCAGTACGCATAATTCACCTTTACCCAAAAATATTCTCTAAGTCCTTCATTAATATTATCAGAAGGACCATATTTGTGTGTGTATATAAATGTGTGTGTGTGTGTGTGTGTGTGTGTGTAATTTGTGTGTATATAGATGTGTGTGTATATAATGTGTGTATATGAATGTGTGTATAAATGTGTGTGTATCTAATTTGTGTGTATATAAATGTGTGTGTATATAATGTGTGTGTATATAATTTGTGTGTACATAAATGTGTGTATATAAATGTGTGTGTATATGTGTGTGTATAATTTGTGTGTATATAAATGTGTGTGTATATAATGTGTATATAAATTTGTGTATATATAAATATGTGTATATAAATGTGTGTGTATATAATGTGTGTGTATATTACTCTGCCAACACCTCCACCACACCTGTACTTCCGGGTACGTCCAGGGAAAGGGTTGGAAAAAATTATTGAATATATTGAAGACCAAAAAAAATCCAAAAATTATATCACATGGAAAATAACTCGAAAAAATATATATGATTTTTTGGAGATAATTTGAGAACTGGAAAAAATATATGTGCATTTTCTTAACGTATTTCAACAAGTAACTTAAACAAATAAAGTTGATATGAAAACTTTGGATGAAAATGCATCACAAAAAAAAAAAGTACGAAAAATAGAGAAAAAAATAATTACAAAAAAAGAGAAAGAAAATAAAAAATAACCCAAACTCAAAAATAGTAACAAAAAAAAAAAAGGAAAATAATAAAAAAAATGGGCCACTCAAAAATAAAAAAAAAATAAAAAAAAATTAGCCCAACCCCCCAAAAAAAATATTGTAAAAAAAAATCGAAAAAAATAGAAAAACGAAAAAATATATATATATAAAAAAATGCCCCCCAAAAAATTCAACTCAAAAATATTCTTATTCTTATTTCCTCCTGTCGCTAATGTCATAGTAAATCCCTTAAGTGTTATTTCTGCCTGTATTACCATCAGTCCTTCGCCCTTATTGCCTGTAATCCACTTCTGCCTTGTTATTACTACCCTACAGGCCTCTCTCTCTCTCTCTCTCTCTCTCTCTCTCTCTCTCTCTCTCTCTCTCTCTCTCTCTCTCTCTCACACACACACACACACACACACACACACACACACAACCATGTAAACACACTCACTCCCTCCCATTGTCTCTCTCTGTCTCTCAGTCTCTGTCTCTCTCTCTCTCTCTCTCTCTCTCTCTCTCTCTCTCATGTAAACACCCCCCTGGCTTAAATAGTTAATCTTCCTAAGCATCTCCTCTTTAGCGAATTAGGTCCTTATTCTTGTCAGGTAAGGAAGCTCCCTAACACCTCTTCCTTAGCGATTTATTTTTTGATGCGGCTGGGTAATATCGTAGGTCATTTATGCAGAGTATGGCGATATTAGATTAAGTAACACGGAAGAGGACGCCAGGGTGTAATAAGCAGAATAAATCGCTTAGGAAGAGGTGTTAGGGAGCCTCCTTAACCCACGAGAAGACGGACCTTAACCTACTTGTATCCCCTCCTTAGCGATTTATTTTTCTTTATTAATTTATTTTATTGGACTTTTTATTGTCTCGTCTAACAGAGAGAGAG
>NC_137005.1:36583041-36590541 GCF_032717465.1 Coenobita brevimanus
TCGAATTAATAAAAAAATCATTGAAAAATAAAAAAATCACCAACCCTGCCAGACGTTCACACATCACACGTCAGTCTCTCAAAAGCAAGCCACCATCTTGCCGTATACGCCAGTCTCGCCCAACATTACATCCCTCACTCACACCCTGCCTAATACTACCCTCATTCCAGCTGCCTCCAATCACCCTAACTATCGCCAATCACCAGCGGTTGTTAGGGCCTATAATTGCCCTATAGTTTAATTGCGAGAATAGTCATTAGCCTTGTTTATGACTTAAGTTTATTTTCTTCTTCGTGTTTGTCGTGGGTGTTAAGTCGCAGGAAGAAAAGTGTTTGCTTCCTCCTAATTTCAGCTGTTTAATCTCACATATAAATCTGTTCCTCATTCAATGACTAAAAGAGGGTCAATTCGTGGTAGGTGGTGGCGACCATCATCCACTCACTTGATGTAGTGCTGCCTACTTCTTCCTTCACCTTTATCGTTCTTTTTCAGTGTCTGTCCTCTTCTTTTCTTATTTCCATCATCCACTCACTTGATGTAGTGCTACCTACTTCTTCCTTCACCTTTATCGTTCTGTTTCTATCTGTCCTCCTCTCTTCCTGTTTCCATCATCCACTCACTTGATGTAGTGCTGCCTACTTCTTCCATCACCATCATTCTTTTTCTGTGTCTGCTCTCCTCTCCTCTATTACAATTCCATCGTCCACTCACTTGATGTAGTGCTGCCTACTTCTTCCTACACCTTTATCGTTCTCTTTTTGTGTCTGCCGTCATCTCTTCCCATTTCCATCATCCACTCACTTGATGTAGTGCTGCCTATTTCTTCCTTCACCCATATCATTCATTTTCTGTCTATCCTCCTCTCTTCCTATGTCTTCCATCTTTCCTGTCACTTTTTATTACTCTTCTTTCCTTTACAGGTGGCTTTACGTTGAGTGACAAGCCTAATGGTTTCCTATAAGCCAGGAAACCATTTACAACGCTGGGTGGTAACCATATAACCAACCCATACGTGCTCCCTACGTGTCAACAAGTGGGTTGGTGGAGGGTTAGTGCCCCTCCCCGTGAAACAACTGACTCAGAGACAAATGGCCACCCCTTACGGGATTATGGCGTCTGGCGATAGATAGATAGATAGATAAATAGACAGATAGATTGTTTTTTAAATTATGCTTGTCCTGTGTTTTAGAATTTTTTTTTTATTGTTTTTTTATTGATAAGGGAAGAGGTACTACAGGTGACATAGATATACAGACACCAGAGAGAGAGAGAGAGAGAGAGAGAGAGAGAGAGAGAGAGAGGGGCTATCTTTTTATTTAATCATATTCTAGGCCCCTCTGTGTCTGTCTGTCTGTCTGTCTGTCTGTCTGTCTCTCTCTCTCTCTCTCTCTCTCTCTCTCTCTCTCTCTCTCTATAATTACTCGGTAAGCCGATAAAACCAATGATCGGGAGAGAGAGAGAGAGAGAGAGAGGCAGGCCTATGTAGGCTGTGATCAGGGTTGCCAAGGTCGCGGTTTTCCCGCCAAATTGGGCTCGTTTTGAAGCTCTTCCGCGGGCAGATTTTACCGGTCGCGGGTTGCGGTTTTTTGGGCTGGTTTGAAAACTGTCGCGGTTGTTTGGGCTAGTATGGAGTTAAACCACATCACGACAATATACTGAGAGAGAGAGAGAGAGAGAGTTTAAACATATGGCGGAGAGAGACCCCCTAATACTCCCACAGGGACCAGTGGATGCAGCCAGTGCGGAGACTCCGGAGAGAGTTTTGTTTTATCCCAATTATCGTTGCCAGCAAGCACTGCTGCAGTAGAGAGGATTTTCTCTCAGTATAATTTAGTGAAAAGTAAATGAAGAAACAGACAGCAACATGAAACAGTTGAAAACACTCTTCATGTTAGAGCAATATGCAGACATAAAATGTGTTGTAATGATTTCACAAACAAAATTATGTTAGCAAATTTCACATATGACGTACACAGCAACGAAACACAGTGATGATGATCATATAGATTTTTGAATAATATAAGTGTAATGGAAAGTTGACTCAGAGGGAGAGAAAATACCTTCACTTGCATGTTGTATTACCTAGTGTAATGATAAGTATATTTCAACAGAATCATTGTTGTTTTATGGGCAATAGTGTTTTTATGGGAAATAGGGAAAGTTTAAGTGAATCAAGTGATCATTTCAGGCATTAATAGGGACCTATATATGAATTATTAATATAAAACACTAATTTCGCATAAATAGAGGATTTTTAAAATAATTATTGGTGTTGGGCTACTTTTGGGCTGGTTTTCAGTTGGGTTTCCGCGGGCAGAGCAGGGTGCGACTTGGCAACCCTGGCTGTGATGGATGTAGATGAGGGTAGAGCCAGTGTATACATGCGGGTATACACACACACACACACACACACACACACACACACACACACACACACACACACACACACACACTGCCCTATCTCTAACACTATCTAACTGCTTGTATATCTGTGTATCTCTCAGAATAACTTTATATCTATCTATCGGTCTTTCTACTTCTGTCAGTCTTTATCTGTCTCTGTCTACCTACCTACCTACCTACCTGTCTACCTACCTGTCTATCTGTCTATCTATCTATCTATGTCTATCTATCTATCTATCTATCTATCTGTCCATGTAGCTCTCCTCCCTCGTCTTTCCTCCCCGTGTCTACTTGGCCAGGAGGGAAGTGAAGAGGGGAAGGGGAGGGAGAGGGAGAAGGGGAGGGGAGGGGGAAGTTGAAGGTTAGGGAGGGGATGGGAGGGGAGGAGGAGGTAGGAGGGGAGTGAGAGGGAGTGACTGGTGAGAGGAGGGAAGGAGGGAGACAGGAAGGAACGGGGAGGGGAGGAGGTGTGGGAAGAGGATGGGGGAGGGGAGGGGGAGAGGGGAGGGGAGCGGAGGGGGAGGGAGAGGGTCAGTTTGATTAAAGGAAATAATTTAGTTACCTGACGAGACCTTCGCTAAAAATAAAAATAAATAGGAGAGACTGAGGTAGAAGGGAGGGAAGGGAGAGAAGGAGGGAGGGAAGGAGAGAAGGAGGGAGGGAAGGAGGAAAAAGAAAGAGAGATGGAAGGACGGAGGTAGGAAAGAAAAGGTGGAATGAAGACAAGAAAGAAAAAGAGAGGAAGGGAAAATAAAGGAGAAGGAAAGATGGAGGGAAGTTGGGAGGAGAAGGAGGGGAGAATGGAGCAAGGAAAGAGAGAGAGGGAGGGGGGAGTAAAAGGGGTAGGCGCCGCAGCAAATATACCTTATCACAAACCTCAGCACTAATCCCCATTCCCTATTCACGGTGGGGAGGAGGGGAGGGGCTGGCACGTGACGGGGAGGGGAGGGAGGGGTGAGAGGGAATGTAGGGGAGAGGAAGAGGAAAAGGGGAGAGGGAAGAAGTAGAGAGTGAGGGGGAAGGGAAGAGAGGGAGGGGAGGACGGGAGGGGGAGGGGAATACACAGGATACACAGGAAAGCAAACAGCAACAGACCTTATGGTCCTTTCGAGGCTGCTTGTTAGAGAAAACTATGACTACAAGATCTAACTCTACATGTTGAAGGATAAGGATAGTAAAGCAAGAAGGCTCCCCCCACCACCAAACCCTCCAGGAAAAAGTGAGAAAAACCACCATGCAGCATGGAAAAACTGACATGGAAATTTTATAGGAAACACTGGAAAGGAAAAGTCACATTCTATAATACTTTATCTATGAGCTACCCGATAGAGTAACCTGAAAGAGAAAGTAAACAAATAAAATAATAGTTACGGCATGACATTATAAACCGGTTACATTGAGTTAATGGGAAGTCTGTGGACATAACGTAGAAGCTACACACTGCACAGTGTGGATGTTTAGGGGTGGTACAGCAGCCTTGCCTGGCGCTTTTAAGGTAGGCAGCAGTCAGTCAGGCCCTAGCTCCGTTTGCTCCACTGAGACAAGGAACTCTCCCATGTGGGACAAGTACACAAGTTTCATCCTGAAGCAGTGACCCCTGGTACATTAAAAAAATCCCGATGGTGGTCACTTGACTAACAGGGACCCTCAGTGATCCACAGCCCATCACAGGTCGAAAGTAAGAGTAGTGACCGTTAACTCAGGGTTATCTGTGCAGATCCTAATCTGTGCTTATATTGCTTTCTTTGCGCTGGGGAGATTGAAAAGTATACAGGACGGGTGTCTTAGATAAAAGGGGACTGCACAGTGCACAGTGTGGATGTGCAATGCACAGAGTGGATGTTTAGGGGTGGTGCGGCAACCTTCCCTGGCGCTTTTTAGGTAGGCAGCAGTCAATCAGGCAATAGCTCCGTTCACTCCACTGAGACAAGGAACTCTCCCATGTGGGACAGTACACAAGTTTCATCCTGAAGCAGTGACCCCTGGTACATTAGATAAATCCCGATGGTGGTCACTTGACTAACAGGGACCCTCAGTGATCCACATCCCATCACAGGTCGGAAGTAAAAGTAGTGACCGTTAACTCAGGGTTATCTGTGCAGATCCTAATCTGTGCTTACTGTATATTACCTCATTTGCTTTGGGTAAATCGAAAAACGTATAATGACGTGACGTGACGCTATGTTAAGTTTACGGGGTGTCCTGTAGACACGAGGGGACTGCACAGTGTGGATGTTTAGGGGTGGTGCGGCAGCCTTGCCTGGCGCTTTTAAGGTAGGCAGCAGTCAATCAGGCCCTAGCTCCGTTTGCTCCACTGAGACAGGGAACTCTCCCATATGGGACAAGTACACAAGTTTCATCCTGAAGCAGTGACCCCTGGTACATTAAAAAAATCCCGATGGTGGTCACTTGACTAACATGGACCCTCAGTGATCCACAGCCCATCACAGGTCGAAAGTAAGAGTAGTGACCGTTAACTCAGGGTTATCTGTGCAGATCCTAATGTGTGCTTATATTGCTTTGTTTGCACCAAATAAATTGAAAATGTATAATATCGTGACGCAACACTATGTACGGGTACATTGTTTACGGGGTGTCTTGTAGACTAAAGGGGCATGAACTTACATGTACCGTAGCTATAAAAGCAAGTTATTCGGACAGAAAAAGAGTCAGCTGAGGATTTTCGTGCAAATACTTGTCTAATTTGTTTTTGAATGTCTCAATTGAGATACTGTTCATGGTATCTGAGGGTAATCTGTTCCAGATATTTACAACTTTGTTAAAGAAGAAGTATTTTGCTTCGTGGGATTGGAATCGCTTTCCCATGATTTTGCAGCCATTACTTCTGGTTTGACTCGACCGGTCTATATCAAAATATTTATTCATGTCTAAGTTGTCATATCCCTTCATGATTTTGAAAACTTCAATAAGGTCCCCTCTTAACCTGCGCTTCGTTAGGCTAAATAATTTAAGTTCTTCAAGGCATTCCTCATATGGTTTGTTTCTAAGTCGTGGTATCATTTTTGTGATTCTTCGCTGAATTTTCTCTAATTTTTAAATGTCCTTTCTGTAGTATGGAGACCAGAATTGCACACAATACTCAAGATGGGGGCGCACTAGCGAGTTGTACAAGGCAAGTATGACTTTTTCCGATTTAAACTCGAAAGTTCTTCCAATAAAACCCACTAGCTTGTTTGCAATTTTAACCGCATCGGTACACTGCTTGCTTGGTTTTAGGTCATTTGATATTATCACACCAAGATCCTTTTCACTGTCTGTACTTGATAACTGAATATTGTTCATTTTGTAATTTGCATGGACATTGTTACTTCCAATATGAAGTACTTTACATTTTTCTGTGTTGAATTTCATTTGCCATTTTTCTGCCCAGCTTGCTAAAGTATTAAGGTCATTTTGTAACTGCTGCCACTGTAATTTTGAAGTGACTTTACTGGTTATTTTAGTATCATCTGCAAATTTGGATACTTTGCAATTTAGACCCTCATCAATGTCATTTATATAGATAATAAAAAGTATCGGTCCAAGTACTGAGCCTTGGGGAACGCCGCTGATCACATTACGCCATTTGGATTCCTTTCCGTTTATCACAACTCGCTGTTTTCGGTCTGACAGCCAGTCTTGTAACCATTTTTGCGTCTTTCCTTTTATTCCATGTGCTTCTATTTTTCTCATGAGACGCTTGTGAGGGACAGTGTCAAATGCTTTCTGAAAGTCAAGGTAAATCATATCTACTGCTCTTGAGTCATCGTATGATTTGTAAACATCATGGAAGAAGTCCAGTAAGTTAGTTAAGCATGAACGACGATGTCTGAATCCATGTTGCTAGTCTTTAATTATATTATTTTCTTCTAGATAATTAACTATTTTATCTCTTATGATTTTTTCCATTAACTTGCACACTACTGATGTTAAGCTGATTGGTCTGTAATTTCCTGGGTGCGACTCATTTCCTTTTTTGAAAATTGGTGTTACATTTGCTAGTTTCCATTCACGTGGAACTTTCCCAGTACTTAATGATTTATTGAATAAGACAGAGAGTGGCAGCAGTAGCTCATGTTTTGCTTCTTTGAGAATTCTCGGTGATATTTTATCGGGGCCAGGGGTTTTGTTTATGTCCGTACTATTTATGGCTGAAAGGATATCGTTATTATGGATAGCATAGTTACTAAGGACTGTGCTATTTGCTTGGTTTGTGGGTAACAGTAGGTTTCTGGTGGTGTTTTCTACTGTAAAAACAGACGCAAAGTAATCGTTAAGAATATTTGCCATTTCGACCTCATTTTCAGTGTGTTTGCCATTGTTTGTTTCTATAGGACCTATTGATGTAGTCATAACCTTTTTCTTTCTAATGTAACTGTAAAATTCTTTAGGATTTGCTTTGCATGTATTAGCAGTGTGGATCTCCAGTGCTCTTTTGCTTTGTTTAATAAGTCTTTTCGATGTGCGGCGTAGATTATCGTACTGTAATTTATCATCATTATTTTGTGTAGCTTTATATTTATGGTATGCCTGTTTTTTGGCTATTAAGTTACTTTTTATTTCACTGGACCACCACTTTGGTTTACTATTTCCAGCTGGACGTCTGTTACGTAGTGGCACACATGACTTTACCACTTCATTAAATTTTTCGGTGAATATTTCCCATGCTTGGTTTATGTCATCGGTTTCAGACATTTGATTCCAATCTGCAGTTGCAAGTAGCGCTCTGAGCCTGTTGAAATTAGCTCTACGATAATCTGGGACCTTTTCTTTGCTCTCCGTTTCTTTTACTTTTTCAGTAGTAATATTAAACTGTATAGTTCGATGATCACTGGAACTAAACTCAGGTCCTATTTCAACGTTGTTGACTAGGTTATCATTTGTAGTCAAGATGATATCTAGGATATTGTTTCCTCTCGTTGGGTATTCTACGTGTTGGGAAAGGGCGCTTTCTTGAAGATTTGTATAAAGCTCTTGTCCTGAGTGTGCCGTCAGTGGTTCACCCCACTTTGTTACCGGTAGATTAAAGTCTCCAAAATTACGCTATCCTCTTGACAACAAATTTCCGCAATTTGATCATAAAGTTTTTCATCTGTC
>NC_137005.1:36595541-36600541 GCF_032717465.1 Coenobita brevimanus
GAGGGGGAGGGGAGGGGAGGGGAAGGGGAGAGGGAGGAAAAGGTAGGGGATGGGGGAGGAGAGAGGGAGGGAGGAAGAAGGAGGGAATAAGGGAGGATGAAGGGAAGGAGAGAGCAGGGGAGTAGATGGGGAGGAGAGATAAGGGGGAGGAAAGGATGAGAGGTGGAGAGGAAGGGAGGGGTGGGGAGGAAGGGGAGGGGGAGGAAGGGGAGGGCAAGGTGTGTGGGGTGATGCAGGTGTGGAAGGTTAAGATTAAATATAAGATCCCTATATCTGTTAGCTCCTTTTCCGTAGCGATTTATTTTGCTTACCACACCTTAACATTATTTATTTATTTATTTATTTAATGTGTCCGACTCAGGGCAAAGGCTTCAGGGTCTATTCCAAGGCCCAGTAGTCCTATTTATTTATTTATTTAATGTGTCCGACTCAGGGCAAAGGCTTCAGGGTCTATTCCAAGGCCCAGTAGTCCTACACACCTTCACATGTCACCACTTCGGCGCTAACACCCACCGTCCATTTTGAATACATGCCATGGCTATCTTATACAGGACTGGTGTATTGGTATTAGCGGGGGTATTTTTACATGTCACCACTTCGGCGCTAACACCCACCGTCCATACTGAATACATGCTAGGGCTGTCTCATACAGGACTGGTGTATTGGTATTAGCGGGGGTATTTTTACCACATGTCGGCGGGTCTTCTGGTAGATCAGTAAAGTCTGATTTTATGAAATTCAAATCCTTAAACTGTTCCCTGCCCCAGCCGGGATGATGATGATGATGATGATGATAATGATAATGATAATGATGATGATGATGATGACGACGACGGTAATGATGGTGATAATGATGATAATGGTGGTGATGATGATGATAATGATGATGATGATAATGATAGTAGTGCTAATGATGATGATGATAGTGATGATGATAATGATGATGATGATGATGGTGAACTATACATGTCCCACCCAAAGATACACCTAATCGCACCTCAGCCAAATTTTACCAAGTTGAAATATCCAGACTATAGAAGGAGAAGGAGGACGAGGAAGAGGGCGAGAAGGAATAGTAAGACTCACGTATATTTCTTAAAGACGTGCGTTTGTCTTAGGTCTCTCTCTCTCTCTCTCTCTCTCTCTCTCTCTCTCTCTCTCTCTCTCTCACCTCTTCCTTCTTCCTCTTCAGTCTTCTTCTTCTTTCCTCCTGTCTGTCTCATTCCTCCCATTTCTCTTCTTCCTTCTTCCTCCTCCTGTTTCTCTTCTTCCTCCTCCTCCTTCTCTTCATTTTCTTCCTCTTTAGTCTTCTTCCTCTCTTCTCCTATGTCTCAGTCCTCCTCTTTCTCTTCCTCCTTCCTCCTCCTCCCCTGTCTTCTTCCTTCTCCTCTTCCTTCTGCCTTCTCCTCTCAGTCTTCCTCTTCTCCTCCGTCAGAGCAGAAGGTGTTGATGTCTTGACCCTTTGGTGTCCCCCTCCATTACCAGTATTACTCTCTCTCTCTCTCTCTTTCTCTCTCTCTCTCTCTCTCTTTCTCTCTCTCTCTCTCTCTCTCTCTCTCTCTCTCTCTCTCTCTCTCTCTCTCTCTCACACACACACACACACACACACACACACACACCTCAGATTAACAAAACGATATAAAGACACAATATAAACAACCACTTCGTCTCAGTTACCGTCTCGGCGATAAACACAGCAATAAACAACACCATTTATTTATTTATTTATTTACTTATTTATTTGAATATTTAATTTATTTATTTATATTTTATTTACTTATTTATTCATTTATTTATTTATGTACTTATTTATTTTATTTATTTATTTATTTATTTATTTTTATTTTGACGTAATTTCCCTGATAAATGATAAGCGTAATATAAACACCTTCGTCTTGGTTACCATCTCGTCTCGTCTTCAGTGAGAGAGAGAGAGAGAGAGAGAGAGAGAGAGAGAGAGAGAGAGAGAGCGTCCTCCTCCTAAAAGAGCTAAGAAGCCGGATATAAAGGTAAGAAAATGACCCCAAAACCAGGCACCAGGTCTCGTGAACGGGGTAACTTGATATGTCCAGGAGAGCAGAGGCAGCCAGGCGTCACAGCGGGTATACAACTACACTGTCTATACTCCTTCCACCTTAACTTGGCCCAGAGTTTCGCGTTTCTGGTACTGCTGTCGTGTTTTTACCTTAACAAATAACATCAGGAACAATAACAATCACCATAAGAACAATGACAATAATAATAATGAAAATAACAGCAACAATAACAGCAATAGCATCAATAACAACATCTTTCGTCTCATTCTCCAAATCTTCTCTTGTACTTTCATTTTCCCCAGACACTTCATTTTTCAACTTCCCTCCCTCCTCCTATCTCCATCACCCCTCCCCTTTCACCCCTTCACTCCCCCTTCTCCCCCTCACCCAACATCTTCACTCTGGCACCCCTCCCTCACCCCCCTCACCCCACCCCTCATACGTCAGGGGTAGTGGTACAACTCTTGCCCTACCTAGATATTTCACCCCCTACAGTCTTCATTCTTCCACCCTCCCTTTCCCCTCCCCCCTTCCCTTATCTCTCCCTCCTCTCCCTTCTCCCTTATCTCTCCCGCCTCCCTCCCTTCTCTCTTCTCTCTCCTCCCTCTCTCCTTGTTTCTTCCTATCCTCTCCCTCCCCTCTTTCCTATCCTCCCTCAGTCTCACAAATTCATCCCCTCCCTCTCTCCCTATCCCCTTCCCTGTCTCCCTCATCCACTCCCCTCCCCTCCCTACCCTCTCCCTCTCTGATTTCCCCTTCCCCTTTACCTCCTCCCTTCCCTCCCTCCCTGTCTCTTCCTATCCAGTCAATCCCTCCCTCCATCCTTGCATCCTACCCTCTCTATCCCTCTCTCTCCCTTACCCCCTCCTTCCTTCCCTCCTTCTCTCCATCCCTCCCCCTGACCCCCCACCCCCACCCCCCACCTCACCTTCCTGGCTTGTAAATCTAGGACAGTAACATTTTATAGGTGTGTGTGTGTGTGTGTGTGTGTGTGTGTGTGTTTGTGTGTGTGTTTTGTATAGGGCTTTAGTCTCTCTCTCTCTCTCTCGTCGGCTAAAAGGTAAATAACACACACACACACACACACACACACACACACACACACACACAGTCGAAAAAATACAGGAAAAAATCGTCAAAAAAATCGAAAAATCAAAAAAATCCAAAAATTCGAAACAACGAAAAATTACGAAAAAAAATGGAAGGCGAGACGATGAAGGAAATATGGCGGTGATGATAATCCGTGAGAGAGAGAGAGAGAGAGAGAGAGGGAGCAGATATTTCCAGGATATATGTTTGAGGGAGAAAACCTTAATAGATGGACAGCTATACTGATAGATTAATGGATAGATAGACAGACAGAGAAATACGTACATGCAGACGGACAGACTGATAGGCACATACATACAGACGGACAGGGACAAAGATAGATAGATAGATATACAGGGAGAGAGAGAGAGAGAGAGAGAGAGAGAGAGAGAGAGAGAGAGAGAGAGAGAGTAAAGCTGTTCACAGGCTGGAAAACTACATTACCAAGTTGCTGACGTGAGCTGTACGGATGCCACTGGGACCTCGCTCACTCTCTCCCTTTCTCACTCACTCACTCACTCACTTATCCATACATTCAGTTATTCATTTTTACATATTCATTCATTCACTGTCATTTACCCACTCACCCACTCACTTATCCATACATTCAGTTATTCATTTTTACATATTCATTCATTCACTGTCATTTACCCACTCACTCACTCACTTATCCATACATTCAGTTATTCATTTTTACATATTCATTCACTGTCATTTACCCACTTACTCACTCACTCACTCACTTATCCATACATTCAGTTATTCATTTTTACATATTCATTCATTCACTGTCATTTACCCACTCACTCACTCACTCACTCACTCACTTATCCATACATTCAGTTATTCATTTTTACATATTCACTCACTCTCATTTACCCACTCGCTCACTTTCTTGCCCGCTCACTCTCTCTCACTCGCTCACACATCCAGATATTTGGTCACTTTCATTTTTACGTATTGTTTCTCTCTCTCTCTCTCTCTCTCTCTCTCTCTCTCTCTCTCTCTCTCTCTCTCTCTCTCTCTCTCATATTCACCCACTCACTCACTCTCACTCACCATACACTCATCCAGTCACACACACACACACACACACACACACACACACACACACACACACACACACACACACACACACACACACACACACACACACACACACACACACACACACACACACACACACACACAATTACGCCTCGCGATAACATTATTCCCTCGCTAGGCGGCGATAATAACAATATCACCATCATCATCACCATCATCATCATCATCACCACCATCATCATCATCACTATCATCATCATCATCATCATCATCATCATCATCATCATAACTCAGTTCACCTCAGGCCTATAAATCTGTTGGCCAGTTCCATCCAGTCCTAGCAAATCTCCGAATCTCACCTGTCCATCTGCCTCATCCTGTCACTCCATCTCTGGCCTGCCACTCCAGAAGGCTGCCACTCCAGAAGGCTGCCCATCTCTGTTACGAAGGACGAGACCTGCCCACAACCATGTATGTGTTGTGATGGTAGTGATGATGTGTTGTGATGGTAGTGATGATGTGTTGTGATGGTGGTGATGATGTGTTGTGCTGGTAGTGATGATGTGTTGTGATGGTAGTGATGATGTGTTGTGATGGTGGTGATGATGTGTTGTGATGGTAGTGATGATGTGTTGTGATGGTAGTGATGATGTGTTGTGATGGTAGTGATGATGTGTTGTGATGATAGTGATGATGTGTTGTGATGGTGGTGATGATGTGTTGTGATGGTAGTGATGATGTGTTGTGATGGTAGAGATGATGTGTTGTGATGGTAGTGGTGATGTTTTGTGATGGTAGTGATGATGTCTCGTGCCCTTCGTCTACTGC
>NC_137005.1:36608041-36658041 GCF_032717465.1 Coenobita brevimanus
GTTGTTATACGTAGAGAGAGAGAGAGAGAGAGAGAGAGAGAGAGAGAGGGAGAGAAAAATTGTGATAGATACATAGATAAGAGAGAGAGAGAGAGAGAGAGAGAGAGCGAGGAAAGCTGGTGAGTGAAGTGGAATGAAGAATGTGGAAGAGAAATGGTGGAATGAGGGAAAAAGTGGAGAAGACGAGGTTGGAGAGAAAAGAAGGAAGGAGGGAGAAGGTGGGAGGAAAAAGTAACATGTATTCAGTATGGACGGTGAGTATTGGTGCCCAGGAGGTAACATGAGGAACGAGCGAGCGAGCGAGCGAGCGAGAGAGAGAGAGAGAGAGAGAGAGAGAGAGAGAGGAAGGATAGATCGTGGGACAAATGCAGGGAGGGAGAGAAAAAAGATAGAGATGGAGATGGAGGAATAGAGGGAGACAGGTATAGGGGGTGTTAAAGTGTTGTTGTTGTTGTTGTTGTCTCAGGTTCATGTGAAAATATGGACCCAGTGGATTTAAGTTGCTCGTCTGCAGTCCTTTTTATATCCTCTTTTCGTGGTATAGGAAGGTAGTTGAGGGATGTTTATATAGGCAGTGGAGCCGCCTGGTTATATTGGTGCCACCACAGGAAGGCGTCCCTCTCCTGCCCCATATTAAAGTGTAATAAAAAAAAAAAAGTTGAGAGGCCACTGGGAAGACGCGCGTTAGCAACAGTGAGTTACCGCTACGCTGGCAATGTATGTCTGTTATTCACTGGTAAAAGAATAATATGGCGTGAGCTAAAAATGCAGGCGATTTAGAAGTATGGCTGTTTTGCTTCTTTACATGTCATTAGTATCTTGGGAAATGCTAAAAGTACGACAATTTTGACCCTTCTTGTATGAAAACTGTTGAGAACGTTTTTCGATCCGTGATCATGGTTGCCAAGCTAGCGTTTTTTTTTTTTTTTTTTTTTTTTTTAATGTATAGTCAAATTTTGAAAGCCAGGGGTGTGTGAGCTATCAGTATTTAGAGAGATCGCTCTTATGTAGCAGTAGTTTAGATATTTTAACTTTCTTAGCGACTTTTTAGAGTTTTGTGTGCGTAGTGTCTTTCCAGCTTCCAATTTAGCGCTTCTTAAATGAGAGAAATTCACGGCTGTCTAGCGCCCTTTTTGGTGGCGTTAGGTATGAAATCTAGGTAAATTCCTCAGGTGTAGTCAGTATTTTGGACCTTTCTATAAAAAAAAAGTTTTTTACCAGAAATTCTTGAGTTTTGTGTACTACGCTATTTTCAAGCATATGTAGCTGCACTATCCATAATGCTCTTGGTTCGGTAAACACTGTGAACTTGGTGACGTGTCCCTTTAAACGGGTATTTAAAAGGGTTGCTTTCGTTGTTGAGGAGGTTCCTCACGAAAATAAAGTAAGTGATTAAGTTTAGTATGTCTGCTGGTATACTGGAAGCGGTTATTTGTAGGCAATAGTAGTTGTAAATTGGATTAAATGACCGAGTACTGTAGCAGAGATTATAAGCATCTCACCTGGTGCCTCGTTCATTGAAAGGTGCGCAGGTGCATGCTGCTCTGAACTGATGATTTCTTTTGTTTTAAGCGATACACGATTTTAAATAGAGAAGTAAAGAGGGAGATAAGAAAAACAAAGAGAAGTTATGAAATTAAGGTTGCAAGTGAATCAAAAGAAAACCCCAAGGGTTTTTATCAATTGTACCGAACGAAAAATAAAGATAGGATAGGACCACTCAGAACAGAATCAGGTGACATTACCAGTGAAGATAAAAAAATGTGCTCTTTCCTAAATAATTATTTCATATCAGTATTCACCAAGGAAAATCTAGGCCTGGTCCCTCAAGCAGCAAATATTTACCATGAGAATACGGAAAATATTCTTAGTAAAATAACCATTAGTAAGGAGGACGTATTGAAAGAAATTAATAAGTTAAAACCTCAAAAATCGCCAGGTCCGGACGATATATATGCAAAAATTATAAAAGAAACCAAAGAAGAATTATGTCAGCCACTTTTAACGTTATTTAATGACTCTTTTAAGTTCAGGAGAAGTTCCAGAGGCGTGGAAAACCGCAAACGTAGTGCCCATCTTTAAAAAGGGTGATAAATCAGCTGTGTCGAATTATCGTCCGATAAGTCTAACGTCAATAGTAGGAAAAATGTTAGAGTCAATTTTGGCAAATAAGATTAGAGAACACTTAGAAAAATTTAATCTTATAAACGAAAGTCAGCACGGATTCAGGCAAGGACGATCCTGCCTCAAACTTGTTGTCATTCTACTCGGAGGTCTATGAGGCAGTAGATAGCGATAAAGCTTACGATGTTATTTATCTGGACTTTAGTAAAGCTTTTGATAGGGTCCCACACGAAAGGTTAGTTAGAAAGGTTCGAGCACACGGTATAGACGGCGATATCTTAAAATGGATAGAATCCTGGCTGAAAGGACGGAAGCAGAGAGTATTAATAAATGGAACTAAGTCGGACTAGGGATTAGTAACTAGCGGTGTACCACAGGGTTCAGTACTCGGTCCCTTATTATTTATCATATATATAAATGATCTAGACTTAGGAGTCAATAGCAGCATCAGCAAATTTGCCGGCGATACAAAAATAGGGCGTATCATTAACTCGACTGACGATTGCCATAACTTACAAAAAGACCTCGATACATTGTCCAAATGGTCTAAAACTTGGCAAATGGAATTTAACGTTGAAAAATGTAAAGTACTTAACGTAGGTAAGACCATTGGAGATACTAAATACAGCTTAGATAACAAAGAAATTAGCAAATCGGAATGCGAGAGAGATCTAGGAGTTATGATTAGTAACGACCATAAACCAAGGCAACAGTGTATTAATGCGAGAAATAAAGCAAATAGGGTCCTAGGATTTCGAGAAGCGTGAGCAATAGATCATCTAAAGTAATACTGAAACTTTATCTAGCATTAGTAAGGCCACATTTAGACTACGCAGTACAATTCTGGGCCCGGATGCACAAACGGCCTTAAGGCTACACACGGCCTTAAGTCGGGTAGTTTAAGGCCGTGGGTCGCTAAGGCCCATGCACGAAGCACTTACAGGAGAGTAAGCCTCGGTAAGGCCGCCTCAGCCGCTGAGGCTGGGTCGGAGCAGCCTTACTGTATTGAGACCCGTAAATAAAGTAACTCCGATTTGATATTCTCTATAGCACAAACCGGACCAAACTTGTTATTGTTTATCTTGGTATGGAGTTGATGGTTGCCTGTAAACTAGATCGTGCTTTGAGAAGGGAATGAAGGTTTCCTGAATCCACTGAACCCCCATAACATAAATGATTAACATGCATTGAGACAATATCAACTCCCCAGGAGCAAATTTCTTCGTTTAAGAGAACTTGAGCCTCATACTGGGAGTGTCACGCTACACTCCCAAGCCATTCTTGCCTACACAACAATTTTTGGCAACCCAGGGGAATTTTCAGAGTGTTGTTGGAGAGTGGTATTCATCAGCCAACAAGTATATCCAAAGTGATATCATGTGTGACAGATGCTTTATACAGGAAATGACAGAAAAATTAAGATGAGAAGAACAGAGACTAAAGGGTTTCCACAGTATAAATAATTTTTCTAAAGTGCTTGGGTCCCCCAGGAGAAGAGAGGGAAAGAACACATCCCCAGTATCCCTGCTTGTAAAGGGCAACTAAGGAGCCTTTTTGTTTTCAGTCCTTCATTCCTAACTGTCCTCTTCTGTCTTCTGTCCTACCCCCTTTTCTTGATGTTTGCATGTTTCTTATGGTCTTTATTTTCCCTCTACCTCTGCTTTACCATGCAGCCATATTATGGGTTGGTGATAATTCTTCATTGTTAACTTCCTAAAGTGCTTGGAGCAATGGATTGAACCCTCATACCAATTAAGGCCCCAGATCACAAAGAACATGTATTTGTCAGTTGCAATGGGTTCCATTCACTGGATGTGCAAGTTGTGACAGCAACAAAATGACATTGAGCTGTAATTACAGATATCCTGGCAGCAATCACGCTGCCTATATCTGGGCTAATTCTATCCTCCACCAGAGATGTGAACCAAGGTGTCTATGGTGACAGTTTTCTGCTAGGTAACTGTGGTTGCTGATTACTTTGTGTGAAGTTAGACAATGGTTAGGTAAAACATGGCAAACAATAAGTTTCCGTTCATATTGTTATTTTGTTTCTTTACTCCTAAACCCTCCCATCTTACTAATGTCTTAAAGGTTGTGTGGGTGTAATGCTGGAGTGCTTTTCATTGCACCCGACATTGTTTTCAAGTAATTACTGGTACTTTACTTGCTTATCCTTGACTGTTCTGTTAATGTTACCGGCATTGGGTGAAAATAAGGTACTGTATAGAATGCCCAGGTATTCTACAGAATATCTAGCATTCTTTGGCAAGGTATGAAATAAGCTTATTTCATTCTGACTTTATACATTTTACCTAGGGATTTTATTAGAATGCCTAGGTATTCTGTAGAACGTCTAGCATTTTTATGGCAAAGTATAATAAACAACAAGGGGTTAGGCTGGGATAATCTAGGTTAAGTTTAAGTTAGGTTTGGCTAGGTTAGGTTAGGCTAATTTAGAAGAGCGCTGTTAGGCGTTTACCTAAATTAACCTAACCTAACCCACCTATATCGAATTTGAACGAAGCCTAGACTATTCCAGCCTAACCTAACCGCAGTCTAAATTAGCCTAACATACTGAAATAACAGATTTCATATTTGCCGGTTTGCTACAGTTTGGTCGTTTCTCACTTTGCCTAAAACAAACACGGTAATCTACAGAATACCAGGGAAATGTGTAGAGATGATTTTCTTAGATCTTGTCTTGAAATTTTAGCATTACATAGTTTACGTAGGCATTCTATGGGACGGGTTTCCCCACATTGCCGGTAACATAAACACTCGCTATCGCCTCTCACCCCCAGCTGATTCATGAAGCTCTGTGATTGGCCCAGTGTTTCTGTGTTCTGCCGTCTGATTGGTCGGAAGTGTCCCAGCTGACGCACGAGATTTCCCCCAAAACATTCCCTACAGTTAAGGCTAGCCTTAGCTAATGCCAATGCACTAAACTTAAGTCAGCCTTAAGACAAGGCAAGGGGTCGTCGTGCATGGGCCTTAGAGGCAGCCGTAGGGCCGCCTTTAATATTTCATTTGAGGCCAGCCTTAAGGCTGCCATCCGACGGAGTTTTGTGCATCCCTGCCCTGGTGTCCTTACTATAGAATGGATATTAATTCGTTAGAAAATGTACAGAGAAGAATGACAAAAATGATACATGACGTCCGGAACCTGTCATATGAAGACAGACTGAAAAGACTAAGTCTGCATTCGCTAGAGAGGCGTAGAGTAAGGGGAGACTTAAGTGAGGTGTTTAAGTGGATGAAGGGTATAAATAAGGGAGATATTAGCAAGGTACTTAAAGTGAGCATACAGGATAGAACTAGAAATAATGGTTTCAAACTAGAAAAATTCCGTTTCAGTAAGGAAATCGGTAGAAATTGGTTTGGTAATAGAGTAGTAGACGAATGGAATAAGCTACCTAGTAAAGTAGTTGCTGCTTCTTCCATTGAGAGTTTCAAGCATAGGCTAGATAAGCATATGACAAATAAGGGGTGGATATAGAATAAAGAAAATCTTATAACCAATACTAATTCATAATTTTTTTCTTTTCAGGTTACACTATGATAGTCTCTATTCTCCTTTCACACTTTCCTGTAAAATGTCCACGCCAGTTTTTCTATACGGCGTGGTGTTCTTTCTGACTTTTTCCTGCCGGCTTCGGCTGGAGGGTTTGGAGGGCGGGGGAGAGCCTTCTTCTTTGCTATCCTTATCTCATTCTAGTAGTTCAGTTACTCTTCTAGGAGCTGCCTAGCATGGGCTAACCGGCCTACTGCAGTTATCCTCTCTTCTTATGTTCTTATGTTCTTAATGTGGCTGTGCAAAAATACATGTAGGTGCTGATGCTGTAGGGTTCAGTGATGCTGTGCAGGTGTTTGGTTAACGTAGTAGATACGAATGGGATTAGGCCTAAGTTATCGCATTCTACTGTCTGGTGTTTGTAAACATTACTCCACGTGGTGTCTATTGGAACAGGTATTTAAATTATTTTCTTTCGTTATTCATGTAGTTCTATGCAGAAATGGGTTAAGTTTTTAATATTATATGGTTCGGTGGTGCAGCACAAGCATCTCTTGTAGAAAATAGTTCTTGCAGAGATGCTTGTGAATGTTTTATTGAGCCAAAGAGGATAAAAAAAATGCAGTATTGATAACTATTTGGAACATCACTACTCCTGTAAAGTAGATCTGGTTAGGTTATAACAATGGGTTAGGTTGAATGTCAACTAGTTTTTCTAGATATGGAGGGACCTAACCCAGTTTAAAATAACATTACAACAAAGTCAACCTATCTCATCCAAACCAAGGATAACCTATTTAAAGGAGGAGTATAGTAATGGATAATACGGTACCTGAAATATATGTAAAAATGCATGGTGAAATTTTAGGTGAGGGTCATGGTCTTCATTTCTTCCATATCATTCTAGGATTGTTTTACTTTAGCTGAGTAAGAATAACCATGCAGAAACACAGCATAGCTTATCCTAACCAAACCTGATTAAAGATAAATTCTTATGTAAGTAGCCTAGCTACTGTGCAGGCTTTCTTTGTCATCAAAAAATAAGTTCTGCCATAAGAATGCATGATAAATGGAAATACTGTACGTTGGGAAACCAATATTTAGAGGAGAAAGTTGTCACAGAGATGGAAAAAAGAACAAAATGTAGAATTACCAAGAAATAAACTCTCAGTAATTCAGGCAGTGCCCCTATTAGTATTTCCAAACTGTATTTTTATGAGGCAAATGTTTGTCTGGCCTAGAAAGGCTATGACACGCTATGGTATGGTTATGCCAGTGGGGTGAGGGTAAATGTCTTGTTGAGCTTCTGGAGGGGAGGGTAGATGGCAGATAAAAGACCATGATTCTGTAATTTTGCCTGATGGATGTAATTGCGATGTTGAAATTATAGCATTAAATTATAGTTAAGCCAGGTACACTGACTAGAAAGGGGGGGGGGGAATGAATGCAAAATTAGGGTCAGTTTTACTCCATCAGTAATAATTATGCAGTGCTGGTATTATTTGTAGCCTATACAGTAGGGTACATAATAAGTGCCCCTAATTGTATTTTATTGTTTGTAAGGGCTTTAGCCTGCTTTTATACAACATCCTTGGTCGCCAAATGATGGCACGCCACACGGTCCGATCTCTGGCAGCTTCTCTCTTGAGTCCCTTATCCCTGAGGTAACGCTCTGTGACCTCGTCCCAGGTCTTTTTCAGTCCGCTTCTCGTAACGCTGTCCGCAGTGTTCACATTTCTCACTTTCTGCTCCCAGGTGTCATCTCCTATCCTCTTCATATGCCCAAACCTTCTCAATCTTCTACTCCTCATCACAACACCAATGCATTCCAGCCCCATCCTTCCTCTCAACTGTTCAGTCATAAACCTAGTCCCCCGCCCCCCCAGGCTTCACATTTGAGGACACTACTCATCCATCTAATCATAGTCATTTCTGTATGTTTGAGCCCACGAATACCATACATTATGTTAAGGTGTTAAATGTGAAAATTTTATATACACTATCTGTACAGCAATTTCATTTTCATCAGTAATCTTCAGACCTATACAGACATGATTGTAAAACTAAGGTTAATTTTTTTTTTGTGTTGTGTTACCAGGTACTGAGGCCAAATATATTTTTTGCATAGTTTTACCAGCCCTTGAACCTGGCACATGCTGTTGAATCACTAAAGTTACTGTATACTGAACCTGGTGTCTAGTGGTAAAAGCCTAAAGAGTTCCCACATCTGGTGTAGCATTGAGGCAACCAGCACACTTTAGTCTCTTAAGCCCAAGGATGCTTTGTCTGTCAGTCATGCTATCAGTCCTTCCAGATGATTTTATTCAGCTTTGGAGAAACTTTTTGAATTTGAATGATTAGATAGAATAAAGTTGTCTACTGTAGAGACAGCAAAAATGAAACTGAAAATATGTCATTAGGTTGAAAAGATCATGATGAGGCAATGATTGATTTGGAACTGATCATCGGATGTCATTGAGAGAGAAATATAGTATTATGTGTACGGTGCTGTAATTTTTGTTGATGGAATGTACGTAGAAGAGTAAACACTATATGTATGATTTTATTGGTTATAGCCTAATTCGTTATGTTACACTTAATAGTCAGTGATTATAACTTGTCTTGTTTTTTAATGATTGGTTCAAACTCATCCTGTTATGGAAGGTCTCTGTGTTAAACAAAATCATGTGACAAAAATCCAAATGTGTTTACTGTTTTGAGTGTAACTGAGATGTGTTGGGTTAGTGTTTCCCCGGTCAACTGAGTTCTTTTTTTTTTTTATTTTTTTTTTTTTTTTTTTTTAATAAGTGAGAGAGAGGACTGGTATGAGCAGTTCCTTTTTAACATTACTATAAAGGGTTACTGCACATGGGATTTTAATGGAAGGCACATCACGTATCGCCTTTCATCACCCAGTTCATAATTGTGAACTTGTTGGTTGAACTTCCGGGTTCCTCGCTTGGTTAGCTAACTTTTGAAATTGCTAAATATCAGCCATGATTAAAGATGATGAGTCGTAATGGTTAAAATTGGTTCATAATTTTTTTTTTCCAGGTTCATCCTTATTATCCTTATTATATATTAGCCCAGTGTATACGTATGGAAATATAATACAATACAGTACATACTTTGCATAGATATCTTTCTGAAGTCTGTAGCACCATTACAGTGCTTGAATTTGCATTCTTGAAAGTCTTTCTGTACAGTAGCATGTGATTGTACAATCTCCATTCAACTGCAGCTACATACAGTATTAATGATTTAGGTCATTGAAAGTATACTGCAGTAAAACCTCACAATAATGGACTAATTGTGGCCTAAGCCATTCCAAAAAAAGTGAAAGTCCAATAAAAGCGACATTCGGACTTCCCCCTGCTAGCCTGAACTTTTTTCGATATATCGGGCATTAGTCCAGATCACACCAACAGTTTTCACTGCCACTGCAGTACTGTACTGTATTATACATTCACTACAGTAATCATTTGGTATAATATGTATAATAATACTGTACTGTACACTGATAAACATTTCTTATTTACCTTATTGTGGTGAACATAGCTTTAGTGGTCAGGCAGTCCAGACCGCTTGTGGCTCTATTAAAGGACATTTTCCAGTATAGCCTATAAGAATTTAGTTTGGTCAGCTCCTCGATTCCGATGAAAGTGAAATCCGGTATAGTACAGTCTGTTATATCGAAGTTTTACTACCTGTATAGCTAAATAATATACAGTAGCATAACTGTTGGGTGCTGGTACAATAGAAATACAGTGCTGAAAAAAAAAAAAAAAAAAAGTGGGGAGGTGGATGTGAGTGAGTCATTTTCTTCAGTTTTGTGTTACGCTTTGTTATTGATTGGCAGACATGTGGTGGTTCTGAATACTGTACATCATTCTCTGATTAGAACTAAGAGACCATTTCATCTAAACCATTTGTTACAGTAAATCTTACAAGAATTTTAGTTCATTTAATGTTTCATGATTGTATTCAGCACAGAATAAGTCATAGGAGCCAGAGAATGCAGTTGTACTAATACTGTATTTTCTTTTTCAGATTACTGGTGCTTAATAGTGAAACAACTGCTGTTGTGGAGGAAGAACCGCAAAATCCTGAAGCAGAGGGACTAGAAGTGGTGGTGCAAAGACTTTGGACAGAGAAGATTCTAAATAGAGTATGCTTCATGGTGGTGTTTTGCATGAAGATTAATCACACTGGGATGTATATATTTTACAGTGCATTACATTAGATGCATTGGGAGTAACTAGTGCAATACAGGCTAAGTTTAAACTGTTTCTGACATACTCATCATCATCCAATCTTTTTTTCCCACCTAAGGATGAGGTGAAAGTTGTCCTGATCATAAGAGAGTAAGTTGACTTGAACTTGGAGAAGCCATTAACTCTTGCATAACCATGGACTTGGAGGAGGTAGACCAGAGTACTGTGTAGAAACTGTGTGGAACTTATCAGTGGGAAATTTAAACAGCTTGCAGTGGAGGGGGCAGAAAAGGTATAGTTGTGGAGCAAGAAAAAAATTGACAGTTAAGGTGTTAAAGGAGAGCCTTCCTGAAAGAAACCATTTCCTCAGCTTCTTTACTAACAGTGATCTGAAATTTTGAGGGAATCTACCTTTGCCTAAACTGTGATTGTTGTGTAGTGTTTCATACAGACACCACCCTCCATTGCTGGAACACCCCAAGAAAGTCACAAGAGATCATTAGCGACTGTGACGGCAGAAAAATGGCAGAAGAGAAAGGATGTTAAAACTAGAACAGAAGTATGTGATTCACTCAGTGCTTAAAGCCATCCAAAGAATCTCTTTGAACTAATGTATGTACTCAAGCAAGCTATTCCATAACCACACTTTAATATTCATAAAACACCGACAAAATTAAATCATTGAACAGTTCATCAATGAGAATGCCTGCATTTGTAATCAAAGTGTCTGAAGGAGCAGTACTTGGGCTGCCATTAATAAATTTGTATGAACATTGAAGACCTGGCAGACCACCATCTCCAGTTTCTTCAGACCACCTTCACTCATAGCAGTAGCACTCTCATCCATGGGTGTAGTCTTCACCCCAGTTATTGGCATTACAATTTGTACCATCAGCACCTCCACCACTGCATCCAGTCATGCCTGCTGTGCCATCACCACCTCACCCATGCACACTGCAAGATCCAGAATACTTATATATCCTGTACTTGGCTGGTGTTCATACTGTACTGACCTGACCCTAACTCCGCATAAGAGCGTTTTGTGAAAATGCTACATCTTTCAACCATCGGGTGACTTCCTGACATGATCTAGACTGGTGATGTTGACTGGATTTGGTGAGTACCCAGCATTTCTTCCTTCGTTTAACTCGTTCAGTCTGATGATGATTTTGTTCAGTTGGGAAAGAACCTGTTGCAGTGTAGAAATTAATTAAAGCTGTTATCAGACTCCCCCCAGTTTCAAATCTCTCCTGAGCTGAAGGAAATTTTTTTGATAAATACATGGGCCTAGTAAGAAGTCAGCGGAGAAATACATCATCGGATTGAAGGATCTGACTGTACATTAGGTCCTCATTACAAGTTGTCATTCATAACGTTGAAATTTGCTGTGGAGTATAAAAGTTGTCTCTTGAAGTTCCAGCTTGCCAGATATTTCCAAGTAACATTATTAATTGGACTGAAAAGGTTATGATAATTTCAAACACATCCCTGACATAAAACGAGGACTTGCATATACCCTACTGTATTTTCCATGTCTCTGTATTTGTGAATGTATTTTTAGATTAGTATTTTTCTGTAATGGTGCCCTATTTCTGTTTCACTTGCATATATGTGTGTTTTTCTTTGTTCTTTTACCTTTGTTTGTACGGAATGTTTTTCAGTATACACGCACATTGAACTTTCCGCTTGCCTGAAATGTTTTCTTATGAAACTCACATCATAATCAGGTGTAATTTTTTAAACTTATAGTACCAGTTTAAGTTCTTGTCACAGTTTGCCACTTTTGACGTTTGCATTTTTATTATGTGGTTCACAGTGTATTACAGGAAATATGCCTGATAAATTTCTGTTCCCACCTGTAAAACTGGTGGACTGCCAGTGTCTCCCATTTTACAACACTGGGTACCATTTACATGAGTGTACTGTAGGCGTGATGTTTTGGTTCACTTCTTGGTATTGTAAAGAGGACTTCTCACGGAGTTGTTCACCTTACCATTGAGATTCCATTAACATATCTGATGTGTAAAGAGAAAAATGTGTATAAACTGGAAGCTAAATTATTGAAAGCCATTTGGAGACTATAATGGAACAGTATTTACTGTGAGAATGGAATTGTACACTGAGTGGGGAGTTCAGTCATATTTTTAGACTGAAAGTAAGTTGCATCATAAAACCACGATCATATAATGTCTGCCTGGATGGCGTTGAGTGTCTGGACAGAGTAGCCTAGCCTTGGGTCTCCCTGCTGTTGATAAAAAAAGGGTAGCTAGTAGGACTATGATGAAATACTGGATGGTTGTTAAAAAGAGGTGAAATCAGGTGCAGCTGGAACTAGGGATGTGCTGATAGTATTGGTATCAGTAGGATCGGCCTTCTTTTTTTTTTTTTTTTTTTTTTTTTGTAGTATCGGTATTGGCAAGTTAAAAATATGGCCGATACTCCGATACTTTTCTGGTTTATTATGTGATTCAAGACACTCATGTTTCATGACACTGATAAACAGATGGTTATGATATTATATTACATTACATTATAATTACATGTATGATGTAACATTGTCATATATTATATATCGATTACTATTTTGCTCTTGCATTAATAACAGTTACGTTACCGGCATCAAATAAATAAATAAAAAATCAGGTAAATAAAATCAAAATAAGAAAGATCAGTATCAGCCATTTGTTAGTTTCAGAGTATTGGTATCAGTATCGGCTGAGAAGTGGGTATCGGTATCGGCCAACATCTTGGTATCGGCACACCTCTAGCTGGAACCCACGTGTTTTTGAATATGGTAGGGAATGAGTGGGAATTGCCTGCGTGTTGTTATGCTGCTGTACTCTTTTTACTGTCACTTGGCCTAAAATTGCCATCTCTCCACCTTGAAGACTGAGTTGTAGCAGTAGATGAATACTGTAATATGATGCAAGTCATGAAGATGTGCCATGGAAAGGCTATAGAGCAGTGGTATAATTTTTGTTTCTGCCCTGCATGATACGAGCTCCAAAAGGACAATAATCTGGGCCAAGTTAAGGTAAAAGAAGTATAGGAGATGAGACATGAAATTTGCAGTCCTGTTTTTATTCAACCCCAGGCTCAACTGCCCATGAACCCTTAGGACTGCTGGAAACTGGTCACTTCAGCCAGTTGCTCCCAGAGATATTTTGTTGAGTTTATATTGAAGGATTTACAATGTTGTGATAGTGTGGTTCAGTAGGTTAGTGTGTTGTGGTGTGGGAAGGGAGGGGCTGCACTGCATTGTGGGCATATTGGAGTGTTTGAGTTGTACTTTGTGTTGTAAGAGTGAGGGGCGTGAGGTGAGTGTGCTGTGGTGTGGGGGTCTGCATCAGAGTGTGGGCAGAGTGTGTTGTGCTAGTGTGGTGCATGAGTTGAGTGTGTTGTGGTGTGGGGAAGCTGCCTTACTGTGTGGGTAGTGTGTGTTATGATAGTGTGGAGCATGAGGTATTGTGATGAGGTTTTACATTACTGATTGGATTTTTTGCGAGTTGTTGTTTTGTATTTAGATAGTGTGGTGCATAAGGTGGGTAAGTGTTGTGGTGTGCAGGGCTGTAATGCATAGTGAGCAGAGTACATTGTTTTTAAGTTATTTATCATATTGTTTCTGCCACAGGGGAGGGTGGATATCATATTGTTTCTGTCACAGGGGAGGGTGGATATTGCGTAGTTAGGAGCAAAGGTGGATGGGTTTGTTAGCCATCGTTGAAATCTCTAAAAGTCTTAAGTTTGCAAGGCCTCTGGATAACGGGTGGATTTCCTTTAGTGTTCTACATCTCTCAGTCTATCTATCTTTGCCTCTCTATCTATCTGTCCGTCAGTCTGTCAATCTATCTACAGATGCCTTGAGCCCGTGGACGTTGGCTGCAAACGAACTGCCTTCACGTCACCCTGGCCTTTGCTATCTTACTGCTGTTTCTCCAATTCACATCTTCTCTTGTTATACCTTCCATCTCAAACTCTCATTCTCGGACACTCCCTCCCCCTCCACCTCATTCACATACACTCTAGTCAGTCTCTCATTCCTCATTCTCTTAAGTTTACAAGTATAATCTTACCCTGTCTGCACCTCTTAGGGATTTTGGTATGAGTGTAAACAGAAGACATTTTTGAAGGAAACCCATCAGTACTTTAAAGGGTTAAAATTTTGATTCGATAAGTTTATATGTAAGTTAACGCTACATCCTGCGAGGGTTGGCAGTATGTTAAAAGAAAAAAATCCTAGAACTGTATTTCCATCCCTACTCAGTGACGAACTAATCCTCCCTTCAAACACCACCCCCTCCCATGCAACACCACCCCCTCCCATGCAACACCACCCCCTCCCATGCAGCACCACCCCTCCCATGCAACACCACCCCCTACCAAGCAACACCACCCCTCCCATGCAACACCACCCCTCCCATGCAACACCATCCCCTCCCATACACCACCCCCTCCCGTGCAACACCACCCCCTCTCGTTCTGGTACATTCTTCAGTCTTGGATATTTACAAAACTTCTTACAAGATGTTTGACTTGGGTAAATTGCAGAAGCCAAGATGATCATTTACAACTGTTGCACATTGCAGTAATTATTTTTTTGTACTTATGGGAAAAAAAGGCTTAGTTCTGCAGCGTCATCATAATCATCGTCATTCTCTCTCTCTCTCTCTCTCTCTCTCTCTCTCTCAGCATTAGTGGGGCTCATGTCAACTTTAATCAGAATGTGTCCAGTCACGTCGCGACTTTCATCCACTTCCACCTTCCATCCACCATCCACTTCCACCATCCACTTCCACCTTCCACTTCAACCTTCCATCCACTTCCACCATTCATCCACCATCCACTTCCACCATCCACTTCCACCTTCCACTTCCACCTTCCACTTCCTGCTGGCTTCCTTAGAATTATTAAGATGTTGAGCCTTCTTGTTGTCTTCGAAGTCTCCCTAGCACTTCTGCCTTGCTTGATGATGATGATGATGATGATGATGATGATGATGATGATGATGGTGGTGGTGGTGATGGTGGTGGTGGTGGTGATAATGATGATGGTGATGATAATTATGGCGGTGGTGGTGGTGGTGGTAATGATGATGATGATGATGATGATTATGGTGGTGGTGGTAATGATGATGATGATGATGATAATTATGGCGGTGGTGGTGGTGGTGATGATGATGATGATGATGATTATGGTGTGATGGTGGCGGTGGTGGTGATAATGATTATGATGATGATTGTGGTGGTGGTGGTGATAATGATGATTGTGGTGGTGATGATGATGATGATTATGGTGGTGATGGTGGTGATAATAATGATGATGATGGTGATGATGATGATTGTGGTGGTGGTGATAATGATGATGATGATGATTGTGGTGGTGGTGGTGGTGATGATGATGATTAAGGTGGTGGTGGTGATAATGATGATGATGATGATGATGATGATGGTGGTGGTGGTGGTGGTGATGATGATGATGATGGTGATGATGATGATGATGATGATGATGATTATGGTGTGGTGGTGGTGTTGGTGGTGATAATGATGATGATGATGATGATGGTGGTGATAATGATGATGATGGTGATGATGATGGCTAAGTGGCACGTGTTTTTCATCACACTTCCACGAGAGGTCTTCCATATGTTGTGTCAAGTAATAGGAAGACAGGAAGAGAAAGTGACAAATACTGTACCTGTTGACTCTTTAAAGGAATATATAGAGAGATAAAATAGATGTGGATATATAGGCGTGTGTGTGTGTGTGTGTGTGTGTGTGTGTGTGTGTGTGTGTGTGTGTGTGTGTGTGTGTGTGTGTGTGTGTGTGTGTGTGTGTGTGTAAAATAAATATATGGAATGTGTAGGAAATGGTGTAGATAAATACCAGTTGGAGTTATTGTGTGTGTGTGTGTGTGTGTGTGTGTGTGTGTGTGTGTGTGTGTAAAATAAATATATGGAATGTGAAGGAAATGGTGTAGATAAATACCAGTAGGAGTTATTGTGTGTGCGTGTGTGTGTGTGTGTGTGTGTGTGTGGTCCAGTGCCTGTAGGGATGGGTGTAATAAGAGGATTGGATACCACGTGTCTGTGTCCCCTCTCATTTACCAACTCTCTCTCTCTCTCTCTCTCTCTCTCTCTCTCTCTCTCTCTCTCTCTCTCAGGGTCATTATCGTTCTCTGTCTCTTGGGTGGAAGCAGAGACATTGTTATAGTGCAAACCACATGACACATCGTTGTGTGGGAGGCGAATCGTATAACGGGTCAGCTTCCGGCTTGCTTACTTCCTTATACTTACTTGCTTACTTATAATTACTTATACTTACCTACTTAATTACTTACTTATACTTACCTACATACTTATACTTACTTCCTTATACTTACCGTACTTATACTTCCTTATGCTTCCTTATACTTATTATACTTACCGGTACTTGCTTCCTTACACTTACATCCTTATACTTACTTATACTTCCTTAAACTTCCTTATACTTACTTACGTACTCGTACTTATATTTTAATTTCTCTCTCCGGCTGCTGGCCCGGGGCTCAATATTGCGGTGTTACGCTTATCAGTCCTGCTTGAGCTGCTGGCGTACGGGATGAATCGCATGACGGCATACGTTGCGTCATACTTACGTTTTATTTTATCATTCATTTTTCTCTGTCGACCCGGGTTTCGAAATAGGGTTATTATGCACAGCGGACCCAACTTAATTGCCTACATAGTGTGTGTGTGTGTGTGTGTGTGTGTGTGTGTGTGTGTGTGTGAGAGAGAGAGAGAGAGAGAGAGAGAGAGAAATGTTAGCTTTTCCAAAAATGATTTCATTTATATACATATGGTCCGAAATTAAACAGATGGCGGTATCTTACGTGTTCCGGGGGCGGCTCAGTGTGCTGGTGTGGGCGTGGGTGTGGCAGTGGGAGTACATAATGAATAAATAATGCAGGATAAACACCGATTAAGATGCAGAAGCCGCGTAATAAGCAGAATAAGTTGCCTAGGAAAAAGTGTTGGGGAGCTTCCTTAACCGTTGCAACAGTAGATTAACCCTAGAATGCTCTGCTAGTCACGAAGAAGTGCTATGGAAGGATGTAGAGGAGCAGCATTGTCTTTTCCGCCACTGGGGTTTGTAAAAGAAGGTGTAAAATATCTGGGTCAAGTTCAGGTGAAAGGAGTATACCTGGCGATGTTATTCAGCTTAGCAGAGACTTAGGAACGGATTCTTACCTGTCTCTCTGTCTCCATCTCCCCCTTTCTTCTCTCCCTCCTCTCCCCTTTCTTCTCTCCCTCCTCTCCCCTTTCTTCTCTCCCCTCTCCCCTTTCTTCTCTCCCCTCTCCCCTTTCTTCTCTCCCCTCTCCCCTTTTTTCTCTCCCCCTTGTCTCCTTCCCTCTCTTCTCTTCCTTTTCATTCAGTCCCTCCCTTCCCAGTCCCCTTCCATGCACCCCTCCCCTCCCCCTCCAGCCTACACGTCTTCTTCCCCACCACTACATTCTCTCCCCTCCTCTTCCCTCTCTTCGATCTTCCCCTCCCTCCTCTTCATTACCTCCTCCTCCTCTTTTGTAAATTGCCTCTTCCTTTCCCCCTCCCCTCCCCACTTTTTTGTCTTTCTTTTTTATTGATGTGGTTAGTACCCTCTCTCTCTCTCTCTCTCTCTCTCTCTCTCTCTCTCTCTCTCTCCTCCCTTCCACTTCCCTTCCTTCTCCTCTCTCTCTCTCTTTCTCTCTGATCCTTTGAAACTATTGTGTGTGTGTGTGTGTGTGTGTGTGAGGGACACCCACTATCATCAGGCCGGGGGGTGTTTGCCGACGAATTTTGCATGCTGGTACGATCGGCACGCAGGGGAGAGAGAGAGGGGGGGGGGAGTGGAGAAGAGGGATAGGCAGGGAAGGGGAAGGTTGATGATTGGAGAGAGAGAGAGAGAGAGAGAGAGAGAGGTGGGAGAAAGTGGGAAGGAGGGAGAGGTAGTAGGGGAGAGGGGGGTTGATTGGAGAGATAGAGGGACCCAGGGAGGGAAGGAGAGATAAGAGGGAGGAAGGAAGGAAAGGTAAGAAGGAGAGAGGGAGGGAGGGAAGGAGAGATAGAGGGAGGGAGGGAAGGGGAGATAGAGGGAGGGAGGGAAGGAGAGATAAGAGGGAGGGAGGAAGGAAAGGTAAGAAGGAGAGAGGGAGGGAGGGAAGGAGAGATGGAGGGAGGGAGGGAAGGAGAGATAAGAGGGAGGGAGGAAGGAAAGGTAAGAAGGAGAGATAGAGGGACGGAGGGAAGGAGAGATAGAGGGAGGGAGGGAAGGAGAGATAAGAGGGAGGGAGGGGAAGAAGGAGAGATATTTGGGAGGGAGGGAGGGAAGGAGAGATAAGGAGGGAGGGAGGGAGGGAAGGAGAGAGATTTGGGAGGGAGGGAGGGGCAGCAGTGGGCCTGTCTCCCCCTCCCACAGCGTAACACTATATGGAATGGTTAAGTGGGGGAGGTGAAGGTACTGCCAGATTCAGGCTTGGTGTGTGTGTGTGTGTGTGTGTGTGTGTGTGTGTGTGTGTGTGTGTGTGTGTGTGAGAGAGAGAGAGAGAGAGAGAGAGAGAGAAATTTTGTCCATATGCTTGTTATAAAAAAATCTTTGTAACCATCATTATCATTGCTGTCATTCTCTCTCTCTCTCTCTCTCTCTCTCTCTCTCCATTTATCCATCCTTTATCTATTTACGTCTGTGTTTGTATGCCTCTGTCTGTCTGTCTTTCTGTCTATCTCTCAGTCTAACTATCTATCTATCTAATTCCATCACTGCCATAGCTTTCTTAGATAAATAAAACAGTCAGTAGATAGCAGGAATAAAGTATAGCTAAGGAACAAGGTAGTTAGAGTGGGAATGGTCTAATCACCTTGTTAGGGTACCATAATGACTGTTTGCTTGGGGTAATTAGCTAGCTTGATTAACTGCATCCTTATCTCAGTACCCCATTATCTCTCTCTCTCTCTCTCTCTCTCTCTCTCTCTCTCTCTCACACACACACACACACACACACACACCGAGTCGACCCTCTCATGCGATTCTATTATAGATCACACCTCTAGCCTTTCCCTAACCCCCCCTCCCACCTCTCTCTCTCTCTCTCTATCTATCTCTGAAAAAAACCCTTCAGCTCGAGTACGTTTTGTAAAGGTGAAGAAGGTACTCGTAGTGAAGGGGCATAATTAGCTTCCATTCCACCTCACTCAGGTATCCAGCAAGCCATAAGGGTCAGGTTACCATAGAGATACGTGCGGTTTTGGGCTTGTAGTCTCGCTGGTTAAGGAAGCGCCCTAACACCTCTTCCTCAGCGATTTATTTTGTTACACGTTACTGTCCTCTTCTGTGTAACATCATAGTGGGTTGAGGAAGCTCCCTAACACCTCTTCCTTAGCGGTTTGTTTTGTTACACCTTACTGTCTTCTGTGTAACATCATAGTGAGTTAAGGAAGCTCCCTAACACCTCTTCCTTAGCAGTTTATTTTGTTACACCTTACTGTCCTCTTCCGTGTATCATCGTAGTGGGTTCAGGAAGCTCCCTAACACCTCTATCTTAGCGATTTATTTTGTTACACCTTACTGTCCTCTTCCGTGTATCATCATAGTGGGTTCAGGAAGCTCCCTAACACCTCTTCCTTAGTGATTTATTTTACTCCACCTTACTGTTCTCTTCTGTGTAACATCGTAGTGGGTTAAGGAAGCTCCCTAACACCTCTTCCTTAGCGATTAATTTTTACTCCACCTTACCGTCCTCTTCTGTGTAACATCATAAATCCTTCCAGTATCACCACACTCATAAATAACGTACAGAAGGATATTAGCCAACCATATCCATAAAATAAATCGGTAAGGAGGAGGTGCTAGGGAGCTGTACTAATACCATACGATGAATTTTGAACATATCCGTGGAAAATTTTTAGAACTGGATTGGAGAGAGAGAATAACCATCCTTTCACCCAATAAAGTAATCTTTTTCACCACACCACCAATACTCTCTGTGTCATGTCCTGCTTCACATACTGAGGGTCATGAGAGAGAGAGAGAGAGAGAGAGAGAGTGAGAGAGAGAATTAGTATCCATCCCTTCACCCAATAATGTAATCTTTTTCATTTTTACCTCGAAATTTGGGAAGATAATATAAACTGTGATTTATGGGAAGGTGTGGATGTCTGTGTGGGTGTAGTCAGGATTCCAGGGGCTGCAGTGGTGGGTGGATGAGTGTGTGGCCCATGGATAGCTGTGCCTTGCCTTTGAATGGAGTTTTTATTTTTAACATCTTCAGTTATATATATTTTTTGTTTTCCTCAGTTCGTTTGTGTGTGTGTGTGTGTGTGTGTGTGTGTGTGTGTGTGTGTGTGTGTGTGTGTGTGTGTGTGTGTGTGTGTGGCAAATTCCTGACCATTCGTGATCATTATTCTGTACCTCTCTGTCTGTCTGTGTGTCTGTCTGTCTGTCTCTGTCTCTCTCTCTCTCTCTCCTTTTAGTGTCATTTTATTCATCTTGTATAGTTTCTTTCTCTTCCATTTATCCATCTTCATTTTTCTTCGTATTTTTTATCAGTATTTTTGACCCATGTTTTTCATTATAATTTATGTTTATTTTTCCATTTATTATTATTATTATTATTATTATTATTATTATTATTATTATTATTATTATTTATTCTCTTCATATTTTGGTTTTTAGTTCTCTCTCTTTTTGGTCTTTTTTCTTATATATATTAATGTCTCGCCAATTTTCTCTCTCTCCCTTCCTCTCTCCCTCTCCTCCCTCATCTCCACCTCCCTTTGCCTCCAGCTGCTTCCCTCCCTCATCTCTCCCTTCCTCCCTTCTTTTAGTCTCCCTTTTGCCTTCCTCTCTCTCAGTGTCTTCTCCCTCCCTCTATTCATTTTCTCTCACTTCATAGTAATTATTGTATTTTTTCACTGGTACCGTATTCATTTCTTAATTTATTCACCACACAGTTGTTCCCAGCTTTTATTCTTTTCAGTATTTTTTAAGTACCGTACTGTAATTGTTCTAAGCAAGCCTGCCTCTGTAGGTTAGGTATCATCCAGTATTATGATTAGGTTAGGTATCATCCAGTATTATGATTAGGTTAGGTATCATCCAGTATTATGATTAGGTTAGGTATCATCCAGTATTGTGGTGAGGTTAGGTATCATCCAGTATTATGATTAGGTTAGGTATCATCCAGTATTATGATAAGGTTAGGTATCATCCAGTATTATGATTAGGTTAGGTATCATCCAGTATTATGATTAGGTTAGGTATCATCCAGTATTATGATGAGGTTAGGTATCATCCAGTATTATGATTAGGTTAGGTATCATCCAGTATTATGATGAGGTTAGGTATCATCCAGTATTATGATTAGGTTAGGTATCATCCAGTATTGTGGTGAGGTTAGGTATCATCCAGTATTGTGGTGAGGTTAGGTATCATCCAGTATTGTGGTGAGGTTAGGTATCATCCAGTATTGTGGTGAGGTTAGGTATCATCCAGTATTGTGGTGAGGTTAGGTATCATCCAGTATTGTGATTAGGTTAGGTATCATCCAGTATTGTGGTGAGGTTAGGTATCATCCAGTATTGTGGTGAGGTTAGGTATCATCCAGTATTGTGGTGAGGTTAGGTATCATCCAGTATTGTGGTGAGGTTAGGTATCATCCAGTATTGTGGTGAGGTTAGGTATCATCCAGTATTGTGGTGAGGTTAGGTATCATCCAGTATTGTGGTGAGGTTAGGTATCATCCAGTATTGTGGTGAGGTTAGGTATCATCCAGTATTGTGGTGAGGTTAGGTATCATCCAGTATTGTGGTGAGGTTAGGTATCATCCAGTATTGTGGTGAGGTTTGGTATCATCCAGTATTGTGGTGAGGTTAGGTATCATCCAGTATTGTGGTGAGGTTAGGTATCATCCAGTATTGTGGTGAGGTTAGGTATCATCCAGTATTGTGGTGAGGTTAGGTATCATCCAGTATTGTGGTGAGGTTAGGTATCATCCAGTATTGTGGTGAGGTTAGGTATCATCCAGTATTGTGGTGAGGTTAGGTATCATCCAGTATTGTGGTGAGATTAGGTATCATCCAGTATTGTGGTGAGGTTAGGTATCATCCAGTATTGTGGTGAGGTTAGGTATCATCCAGTATTGTGGTGAGGTTAGGTATCATCCAGTATTGTGGTGAGGTTAGGTATCATCCAGTATTGTGGTGAGATTAGGTATCATCCAGTACTGTATTGTGGTTAGGTTAGGTATTATTTAGTATTGTAGTTAGGTTAGGTGCTATCCATTATTGTTTGGAAAATAGCAGTACATAGCCTGACCAGTCTGAATTACTGTATCACTAGCAAACCTGACCTGATACATAGAAGCATTGTCGTTTAAAATACTTGCTGTAATTGCATCTAATTATTCCCCATTAATTGTCAAGTGGGGTTGGTGGAGGATTAGTGCCCCTCCCTGTAAAACAATTAACTCTAAGCCCTTGGCCACCCCGTTTGGGATACATGGCGTCTGGCAGTGAATGAATGAAAAAAAAACTTTCTCCCTCCCCGACTTATCCTGTTTTTCACATCCTCTCTTCTCTCCCTCCCTCCCTCCAGCTTTCTCTCCCTCCACCTCCTCTTCCCTCCACCCCTCATTCCATTCCTTTCTCCCTCCCTCCAAGTCTCTCTCTTTTCCTCACCTGTTTCTCCCTCTCCCTTTCCTTTCCTTTCCTTCCTCTCCTGTCCCTCCCTACTTCCCCCCTCCCTCTTTCCTTCATCGCTTCCCTTCCCCCCCTTTCCCTCCCTCCACCCCGTTCCCCTTCCCTCCATCTCCTCCTCCATTTCTCCCCCCCTCCCTCTTTCTTTCCCCTCCTTCTCCTCCCTTCTCCCTCTTTCTTTCCTCCCCCTCTCCTCCCTCTTTCTTTCTCCTCCCTCCTCCCTCTTTCTTTCCCCTCCCTCTCTCTCCTCCCTCCTCCCTCTTTCTTTCCCCTCCCTGTCTCTCCTCCCTCCTCCCCCTTTCTTTCCCCTCCCTCCCTCTCTCCTCCCTCCTCCCCCTTTCTTTCCCCTCCCTCTCTCTCTCCTCCCTCCTCCCTGCATCTTTTAAACCCGCCAAAATAAAGCCTTAAAATATTACCAACATTTTGCCTTTCTTAGCTTAGGTAATGAAGACGTTGTGGCAGGTGAGGGTTCTCTCTCTCTCTCTCTCTCTCTCTCTCTCTCTCTCTCTCTCTCAGATGAAAACAAGAGAGGTTATGTGAAGGGGTAGATCTTGTCATTCAGTGTGTGTGTGTGTGTGTGTGTGTGTGTGTGTGTGTGTGTGTGTGTGTAGGGCAGGGCAGGGCAGGATGACAGGGCGGGCCTTAGTGAAGCCTCCCCGCCCTAGTGATGTATACACCCACCCCACCCACACACCCACCCCCTCTTTACCCCCTCTCTTCTCTCCCCCTTTCCCCCCCTCCCCGTCTTCCCCCTGCCCCTCTTTCCCCTCTTCTCTCTCCCCCTCTTTCTTCCTCCTCTCCTTCCCCCTACCCCCTCTTCTCCCCAATTCCCCCCTCTCATCTCAGCTTCACCATCCATCACTATTTTCATACCATCCACTCCCTCCCCCCTCCTTCCCTTGCTCCTGCTCTTTCTCTTCCCTCCGCCCTTCTTCCCTGCTCTTACTCTTTCTCTCCCCTCCTCCCTCCTCCCCTCCTTCTACTCTTTCTCTTCCCTCCCCTTTCCTCCTCTGCTCCTACTCTTTCTCTTCCCTCCTCCCTCCTCCCCCTGCTCCTAATCTCTCCTTTCCTCCTCTCCTCTCCGTGTATTACGTCATTAACTAATTGGTGCCACCACGTGAAGGCGTCCCTCCAGATGAATTAATTACACCAATACTCCTATTAATTACACCTGTACACCTTTAATTACACCTATACACCTTTTAATTACACCTATACACCTTTTAATTACACCTATACACCTTTAATTACACCTATACACCTTTTAATTACACCTATACGCCTTTAATTACACCTATACCCCTGTTAATTACACCTATACACCTTTTAATTACACCTAAACACCTTTTAATTACACCTATAATGATAATTACACCTGTACACCTTTAATTACACCTATACACCTTTAATTATACCTATACATCTGTTAATTACACCTATACACCTTTTAATTACACCTATACACCTTTCACACTAAGCTGGTCTAAAATTGCCAGCCCTCCATCTTGAATATTGAACAGGAGATTAACACTAGAATATGATGCTAGTCACGAGGAAGTGTTATGTAAAGGATGTAGTATTTCTCTCTCTCTCTCTCTCTGCCACACCGTTATCAGTCACACAGTAATTACCTTCTTCCCTCTCCCTTTCTCTCCCTCTTGTGTTTCCTCTCCCTGTCTTCCCTCTCTCTCCCTTCCTCGTCTGTTTTCTCTCCCTGTCTTCCCCCTCTCCCCCTTCCTCTTGAGTGTCCTACCCCCTGTCCTCCCCCTCACTCCCTCCCTCTTGTGTTTCCTACCCCCTGTCCTCCCCCTCACTCCCTCCCTCTTGTGTTTCCTACCCCCTGCCCTCCCCCTCACTCCCTCCCTCTTGTGTTTCCTACCCCTTGTCCTCGTCCTCGTCTGTTTCCTCTCCCTGTCTTCCTCCTTTCTCCCTTCCTCTTTTGTTTCTTACCCCTGCCTTCCCATCTTCCTCCGACTTCGCCTTCCATTGCTTTCTCTCTCTCTCTCTCTCTCTCTCTCTCTCTCTCTCTCTCTTCTCTCTCTCTCTCACACACACACACTAATTGAGAGAGAGAGAGAGAGAGAGAGAGAGAGAGAGGGAGGGAGGTTAGGTTAAGGGCAGGCCTGAGTGGATACAAATTTGCTGTTAGTCCATTAAACTTATCATGCAGCCACTGAGGTTGTGTGTGTGTGTGTGTTTGTGAGAGAGAGAGAGAGCAAGCCTGAGTGGATACAAATTTGCTGTTATTATGTCCATTAAACTTATCATGCAGCCACTGAGGTTGTGTGTGTGTGTGTGTGTGTGTGTGTGTGTGTGTGTGTGTGTGTGTGTGTTTTAGCTTATCATGCAGCCACCGAGGTTGTGTGTGTGTGTGTGTGTTTAGCTTATCATATGACCTGGACAGCCACCGAGGTTGTGTGTGTGTGTGTGTGTGTGTGTGTGTGTGTGTGTGTGTGTAAGCTTAACCAGGCAGGCGTGTTGGGACGCAGAGATACTTATACACACTGACCGTAGTTATGTGGTTACCTACGCACACACAACTCACACACATGGCCCATACACACAGAAAAGATCATACATTCATATCCATCCATCCATACATACATACCTGGATACATACATACATACATAGACAGACAGACACACAATTAGTTCATCCATCCTTCCATCCATCCATCAGTCATCCATCTATCCATCCATCCATTCTTACATCCATCCATCCATACATACGTATACGTAGCCTACATACATTCATACATACATACATACACATAACCTACATACATACATAGGTACATTCATAGTCGTCCATATAAGGGCACTTGCACACACTGACGCACACACAAAAACACGCACACAGAACAAACCGGTGCACACGCAGTCCTGTATTGCTAACTGTCGCCTCCATATTAGGTGCACCGCAGGGCCGAACACTTACCTTGGCGGGAGAGTGACGGCAGGAATCCGATCCCGTCCCATGCTGGCCATGTACGTATTGGAGAGTGATGGAAGGTTGGAATGACATAGATTTTGTAAGGATGGAGAGTGATGGCCAGAGTGAGTCCTGTCCCATGCTGGCTGTGTTGTGGGGGGGTGAGATTTAAATTGGAAGTATTCTCTCTCTCTCTCCCTACCCCACCCTGCCAAGACCGACCCGTCCCTTCCCCACCCTGCCAAGACCGACCCAATCCTACCCCACCCTGCCAAAACTATCCCAGTCCTACCTCACCATGCCAAAACCGACCCAACCCTACCCCACCCTGGCATAACCGACCCAACCCTACTCTGCCCTAACCAAACCAATCTTATCTAACTCATTTTTCACTCTAACACTTTCTTCAGTTTTCTTCATTCTTTCTCCAGACGATTTTCTTCAGCTCTGGAGAGGAATTTTGAATTTGAGGGGTTAGATACAGCCAGCATCAACCCCTTCTCTGTCAGGGGATCTCCTAAGTTGAATAAAATCGTGCGGTCAGCTAGGACAAAGTAAATAAATCGTTCTTGGTCTGAAGGGTTAAATGATTCTGTCCCGTCATCCTAAGAGGGTTTTCTGAAGCTGTAAGATATCGTCAGAAGCTAGCAAAGTGTAAAAGTGACATCCGCAGACCGGGAGCTCAGCGTCCAGCGCTCCGCAGTTCAAGTCCCAGAGGTGGACAGATGTTTTGACGTGTAGACGTTACCAGGGCGTAGTTTGGTGGCCTGCCCTTAAATATTCTGGGCTAATGGTGGTCAAGCCTCGTGCACCTGCGCTCCACCACATAAAAAAAATAAAAAAGGAAAACCAAGGGTCATGAATGGACTAAAGGACTGAACTAAGCGGGGAAGAACAAAAATCGTAGAGAAGATCGCCCCAAATCTGATGAGACACTGTAGTATAACTGAGTGAAATAGGCGTTGGATATGACGGAACTATTATGATTTGTAATTATAATATGGAGTCCTAACACCTTGTCCAAACCGACCCAATCCTACCTCACCCTGCAAAAACCGACCCAATCCTACCCCACCCTGTCCAAACCGACCCAATCCTACCTCACCCTGCAAAAACCGACCCAATCCTACCCCACCCTGTCCAAACCGACCCAATCCTACCTCACCCTGCAAAAACCGACCCAATCCTACCCCACCGTGTCCAAACCGACCCAATCCTACCCCACCCTGCAAAAACCGACTCAATCAAACCCCACCCTGCAAAAACCGACCAAATCCTAACCCACGCTGCCAAAAACCACCAAAACCTATTCTATACTCTGTCATAACCGACACAGTCGTACCTCACCCTGACAAAACTGACCCAGTCCTACCCCACCCTGCCAAAACCGACCCAACCCTACCCCACCCTGCCAAAACCGATCCAACCTTACCCCACCCTGCCCCCAAAAAACTCAATTCTACCCCCCCCCCCGCCAAAACCGACCCAACGCTACCCCACCCTGCCAAAACCGAACCATTCCTGCCATAACCGACCCAGTCCTACCCCACCCTGCCAAAACCGGCCCAATCCTACGCCGCCCTGCCAAAACTAACCCAACCTTACCCCACCCGGCCATAACCGACCCAACGCTACCCCACCCTGCCACAACCGTCCCATCCCTACCCTACGTTAACCAAACCAGTCTTATCTAACTCATTGTCCACATTAACACTTTTTTCCTTATTCATCTATCTTCCTCCAGACGATTTTCTTCAACTCTGGAGAGAAATTTCGTACTGGAGGGGTTAGATACAGTCACCATCAACCCCTTGACTACGAGGGGATCTCCTAAGCTGAATAAAATCGTCCGGTTACCTAGAACAAAGTAACTAAATCATTCTCTGTCTGAAGGGGTTATTGTGTCTGTCCCATCATCCCGAGAGGGTTTCTTTAAGCTCCAGGAAATCGTCTGAAGGTAGCAAAGTGTAAACATGACGTCAGCACTTGTAGGCGCCACAGATCGAGTCCCGGAGGTGAACAAAGGTTTTTATATCATATAGACGATTTATATTTTATATTTTGCAACTTTCAGAGGCATTTACTCAGCTTTAGGAGTCTTATGGAGAGGCTCAATCAAACGTATCGAACCTCCCATGTTAGAAAAAATAGCTTACAGAAATGCGTCCTCGTACTGAAGGGGCGGAATGGACAGATCGAGTGACTAAGATATTGAATTATGTATATGACTGGTTTTGTTATTATTTCTATTATTATTATTATTATTATTATTATTATTATTATTTCAGGGAAATGTCCCAGGCTTCTAGACTGGCTGACTAGTGAATATTATTAAGTCTCCCGTGGCTCCGTGCTCCTTCCACTCAAGAGCCTGCACTTCACACATTCCACGCACAAGATGGCCTCACCGTTGTATTCCTGCGAAGACGAGAGGTCAAGAGGACGACACTTGCTTTTTGTTTGTTTGTTTACTGTAATTGCTTAAAGTTGTGAACCCTCCAACTTGAATGCTTAGTTGTAACTATAGATAATTAGAATACGATGCTAGTCACGAAGAAGGGCTATGAAGATACAGAGCTCATAGTATTTTTTTCTTTTAAACTAAGATACATGAAATAAGCTGCAAAAATACGAAAATACGAGCTTACTTAATGTAAATGAATTATAGTACGTTCAAGATGGAGGGAAGGCATTTTGTATTTTGTTTGTGATGTTATTGTGTCTCTCAGGATCCTAGGATCCTCTCTCGGCTGAACCAAATCGTCTGGCGTCAGCTAGAACATGATGCTAGAGTTATGTCGGTCGTGAGGGGGTTAATGGTGACGTTATTGACACTGTCAGGGTCCTATGACTCACTCAGTCGAATAAAATCGTCTGAGGCAGCTGAAATGGGGTACTAGAGTTGTCCCGAGCATCACTCAGGGGGTTAAGATTCTTAACCCTCTGGTGCTTGGGACAACTGTAGTATTCCATTCTAGCTGACAGACGATTTTATTCGGCTGAGTGAGTCATAGGAGCCTGACAGTTACTACACTGTCACCATTAACCCCCACATGACCGGCATAACTCTGGGAATATCATGTTCCAGCTGATGCCAGACGATTTGGTTCAGCCGAGTGGGTCTGGGGCCTGGGGGGCACTAAATGAAAATATCCAAAAAATATTAAAGGGGGGGCTATATCAATTTTGCCACAGGGGGTATACCAAAATTGGACTTTTTAATAAAACCCCCTCCTCTCTCACTCCCTGTGTTTTGTATATGCCCCGCTCTGTCTGACGTGTCCCATATGCCGTGTGTGTGTTGTGTATACTGTGTGAAGGTGGCTGTGTACATGTCTTAGTGTGTGTGTCTTGGTGTGTATGTATGTAGTAGGGTGTGTAAGTGTCTTGGTGTGTGAGAGCGAAGGTGGCTGTGTACATGTCTTAGTGTGTGTGTCTTGGTGTGTGAGAGCTGAAGTGTAAGTATGGGGCCTTGTGGTTTTAAGGAAAGCCTGCTATGCAAACTTCCCTCAGCCACATTTTAAAGAAACCTCTATCACACCGGGAGTTGAACCCAGGTCCTCCTGATCAGCAGGCCAACACCATACTGACCATGCCACCTCACCCCCTTTAAGATACCGGCTAAAAACTTCTACTGTATTTTATTTCTTTACGTTACAAAAAATGGGAAATTGAACTATCATGCACAGACTAAACTAAATTGTCATGTACCTATTAATGTCGCTTTAGGAGATATTTCGAAATTTCCTGAGCTACTTGGAATACCTAAGCCTGCAGTTTAATGCTAATCATGAACAAGTGCTATGGAAAGAATATAGAGCAGTTGCTACTTATATAAAGGGAGAAAGTAAAAACTGGAACTTAGTCTGCTATCCAACGGCAGGACTTAAATGATTAACCATATATTACATAAAAACACACTGAGTGACACAGAAACTAAACATATGATACAAATTCTTTAATGAAACTTATAATGAGAGTACAAATGACAAAATATACACTGCACAGGAAGACTGTGAAAACTCAATGAAAGCCTATCTGTTGTACCGATTTATAAACGGAAGAGATGAATCGCTAAATTTGATCCACAGTAAAAAAAAAATAATAATAATAATAATGAATACATAGAACGATAAAGACAAACCATATAGACTACATGTCCACCCTAAACTGACAAAAACCTGGCATCTCTCCACCTTGAATGCTGAGCTGTTTCTAGAGATAAAGACTAGATTACCATGCAAATCACAATGAAGATCTATGGGGAGGATGCAAAACCATAATACTGTCTTATTCTGCCACTTAGATACAGGAACTAAGCAGCAGAAGGACTAAAATTTGTCAAGGTGAGCCAACTACAATGACACAGATGAAGTCTGAGATTATATAATTTGTAATCATGAACTGATTGCATCATGCAGTAAAGATTACAAAAGGAAAAGCTATCAAATCTGAAAGTGTAAGTACTATACAAGACATGCTTAACCTTGTACATCCATATTCTGAGATATGCTTCCTATATCATACACACAAATTCATCCCCCTCAACAGTAATGGTATATTCCTGCTTCCTCCTGACTTCCAATCAACTTATGAAACCTCTCTCCTAATTACAGTACAGTAATATGTTAATGAAGGCTCCTAGTAATTACCTTCAGTATGATAATTCTTATTTAAAGGTGGCAGCAATGGCTAATGAAGGATGTAAGGTATGCACTCCTTCCAGTTCAATATACTATATCTCCAATCAGGCTTTATCCAGTGTCTCTCCTACACATGTTAAAGAATGTCATATGGGACTCTAAGTTTGAAAAGTCTCTCCTACGCTGATTAACACAGTTTAAAGGTAACAAGAATGGCTTAATGAAGCCCGTCCCTAACCCCTCCAGTTCAAAAGCTCTCCTATCAACCTTTAATTACTTTCCTACTGAACAGGTTCCTGAAGGTCGTAATGTGACCCTTCCAGTTTGAAAAGTCTTACCCATGCTGAATAAGTCTTAAATTAGCAGGAATAAAGGCTAATTATTGGAGCAGTTTGTGCCCTGTAATCCAAAAGATGTAGTTATATTCTCATTTTACTATCTATTTCTACCACCAGACCATCATATCTAACTTGAGACAGACATATAGTACTGTATTAAAGGGATTAATGGAGGAAGAACAGGACTGAAGAGTACTGTATTGGTGCTGTAATAAGAAGGGGTAGATTGAAATGATGGGGCATGTTGAAAGGATGGAGGATGGCAACTGGACACAGAAAATGGCTTGGAACAAGGTCATAGAGTGTGACACCAGGGATAGGAGGCTGATCACAGAGGTTGCCAGAGGACTAATCCCAACCAGCTAGGACCAATGGACCACATAGCTCTGAGGGGCAAGGAGAGACCTTGTATATGCTACCCTGGTGGGGGCTCGAACTGTCAACTTTATGGTTGTGAGGAGCAAGCGCTACTACTGAGCTACTGCAATCGAGCAGCATGGAAAGTTGCCATTAGGTGACCAAAGCCAATGCATGCAAGCATGTTGGAACCTTCATAAATGATACGATATAACCCCTCCAGTTCAAAGTCTCTCCCATGCTGAATATCATCTGAAGGAAGCATGAATAAAATCAGTTCATCTTTCAAGTGTGTGGTTAAAACTGAAATCCATCCATCCATCCATCATCCAATCCTACGTTGCCCCATGAGGCGCATAGGAGCCCGGGGCTAAGCAGTTGGTCCTGACATTTAAGATGAGAGTGACCAACCTAACTCATCCCTGAGTGGCATTACGTGAGCAATAAACCCCAATCATCCCTTGGATATGAACCTTCACTGGCTCAATCCGACTGGAGCACAATAATTACCCACTAAACCACCAGGCGCCAAAATTTGGTTATATGGTTACCACCCAGAGTAGTAAATGGTTTCCTGGTGTACAGGAAACCATTTGGCTTGTCACTCAGTGTAAAATCACCCACAGGCAGAAGGAAGAGAAAAGAATGAAGGAATGCAACACAGAATTGGGAGTGTAAAGTCACCCGTAGGCAGAAAGATGAGGAAAGAATGAAGGGGAAAAAACTGAAATAAAATACTTAATCCATGTGTCTTTGCATCTGGTATTGTATTTTAATCCTGTTAATTCTAAGTAATATCATTCAGCTTAGGAAAGAGTACATGAACTGGAGTGGCTAAAGCCTTGATCAACTTCTTTACTACTTGGAGACTCTTCCAAAGGAGATTAAACTTGCTTACTGGCCTAGTTCTACCAGAGGAAACAATGGCTAATGGGGTCTCTGAAGATTATTAAAACTGTCTACAAGTTATTTTTTCTAGCCTGAGAGATCTCCAACCCTTTCAGATTAGTTGATGGCAAGTGTGGCAAGACTGCACAGATGATAAGACTAGTAACCAAGGAGATGTCATATGAAGAGAGACAGTCAGAAGGGAACTCCTAAGGTGATCAAAATTGCCTACAGAGCATTAATTCTATCCTAACATAAATTCCTAATCTCTTGTAATTGAGCTGATGGCCAATTGTTGTTAGACTGGGTGTCAGTATGAATGGTAACCCAGGAGACTTACTCCTTCCTTACAACTATGACTCATTCTAAGCAACCACAAACTGGTATTTGAATTGTATGAGTGACCCAGGTCCCTCATATTAAAACAAGTTATGTAATTACAACCGTCTGAATGTATATGTGTGGGCCATTTCACTAACCATGATGTACTGTTGATAGTCCTTCATATATTTTCATTTATTTATTTTTTCTTACCTGTTGCTGAATCATACCTCACCCTTCTTTGTATTAAGAATTAGGTTCTGGTTGATGCTGGAGAGGGATGCCTTCACCTGGTGGCACCAATATCACCAGGCAATAGAGCTGGCTATATTTCAAACTGTCTTCTCTCCATCTCGACTATTGAGCCAGAAGGGTCATATCAACCACACATACGCTTTGAGGTAAAACAGGGTGAATTTCATGAATATTAGTAACTCATACAGTACTATGATTATCTTATTAAATGCTGGAAGTTTTATGCAGGGGTTCATTGGCAAATTTTGAGGTGCAAGATTTTCAGGAAAAATGATGGCCAATATCATATTTAATCTACCATTATTAAATTATGGCATGGCCCAAAAAAAATGAACTACACAACCAACTCCAATCGCCAAGTAATACAGGCCATGACACTGAATTATATAATGAAATGGAATCAAGAAGAAATGGCAATAAAAAGGAAACAGCAGCATGAAGAAATGTTACATAAAAGACATTACTAAAAGACCTTAAAATTGAACAGTAAGTGAAATACAGTCAGGAGGTAGAATGATTGCCTCAAAAATGTCAAAACTTCTGAAAATTGATATAGCTACGTAATACATTAATTCTGAAGGGCTTGTGTGAAAATTCTCTTGTGGCCACAGGGAACGGGGTCCAAGAATAATTGATTTATTTAACTCCTTCAGTATGATGGGACCCTCACTCTGATGGATCAAGTCTCAAAGCCAATGCCTGGCAGATCTGATCTTCTGAATCACAGTGGCTTAATGAACTCTACTTGATTTAACATAATAGAATTAATATACTCATTCTAACTTATTTGCTTTAACCTACAACACTCAACTTACTGTACTTAGCTTAACCTACTAGATTTAACTTACTACATATAACATTTAATTTAACCAGCTCAATATTACCTCAGTTTAACTAATTCCAACTTACTTTAATTCTTATGGGGTACATGGGGTTAAGGGCTATAAATCTTATGAGGGATTCACAACAGACTTAGGATCAATTTCATCTACTAAGAGACATGGGTTAAATTCAGTTCTCTCTTCTCCTCGTCCAACTCGAAAAAAAGAAATCACAGCTATGGCAGAAAACTGATCATAAATCCATCTGAAAGTATATACTGTACAATTTTTTTTATACTGTATCATACATTTAGCCAGTCCTCTCATAAGTCAGGGATCATGCTAAATTATCAGAACTTTTCCCATATCAGGCAGCAATGTTTGAAAATATTACAAACTTTTCCATTCAAATTAACAAATCCAGCCTATCCCTAATGAACATATTTTAGTTTTGTACAAGAGATATACATGTATAGCAGTCTTATCAAGTACTCTGACAAATGTGTAACTGTGGCTGAGGTCTCCATCTGAGATTATTGTGCAAGGCCAGGTACCAGGATTCTGTTCCCACACCACTCACATGGTAGCACCTACCAGGGATAATGTTCCCAATCATCTACCACCTAACGAACTACCAAGTGGATGTCTAGTGGAACGGAACTATTATTCAAGCATTCAAAATCTTAGCTTCACCTTACAGTACAAAAACCTATAACTAAGACCTAACTGAACAACACTTATTAACTATCAACATCATGCCCAGTACAATGGGACAATCATTCAAGCATCCAAACTCCTAACTTCACCATACAATGCAAAAACCTATAACTCAACCTAACCCCTTCACCATCAGGCCATTCTTCTCAGATGAATTAAATAGTTTGGAAGCAGTAAGAAAAAATAAAACAGTAAATTTTACAAATGAATATACCTTTCAAGTACAGTATAAAGGCTGTGGAGATTTCCTAACACCTCTTCTTTAGCAATTTATTCTATACACCTTAACACCCTCTTAAATTGATAAATTTTGTGGAAAAAAAATAATATAAAATATACATAAGAATGTTTATATGTACTGTACTGTGTTAGCAATATGTAAAGTAAATGAGTAAGGAAGAGGTGCCAAGAAATCTCATATGCACTAGTGTCCCCCAGTGCACTGAATTAGTTAGTTGAAGAACATGGTGCAAACAGCCTAACTGTTTATTTACACATACAAATATTCATCATAACATATTCTAACATCATAGTACTGTACACTGTACAACTGCAGACATGATATTTTATACCAGTAATGTCATCCTTCCAGGGATAAGAGACTGAATAGGAAGGCTTCCAGACATTGAGAAGTGTGGAGAGCCACCATTAATTGGCCAAGGACAATGCATGCAAGCATGTTGTAGCCTTAATATATGATGTGAAAGGACCAGGTGCCTGGTGGTTTAGTGGGTAATTATTGTGCTCCAGTCGGATTGAGCCGATGAAGGTTTATATCCAAGGGGTGGTTGGGGTTGATTGCTCATGTAATGCCACTCAGGGATGAGTGAGGCTGGTCACTCTCATCTTAAATGTCGGGACCAACTGCCTAGCCCCGGGCTCCTGTGCTCCTTATTGGGCAATGTAGGATTGGATGATAGATGGATGGATGAAAGGACTTTGGGCTATGTTTGGTGTCCACTGTTTAGTAACTCTGCAAGTGTATTCTGATCATTACTTGTTCGCTTTAACACAAGTCTGCCTAAGGAGTCTTTCGTACTGTACACATGGTGCTAAGAGGGACTCCTTCGTGTGGTGGGACTGATATAATCATGTGGCTTAACTACAGTACAAGGTAATACAAAATTATGTCCCTCACCACCCTCTTTTTCCCCCAGACCAGTTTTGGCGCCAGCAGTCCACCAAATTCACATTCAGATAAGCCTACGGTTACTACTGCTGGTTCAGTACAACCTGCCAAATCCGAACATCCAATTTCCAAAATATTTTTTCATGATATAGAGGGGTGTTGATATCATGTCCTCACACATTCAAGGTATAACTGAAGACTGAGTTCTTTTGTGGACATGTTTAAGAGCAGATAATAAGTTACTAGTGCAAGTGCTTCAGTTTACTTATTGTTCTCAATTGCCTTGACTACATTATTTGTTTCACAAGTTCATTTCTCACAGCTGCCATTATGATTCCACTTTCCAAAATGTTCCATTTTGCATAAAGCCTTTGGACCTAGGCATTTTGGATCTGAAAGGTTGTACTGTACACCTACTACTGCTGTTCTTCTTAGATGGATACAATAGTTTACATATCTATTATCATTATCATAAAAAATACAATCTCATCATACTTCTTTCACGGTGTAGGATCCTGTGGCTAGGCTAACCTAGTCCAATACATGTAAGGGTAGATTACCTGTCTACATCCCTTGGTGGTGTTATAAAAAAAAAAAAAAAAAAAAAAAAAAAAAAAAAAAAATCCAGTTACTTCTAGGGGACAAAGCCATGCATGGATGTCATTCTGACTGGGCGTTCTAACCCCTAGATGTCCTTTTCCAGCCGCATGCCCTTACTGGCACCAACCTGTGTCATTGTAGGGTATGGGGTGTGATGCATGAAGTGCATGTATGGTAGTGAAGAGCAGGTAGTTATAAAAATGTTTGGCAGGGTATGCTGGCCTACCCTCTATGTTAGTGACACTGAAAAATGTCAAGGGGGAGCTCCAGTTCTCCCTAACACCAGCTTTTCCACCTTCCTTGAGAGTACAGTACTGCCCTCACAGGCTGGTACCATACTACAGCCTGCTCCCGATAATAATAATTTAATAATACTGTAATACAGTAATTATAACAATACTAATAATAATAATAATAATACAATAATAATAATAATGCAGGTGGGGAAGGCACCAGGTGTGTCTGGGTTGACTGTTGAAACACTGAAAGCCTCAGGAGATACGGAAGCAAGGTTAGTAACTGACCTGATAAATACGATTATAACTGAGTGTGTTGTCCCAGATGATTAGCTGAAGAGTGTACAGTAATTGTAAATGTCTACAAGGGGAAGGGTGATGCCCTGGAAAGAAGAAATTATAAAGGCATAAAGTTTCAGACCAGAAAATGAAGGTAATGGAGAGAGTTCTAGAAGGTATGTTAAGAGAAAATGTGAATATTGATGAAATACAGTTTGGGTTTATGTCAGGCAAAGGGACCACAGATGCCACATTCATTGTTCGACAGTTTCAGGAAAAAATATATAGGAAAGAAAAGGGAATTGTACTTTGTTTATGTTGATTTGGAGAAAACCTTTGACAGAGTCCCTAGAGAGGTGGTGAAGTGGGCAATGAGAAAGCTTGAGATCAAGGAGTGGCTGGTTAGGGTGGTTATGGTCATTTATGTGGGTGCTCACACCCGGGTAAGTGTGAATGGAAATTTGAGTGACAAGTTTTCCAAGAATGCTGGTGTGCACCAGAGGTCAATTTTGAGCCCCTTGTTGTTTATCATGGTACTTGAAACCCTCTCATGTGACTTCAGAAATGGACTCCCGTGGGAGATGATGTATGCTAATGATCTGGTGTTGATTACAGAGAATGAAAGGAAGGCGGAGGAAAGATTTGGGAAGTGCAGAGATGGTGTGAAACACAAGGGCTCAAAGTAAATGCAGATATTACTAAAGTGATGGTGTATAGGGCTGGTGGCAGTACAGTCAAAGAAGAGGGAGAGTGGCCATGTGAGATCTGCCACAAGGGCGTGGAAAGTAATTCCATCTTGTGCAGTCTGTGATAAGTGAGTGCATAAGATATGTAGTGGTACTAGAGGTAGACTGCGAGATAATGCTGATTTCATGTGTGCCGTGTGTCGGGGAGAGCAGGTGAAGATTGTCAGGCATGGAAGGACTGACCTTGTTGGTGAGTCTCTCGAGTATGTGGAAGAGTTTTGTTATTTGGAAGAAATGTTATGTGCTGGAGGTGGGGCTAAAGCTAGCTCTGTGGCTAGAGTGAGGAGTTGTTGGAAGAAATTCAGTGAGCTGTTGCCTCTCCTGACACTGAGAGAGCTTTCCCTCTGTGCTAAGGACCTCTGTATGTGTCATGTGCCAGGAGTGCAATACTGTATGGTAGTGACACTTGGGCAGCAAAGGAAGAGGATATTTGCAGGCTTAAAGATACAGAAATGACAAAGAGTGGATGGATGTGCAGTGCGTCCTTGAACGCGAGGCCTTGGGGGGCTAGGTTTATGACTGAAGAGTTGAGAGCAAGGATGGGACTGGAGTGTGTTGTTGTGATGAGGAGGTACTGACTGAGATTGTCTGGACATGTGGAACGGATAGGAGCTGACAACTGGGCGCAGAAAGGGATGTGTAAACGTTGGGGGTTGGGTTGCGAGAGGCAGACCAAAGAAGAGCTGGGATGAGGTCAAAGAGTGTGACCTCAGGGATAGGGGACTGCATAGGGAAGCTGCCAAAGATCTAGCAGCATGGATATCACTAGCACTCAGAAATTTTATGCTATCCTTAACCATGCTATACCTAGATCTAGGTTTGGCTGCAATTATTTGGAGAGGGAACAAAATGATGAAAATTCCAAACCTGAACACTGACACAAGAGCCAAACCCACCTGTTTTGTGCCCATTTTGGGCCTGTCTGAACCTGAATCCCAGGGTTACCCACAGCACACCCTACCAACTCAGTTGCCTGGCCAATGCTACAATTCCCTACATCGTCATCTGGGATCCACTGGCACATGGCTCTGGTACACCGCCTGCTCTAATGTGCCATTTCACTCAACCTGTGAAAAAAAATATCATTAATACCATCATCACCATTTGGGATTCATCTGCTTAAGGTTTTGGAATAACAGGTAAACCTAACGTGCCACAGCAACAATAATAATAACTATGAGGTATTGACATCCTTGTAATAAGGTTTGCTAAAATTACAAGCAAATTCATAAGCGACAACAAATGATAAAGTGAAAGGAAGTTGTGGTGCTAATGATGATGTGCATGAAAGCATTAGGAGGAATACTCTTGAGATGGTCTGGCCATGTGGAGGAGCAGAAAGTAACAGACTGGCTGGAAATGTGCATGTGTGGGAGGGGAAGGGGGAGACTGATGATGAGATGGAAGGAGGGAATGGAGAGAGATTTCAGAAAAGGTGTAAACTGGATGAAGGGCAACCAAATGGCAGAGGACATGGTAACACAGAGGTGATCCATTTGTGATGATCATTTACAGTATTAAGATATCTCCAGACAGACAAATAGATAAACAGCTAGACTGATAAATAAACAGAGAGACAGACTAACAGGCATACAGATTCATAGTCTTGCTTACCTCACCTAAACTATGTACATTGGTGCCCTCTCCCCCACCCATCCCACAGCCTACTGATGATTTCTCTAGCACTGCACTAAGCTCACTTTAACCTGACCCAAAATTGCCCTCTCCCCACTCTCAGTGCTGTTTTAACAATAAGAGGAAACTACAAAATTACACTAGTCATGAAGAAATGCTGTGAGAGAGAGTGTGGGGCTGTAGCAATGTCCTACTTTGCCACTTAGCTTCACAAAACAGGCCCAGGGCTAGGCTACTGCAGTCCAGTACATTTAAGGGTAGATAACCAGCTAGCTTCCCTTGGTGGCATTACATGACTAAAAAGCCTCCAGTCACCACTTGGGGATAGAACTTATGCAATTCTGTCACTCTATATGGGGCATTCTAACCTCTAAACCACCACATACCATAACTACAAATAAACCATGCTTAACCCGTTGATTACGCATTTACCTTTCTTTATCCCACCCATGGCGTGAAAAAAAAAAATGTTTATTATAAACTTGGAGATGAACATCCAGGGCATCATCTGGTGAAAAAAAATTCTCTCTCTCTCTCTCTCTTTCCATTTTTCATAGCACCATGCATAAGTCTCCATAGGGGGAGTGAAGTGAAAAAATTAAAAAAAAAATTGTTAGTTTTTGTTTATTATAAACTTGAAGAGAAACATCCAGGCCATCATCCGGTGAAAAAGAAAAAATTCTCTCTTCGTCTTTGCATAGCGCCATGCGCAAGTCTGCATGGGGGTGGAGTAGTTAGCATTGATGCACGGCCACTGGAAGGTTAGCACAGCCTGAGCTGTGGCTCGCAATCCATGGGTTAATTATACTATACCCTTTTACTCTAACTCAGCCTAAAATTTCCATCATTCCATCTTAAGCACTGACCTGTAACAAGATATCAATACTAAACGATGATGCTAGTCACAAAGAAGTGCTATGGAAAGGATGCAAAGCTGTAGCATTGTCTTACTGTGCCAGTATGTTATGTGAAGTAAGCTGCAAAAGGACAAAAATCTGGGCCAAGCTATGGTAAAAGGACTGGCTTTAATACAGGTCAATACATTTTGAAAGGCAATTTATAAAGACCACAATACCTTCCTGATCTGATGCTTGAAGAGAAGATGAATAATGTGCATGTCTTTGTATTCCAGTGAAGGGATGGACCTCTCCAATTTACTGGGTTGCACTTTGGAAACCAACACTAGTCTCGCACAGCACACTGGTACTGTCCTCTAACCCTCTTATCCTCAAGCTTTAACATCCAAGTACAGATCTGTAAGGAAAAATACCATATGGTACTTAAACCCTTTCACCTCTATGACATATTTCAATTTGAGATTATTTTATTCAGCACGATTAATATAGCCTTCATCAATACAGTCCCTCATACCACCTCAGCATAGTCCTGTAATCCTCAGGTTTTAGCTTCTGATATGATGTCAACATGGAAAGGTAACAAACTTTAACTCTTTCTGTTTTACCAAATATTTAAATCTGTCTTGAGAGACTGGTACAACCCTGCACAATAGTCTCCCACAGGACACTAATACAATCCTCTAACCCTCTTCTCAAGCTTTAACATTCACCCTCAGATCAGTAAACAAAAGACAGCAAATCAAACCTAACCCTATCAGCTCCACCACATCTTTTGATTCAGTAAGATTTTATTCAGCTTGATTCGTATACCCATCAACAATGTAGTCTCTCAACAGCTTCTTATTCAATCCTCTAACCCTCTAATCCTAAGACTTTACCTCTGAAGCTTCACATACATAGAAAAATCATTCAAATTTAACCCTACCAACTCCATTACATCTTTTAATTCAAGATTACTTTATTCAATGTGAGAGACTGATATAACCTTCGACAATACAGTCTCTCACAAAACACTGGTTAAGTCTTTTTACCTCTAATTCCTCAAGGCATTACCTTCTAAGATCAGACCAGTAGTAAAGCAATAAAACTTAACACATTCTACTCCACCACACTGATTAATTCAAGATGATTTACTCTGCTTGAATGAGTATTATAACCTTCCAATAATACCATCACTCAGTAGTACCTTGAAATACTTCTCAAGCTCTCTAATCCTCAGGCTTTGCCTCTGAAGGTGGGAGTGGGGAAGTGAGGGGATGAGATAGGGAAGGGGTGATGCGGAGGAAGGGTGAGGGAGGGTAGGGTGGGGGGAAAGGAGGGAGGAGAGGAGGGGAAAAGATAGAAGAGATAGAAAAGGTCATGAGAGAGAGAGAGAGAGAGAGAGAGAGAGAGAGAATAGCAGTAAGTATAACGCTAAGATAAATAAAGGTAAGTAATCAAAGGTGAAGTGTTGTGCAGCCGAAGCCGGGTTCGATGCCGGGGATCGGGACAGGGTGGCGGTAACAAGGCTGCCCCTCGCCATGACTTACGCGCCGGGGCAGGTGGGGGTCAGGGGCGGGTGACTGGGTGGGGGGGGCAAGGTGGCTCTCAGTGGGTCTCGCTACCATGTGTCTTTCTCTCCCCTCCTCCTCCTCCTACCCTCCAAATATTTCGCTTTTCCTCCATCCATTGATTATTCTCTCCCCATCCACCTTTCCATCCCTCCAGATCTTCCCTCCATCCCTCCCTCCCAATCTTTCCTCCACCTCTCTCCATGTCGCCAAAACAACCCCGTAGGGTGAAGGATCACGCACGCAACCTGCCTACAAAAGTCAACATCAATAGGGACGAGAATCCTTCAGTAATATATGGGATTTTCAACCTTGTAAGAGTACCCAGTGATCTCGTGTTTATAGAGGCGAGAGTCCTACTGTAATATGTGGGAATCTCGACCTTATGTGGATAAAGTCGAATTTTTTTTATTGTTTTAAATAGGAATATCGACTTATTGTGCCTATGGGATGGTATTATAAATGTAGTTGATTATATTGTAAAGGAATTATTGACTTTTGTGTGCAAGGGCCAGATTAGTACTGTTTAGGATAGGAATTTCGAATGTATGATTTTTTAAAGTGTGTTGTTTACGAATTTCTACCTGTGTATGTGTGTGTGTGTGTGTGTGTGTGTGTGTGTGTGTGTGTATGTGTGTGTGTATGTGTGTGTGTGTGTGTGTGTGGATGATTGAGTGTGCAGTACGGTTTGCTTATGTGTGCATAGGAGCCTTGATTTGTGTGTGTGTGTGTGTGTGTGTGTGTGTGTGTGTGTGTGTGTGTGTGTGTGTGTGTGTGTGTGTGTGTGTGTGTGTGTGTGTGTGTGTGTGTGTGTGTGTGTGTGTGCGTACTTGCGGGTGAAGGTATCGCCGTTTATGATGCTAGTGTCTTCATTTGTCTTGAGAAAATGGATAAGATGTAGTGGAGATGCTGCCGAGACCTTCACCCCCAGAGCTAGCGTCTTGGCTGAGTACTGTTGTCTTGGAGTGACGAGAGTAGAAGAAATAAGAAGTAATTGTCCTGAAGGGGTTGAGAGAGAGAGAGAGAGAGAGAGAGAGAGAGAGAGAGAGAGAGAGAGAGAGAGAGAGAGAGAGAGATCCACAAAAACTTCTGAGTTAGTCCTGAAAAATCGTGAAAGAAAATGTGGTTTGAGAAAGGTAAATATTTGCAGTTTATTTCCAAGCTGTTTACTGACTTTATATATTTTTTTTTCTTCATTATTTATTATAGAGAAAATTTTTAAAACGTTATTTCATGTTTTTTTTTTTCATTTTTTTTTTTTTTAGTAAGCCTGTATTTTTTTCCTTTCAGCACACACACACACACACACACACACACACACACACACACACACACACACACACACACACACACAGTACCTTGAGAAATAATAGTTACACTGAAACAATATTTTCAGTGGTGATGGAGGTATGAATGATGGTGATGAGGAAAAATGTGTGTGTGTGTGTGTGTGTGTGTGTGTGTGTGTGTGTGTGTGTGTGTGTGTGTGTGTGTGTGTGTGTGTGTGTGTGTGGTGATAGGGAGGGAGGGTAGTAAAGATTTTTATTGCTGTTGTGATGTGTTTATGGATTAAAGCATTTTTTGGTGTGTATGATGATTCTCTCTCTCTCTCTCTCTCTCTCTCTCTCTCTCTCTCTCTCTCTCTCTCTCTCTCTCTCCATTTCTCAATCTTTTTTATTTACACTTTCACAATTGACTATTTCACTTTATTGGAGAGAGAGAGAGGGGGGGGAGATAGGAGCTGAATAAATCGCTTGTCATCCGGAATAAAGTAGCGATCGTAGTATTTCGTACACATAACGATAAATACCGGGACAGTGAACGATACTTTCTGAAACCCAGGGAGGCGATGGCCATGTTTTCCAGAATCATACGTCAGTGCTTCATAATTCTTCGTCTTGGAAATAATGGCCATGTGGAGAGGATGGAGGGTGAGAGACTGACGAGGAGAGTGTATGTGAGTGAGGTGGAGGGGGAGAGAGGGTGGGGGAGGCCAAGGATGAGATGGAGTGATGGAGTGGAGAGGATGGAGTGAGAGACTGACGAGGAGAGTGTGTGAGTGAGGTGGAGGGAGGGGAAAGAGGGGGAGGCCAAGGAAGAGATGGAGTGATGGAGTGGAGAGGATGGAGAGTGAGAGACTGACGAGGAGAGTGTATGAGTGAGGTGGAGGGGGAGAGAGGGTGGGGGAGGCCAAGGATGAGATGGAAGGATGGAGTGAGAGACTGACGAGGAGTGTATGTGAGTGAAGTGGAGGGGGGGAGAAGGAGGAGGAGGCCAAGGATGAGATGGAGGGATGGAGTGGGGAGGTATATGAGAGAGGGGGGTGTGAGTTGGGAGCAGGGCAGTGAAATGGCGGGGGACAGGGTGGCGTGGAGGCGATTTGCTTGTGGCCACCCCGTGTGAGATTAAGGCGTCTGGCAATAGATAGATAGATAGAAAAGTAATGGAGCGATATTTCTGACCGCGACTGTACATCGTGACCGCTGAGGGGACGGTGTGTTAATTGGCTGCTACAGAAGGAAGAAGAGAAAAATATTGCACTTAAACAAAAATCGCTAAGGAAAAGGTGTTAGGGAGCTTCCTCAACGTACACGTATACGGACCAAGGCTCGTTTTTTTAGGTGATTAAGGAAGCTCCCTGACACCTTTTCCTAAGCGATTTATTTTGCTAGATACGCCTTGTCGTCCTCTTCTGTGTTACTTAAATCATTCTAACATCGCCATATTCTACATAACGTACAAAATTATATCAACCAGCCGGATCCAGAATTAAATCGCTAAGGAAAAGGTGTTAGGGAGCTTCCTGAGCATACGGGAATACGAACCAAGACCCATAATCTCGTAAGTTGAGGAAACTCCCTAACGCCTTTTCCTAATCGATTTATTTTTGGATATGGCTGGTTAATATCGCCATACTCTGCATAAAAAAGGTACCGAATTATATTAACCAGCCGGATCCAGATATAAATCGCCAAGGAGAAGGTGTTAGGGGAGCTCCGTCAACTGACAAGAATCGTTTAAGGAAGCTTCCTAACACCGTTTCCCTAGCGATTTATTTTGCTTGTTCATCCTCACTACCGTATCCAAATAATAAATCGCTAAGGAAAAGGTGTTTGGGGAGCTTCCTCAACCGACGGGATTACGAACCCAGGTCCCAACTGGCAGCCCTGCAGGACGCCCGTTTGTGGCCGTCCCGTAGCGCCGTCCAGTGTGCTGTTTTGGCGTGGCGCCCCCCGTCGCGTGACTGAGTTATGTGGACGGCACCGACCCAGCCAAAACCCCCAAATTATCAATACCAGGAGGGGCGGGTGTAGGGGGTGTAGTGGGGGTGTGGGTGTGGGTGTGGGTGTAGGTGGAGAGGTATGTATATAGTTATGTGGACGGCACCGACCCAGCCAAAACCCCCAAATTATCAATACCAGGAGGGGCGGGTGTAGGGGGTGTAGTGTGGGTGTAGTGTGGGTGTGGGTGGAGAGGTGTGTGTGAGTTATGTGGACGGCACCGACCCAGCCAAAACCCCCAAATTATCAATAACAGGAGGGGCGGGTGTAGGGGGTGTAGTGTGGGTGTAGGTGGAAAGGTATATGTTTAGTGTGTACCAGTAAAGAAGTACAGGTATGCTTGGAATTGTATGTGAGTGTGTGTGTGTGTGTGTGTGTGTGTGTGTGTGTGTGTGTGTGAAGGGGCCGTAAAAACGAAAAATAATTGAGTTGGTGGCTTGTGTGTGTGTGTGTGTGTGTGTGTGTGTGTGTGTAGCGGCGTGGAAAAGAAACGTACAGCCCTTTGTTTACTTTTTAATTGATTGTGTGTATTTATAGAGGGGGATAGTGGTGGTGGTGGAGGAGGGGGGGTAGTGGTGGTGGTGGTGGTGGAGGGGGGGTAGTGGTGGTGGTGGTGGAGGGGGGATAGTGGTGGTGGTGGTGGAGGGGGGTAGTGGTGGTGGTGGAGGGGGGTTGTGTGGGCTCCGGGTCTTTCTATGATATACGTGCTATATGTTACCTGGGAGATATTGGGGAAGGTGGTGGGGAGGAGTGGGGAGAGGGAAGGTGTGGGGTGGTGGGGAGAGATGGGAGCATGGTCTGGGAGAGAGGAGAAGGGAGGAGGAAGGTAGGAGAAGGGTAGGTGGGGTGGGGGAAGAGGGTGGAGATGTTTTGGGTATAATTGGGAGAGGTGGTGGGGAGATTACACAGGATTACACAGGAAAGCAAACAGCAACAGACCTTATGGTCCTTTCGAGGCTGCTTGTTAGAGAAAACTATGACTACAAGATCTAACTCTACATGTTGAAGGATAAGGATAGTAAAGCAAGAAGGCTCCCCCCACCACCAAACCCTCCAGGAAAAAGTGAGAAAAACCACCATGCAGCATGGAAAAACTGACATGGAAATTTTATAGAAAACACTGGAAAGGAAAAGTCACATTCTAAAATACTTTATCTATGAGCTACCTGATAGAGTAACCTGAAAGAGAAAGTAAACAAATAATAGTTACGGCATGGCATTATAAACCGGTTACACTGAGTTAATGGGAAGTCTGTGGACATAACGTGGAAGCTACACACTGCACAGTGTGGATGTTTAGGGGTGGTGCAGAAGCCTTGCCTGGCGCTTTTAAGGTAGGCAGCAGTCAATCAGGCCCTAGCTCCGTTTGCTCCACTGAGACAAGGAACTCTCCCATGTGGGACAAGTACACAAGTTTCATCCTGAAGCAGTGACCCCTGGTACATTAAAAAAATCCCGATGGTGGTCACTTGACTAACATGGACCCTCAGTGATCCACAGCCCATCACAGGTCGAAAGTAAGAGTAGTGACCGTTAACTCAGGGTTATCTGTGCAGATCCTAATCTGTGCTTATATTGCTTTCTTTGCGCTGGGGAGATTGAAAAGTATATAGGACGGGTGTCTTAGATAAAAGGGGACTGCACAGTGCACAGTGTGGATGTGCAATGCACAGAGTGGATGTTTAGGGGTGGTGCGGCAACCTTCCCTGGCGCTTTTTAGGTAGGCAGCAGTCAATCAGGCAATAGCTCCGTTCACTCCACTGAGACAAGGAACTCTCCCATGTGGGACAGTACACAAGTTTCATCCTGAAGCAGTGACCCCTGGTACATTAAAAAAATCCCGATGGTGGTCACTTGACTAACAGGGACCCTCAGTGATCCACAGCCCATCACAGGTCGAAAGTAAAAGTAGTGACCGTTAACTCAGGTTATCTGTGCAGATCCTAATCTGTGCTTACTGTATATTACCTCATTTGCTTTGGGTAAATCGAAAAACGTATAATGATGTGACGTGACGCTATGTTAAATTTACGGGGTGTCCTGTAGACACGAGGGGACTGCACAGTGTGGAAGGGGTGGGGGAGGAAAAGGGAGAAGGTCTGTTATGTAGGTTAGATGGGATTAGTGGGGTTGGTGGAGGAAGGGAGAGGGGAAGAATGAAGGTGAGAAACATGAATGAACAGAAGGAAGGGGGAAGGGAAGGTGTATAAAGGTGAGAAAGGTAAATGAAGAGAAGGAAGGGAGAAGGGAAGAAAGGTGAATCAGGGTGAGAAAGATGGATGAATAGAAGGAAGAGGTAAGGAAGGTGGGAGAATAGAAGGAAGACGATATAGGAATTGATTGAAGGGAAAGGGTAGGGGAGGAAAGGGTAGGACTTGGGGAAGAGAAGGGAGGGGGGGTCTCTCTGTAATATATGTATTGTGTGATGGGTAGGAGTTATTGGGGAAGGTGGGGAGGAGGGGGGAAGGAGAGGAGGGGGTGGAGGAGGTGAGAGGAGAGTGCTGGGTGGTGTAAGAGGGTGGAGATGGTGTAGGAATTAATTGAAGGTGTGGGGACGGAAGGACAGGTAAGGAAAGGTGGGAGAAGGGAGGGGAAGAGAGGAGGAAAGGGAGAGGGGTATGTAAAATGTGTGTGTGTGTGTGTGTGTGTGTGTGTGTGTGTGTGTGTGTGTGTGTGTGTGTGGGAAGGAAAGGGAGAGGGGTATGTAAAATGTGTGTGTGTGTGTGTGTGTGTGTGTGTGTGTGAGAGAAAGAGAGGGGGGGGAGGCGGAGGATGTGGGTGTGAATGTACAGGTGATTTGCTTTGGTCACCTGAGGAGCAAGAGGATAACCCCGTTTGACCCCTAGTTGAGAGGGAGGGAGGGAGGGAGGGAGGGAGAGAGAGAGAGAGAGAGAGAGGAGGGAGGAGGGGGGGGGACTCACGCATTCATTAAATCCCCCACAAAACATTGACCAGGTAAGCATGTAGGGTCTGGGGAAGAACACTCTGGCCAGGTGTGTCCGAAGCTTATTTACAGCTGGCGAAACACAGCCAGGGCGTGTTGGGGCTAATGGCAGGTGCACAAGACTTACGCTCCCTTCCCTATTTACTGATCACAACCCCTACCCCTTCAGGCCTTGGATGGGCTCTGATGGGTTTTATTATTATTATTATTATTATTATTATTTTTATTATTATTATTATTATTATTATTATTATTATTACTATTATTATTATTATTATTATTGCTGTTGGAGGGTGTGAAAGGATTAGAAGTACTTTTAGATAGTTTGACCAAATGGGTAGAATGAGAGACTGACTAGGAGAGCGTTGTAAGTGAGGTGGAGTGTGGAGGGGGAGACCGAGGATGAGCTCGAGGGATGGGGTGGAGATGAGAGAGGGTGTGAGTTGCAGAAAGGGCAGCCTGATTACATAGGACAGGGTGACATGGAGGCGATTCGTTTGTGGTCACCCCTTACGAGATTAAGGCGTCTAAAGATAGATAGATAGATGGATGAATAGACAGGCAGGTAGGTAAATAGATTGATAGATATAGATAGGTAGGTTGGCAGGTAGGTACATGGATAGATAGATAGATAGATAAACAACACTATCTGGTAGGTAGGTACAAGGATGGATAGATAGACATAGCTGGTACATAGATAACATAGGTAATAGATAGACAGATAGGTAGACATAGATAGATAGGTAGTTAGGTAAGTGCATGGATAGATAGATAGACAGATAGATTGATAGATAAACAGTACCATCGACAGCAACAATAAGAAAGGAGACAGGTGTGATTTCAGGTGTCACGTATCCTGTCTTCTTTCTCTGTTTTACCTTCTTATTTATTACTGTGTTTATTTACATTATTTACTTATTTTTATTGGTTACCTTTACTGCCCAGTTGTTCTTTACTGTCTCTCTCTCTATGGATTTACTGTGTATTTGTTAGTAAGGTTAAGTGTTTTGTGTCTGCTGGCTTTTCTCTCTCTCTCTCTCTCTCTCCACTATTTTATTATTTCCTGTCCTCTTCCACGTTGCTGTTTTCATCTTTGGCTAATTCTCTTACCTCACGCCTTCCATCATTATATTGTTTTTCTTCCATTTTCCTCTCTTACCTTCCCCGCTCCGGAGGGCCTCGGGGAAGGGTATTGTTTTCACTCCGTTTGTCTGTTTGTTTGTCTGTCTGCCTGTTTGCTCTTTTCTTTGTCTGTCTGTTAACTTTAAGCGAAAACCACTGGGACGATTATGACTAAAATTACAAGGATGATGACCTGATTACATGATTACATTTTTCTACCAACACCTGACTAGCTTTGACCTCTGCCGTCCCTCCTCCCTCCCTTCCTGCCAACTCCAATACCACACTCTTATACCAACACCCAGCTTACTGTATATACAAACTCCCATGCCAACCCCTATATCTCTTATACCAACACCCATCCAGCTTTCCTCTCTGTCTTCCCCCTCACTTTCCTCTCCTTCCTGCCAACTCCTATACCAACTCCCCCAACCCCCCCTTGCATGTGGGTGCCTGGGGAGTGGAACATGGAGGCGGTGCGAGAGTGTGGCTTGTTGTATGACCCCCCGCCACGCACCCCCACCCCCCCACCCCTCCCCTACACACCCCCACTCCTCCCCTACACACCCCCACCCCTCCCCTACACACCCCATCCCTTCCCAAAACCCCCACCCCTCCCCTACACCCCCACCCCTTCCTTGTGTAAGGAAGGGGTAGGGGTATGTAAGGGTGGGAAGGGGTGGGGTGGGGGTGTGTAAGGATGGGGAGGGGTGGGGATGTATAGGGGAAGGGTGAAGTGTCTGAGGGTGTGCAGGGGTGGAGTGAGGGTGTGTATGGTGGGATGGGGTGGAAGTGTGTCGGTGTGTAGGGGTGGGGTGGGGGTATAGGTGAGGGATGGGCGTGTGTAAGGGTGGGGAGGGGTGGGGTGTAAGGGAGGGGTGGGGGGTGTAAAGTTGGGGTGGGGGTGTGTAAGGGTGGGGAGGTGTGGGGGTGTAAGGGAGGTGTGGGGATGTGTAAAGTTGGGGAGGGGTGGGGGGGTGTAATAATAATAATAATAATATTTAGTAATGTTTATTTCCACAAACCATGGCTCTTCATCTAACAATGTAAGTTATGTATACAGTCAATGTACAAAGTGTAGCCGTGAAGACACTGTAGATATAAGTGTTAGGGAGTATAATACAAAGGTATATATTGTACAATTATCAATATACAAAATGTCATTATATTTTCTATTTCAAATGTTGTGTTTGTGAATAATTACATAATATTTTACATCATATTTTCCTGGTTTATTATTGTTTAGCGTTATACAGTAAGATTATTGAAGGGTGTTTGGTAAGTAACTGTTAAGTGTAATTGTGAAAGTGTATAAACTGTGTAATTCTTTGACATTTTCTGGCAGGTGGTTGCATATCTTTGGCCCTGTTACTGCTAAGGATCTTGCACCTGAGTCGGTATTAACCTTGGCAACGTACAGATTATTTTTTTTTGTCTAGTGATACTTTGTCATATTGTGTACCGATGGAAAAGAAAGGAGACAGTCATGGTAGAGATTAGCTTTATCTTGTTTGGAGTGTTTTGCCATTTCAGTTCTTTTAAATTTATGGACATACGGTACTTCCTTGCTATTCTATCGGCAACTTTAGCAGCAAAATTTTGTGATTTCTGCACACGTGAAAGTTGAGATGTTCTTGCAGTGGCCCATATTACACTGCAGTAGTTTAGGATACTTAGGGCCAGTGCCTCCAATATGATTATTTTGTTGAGTGTCTTTGTCAGAGCCATCTTTTATGCTGTTCATGTATATTAATATGCCCATTGCTTATTTGCTAAGTTCATTTACATGCTTATCA
>NC_137005.1:36663041-36665541 GCF_032717465.1 Coenobita brevimanus
GAAACGTAAAGCAGGGAAATGCCAAGAAGAAAAAGAAGAAAATAATAAATCTATTATGTACAAAAACAGTTAACAAAGGAGGGACTATACATACAAAATATTTACAAATGAAGTGTTCACAGGAGCAGGTAAAGTGAAGAGAACAACGTGAATGTGACAGTATCCGGAGACGTGCTTGATGTTTGCGCCACGTGAGTCAAACAGCGCAAGCTACCTGTCCGTAGAAGGATGCCCGGCGCTGCTCAGTCTAAGAAGTCATTTTAGTCTGACTGATCTCTAAGCGCGCTCAGTGATGGTAGAATTATTTTTTCTTTTTCTTTTCTGCTTTCCTTTTTTCCTCGACCTCCTTTTCCTAAGCCTCTATTTCTTTGCAAGTCCTCTCAGCCTCACGTTCCGCCTCCTCTCGCGCCCTCCGATCCTCTCTTTTCTTCATCTGTCTTTGCTCCCTTCGTCTTTGGGCAGCGTTTTGGCGCAGGTCATTCGTTATATCTCTCCGGCGGGCACCTCCATAACATTCCCTACTATCCCCCATTCTCTCCTCTTTTCCCCGGGCCACCTTCTCCTCCCCCTCCTTCTCCCATTCCCTACCCTGCCCCTCTTTTGCCATGCACCCCACCTCTTCCTCCCCTGCTTGGGCGAGGGGGAGAGGTTGAGGAAGAGTAGGGGGCGCCGGCAGAGGTGACGAGGGTGAGGGCCGGGGCGAGGCGTGTGTGGGAGAGTTTGGACTTGGTGGGGAGTCTAAAAGAGGGGCGTCCTTTCCCTCACTCTCTGGTAATCCATTTTCTGGCTGAATTATCGTAACAGGTTTGACGCTGGGTGGGTCCGGGGCGGGGCGGGGCTGGAGCTGGGGGCATGGGGAGGGCTGGGGGCATGGGGAAGGCTGGGGCTGGGGGCTGGGGGTGGGGGCTGGGGGTGGGGGCAGGGGGAGGGCTGGGGTCGAGGCTGGGCGGGTCCGGGGAGGGGGTGGGGTTGGGGGTGGGTGTGCGTTGGTCCCCATATTTTTCCTGTTCCACCACTACCCCACCTGCAGTCTCTGTTCTCGTAGTGGGTCTGAGGTGGGGCGGATCCGGGGCTGGGGAGGGGGTGGGGTTGGGGGTGGGATCGGGAGTGGGAGTAGGGGTGGGGGTGGTTTTGTCCTCATATTTTTCCTGCCCCATCACTACCCCATTCTTTGTCTCGGTTTTGTCAATGGGGTTGAGGTGGGGCGGGTCCGGGGCTGGGATGGGGGAAAGGGCAGGGGTAGGGCTGAGGGCAGGGGTAGGGCTGGGGTTGGGGGCGGGAGTGGGGGTGGGTTGGTCTTGAAGTTCCATTTCCGGCCCCTCCTCTAACCCAGTATCAATGTCAAAATTCGCGGTGGGGTTGAGGTGGGGCTGATCCTGGGCTGGGGTGGGGGCAGGGGCAGGGTTGGGGTTGGGGTTGGGGGAGGGGTCGGATCTGGGGTTGGGGGTGGGGTCAGGAGTGGGGGTGGAGTCAGGGGTCGGACTGGCGTTAGGGGTCGGGTCGGGGGTGGGGGCAGGGGTCGGACTGGCGTTAGGGGTGGGGTCAGGAGTGGGGGTGGGGGTGGGGGAGGGTTGTTTCTTACATTTTCTTTCTCCCTCACCTCCCCACAACCGCAGCAACAACACAATCTATTTAAGAACGATTGGAACTTTCCCATTCTTTATTTTTTCTTCTTTCCAGACCCAGTGAAGGTGACTGGAATGGATGGGAACTTGGGACATCACGTGTAATTAAAAGTATCCTGGAACACGTGGCCAGGCAACCACATGTAATTAAAAGGTAACCTAGAACACGTGGCCAGGTGGAGGCAAAGAAGGAGGACAGCACGTGCACTGCGGTATTATTATTCATTCATTATCTCTTATTATGATTATTATTACATTAGATGATGAATGAATGAATATTATGATTATGAATACTATTAGATGTAGTAGTAGTAGTAGTAGTAATAAAAATAGCAGCAGCAGCAGCAGTAGTAGTAGCAGTAGTAATTATAGTAGTAGTAGTCACTATCACACACGTCACCAGTAGTAGTAATGGTAGTAGTATTGATAGTCACTATCACACACGTCATCAATAGTAGGAATAGTACGGTAATAGTACTGGTAGTCGCTATCACACACGTCACCAGTAGCTGCAGTAGTAGTAATAGTAGTCACTTTCACACGTCACAAATAGGCGATTTACTTTCTTTATTACACCTCACCGTTTTCAGTGTCAATTAAATCATTGTAATACCACCATACTCTGCATAAATATGTTGATATTAACTGGCCATATCCAAAAATAAATCGCTGAGGATGAGGTGATACGGAGCTTCCTTAACCGACGAGAATACGTCTTGTTACCATTCACATAAGAATCTCCGTCTGTCTGTCTGTCTGTCTGTCTGTCTCTCTCTCTCACACACACACACACACACACACACACACACACACACACACGCACACACACACATACACACACACACGGTACTTATCACTCACTGTCAAAGTATTTT
>NC_137005.1:36670541-36690541 GCF_032717465.1 Coenobita brevimanus
GAGAGAGAGAGAGAGAGAGAGAGAGAGAGAGAGAGAGAGAGAGGCGCTCTCTCACATTACCAGGAACCACACAGGCTTCACTCAATCCTTGGCTCCCGCACCACACTAAGCCACAGGACAGGAAGTAGACAGAAGGGTAGACAGGCAGAAGGGTAGACAGGCAGAAGGGTAGACAGGTAGACAGACAGAAGGGTAGACAGACAGAAGGGTAGACAGGCAGAAGGGTTAACAGACAGAAGGGTAGACAGGCAGAAGGGTAGACAGGTAGACAGGCAGAAGGGTAGACAGACAGAAGGGTTGACAGGCAGAAGGGTAGACAGACAGAAGGGTAGACAGGTAGACAGACAGAAGGGTAGACAGACAGAAGGGTAGACAGACAGAAGGGTTGACAGGCAGAAGGGTAGACAGGTAGACAGGCAGAAGGGTAGACAGACAGAAGGGTAGACAGACAGAAGGGTAGACAGGCAGAAGGGTAGACAGACAGAAGGGTAGACAGGTAGACAGGCAGAAGGGTAGACAGGCAGAAGGGTAGACAGACAGAAGGGTAGACAGACAGAAGGGTAGACAGACAGAAGGGTAGACAGACAGAAGGGTAGACAGACAGAAGGGTAGACGGGCAGAAGGGTAGACAGACAGAAGGATAGACAGACAGAAGGGTAGACGGGCAGAAGGGTAGACAGACAGAAGGGTAGACAGGTAGACAGGCAGAAGGGTAGACAGACAGAAGGGTAGACGGGCAGAAGAGTAGACAGGTAGACAGACAGAAGGGTAGACAGGTAGACAGGCAGAAGGGTAGACAGGTAGACAGACAGAAGGGTAGACGGGCAGAAGGGTAGACAGGTAGACAGGCAGAAGGGTAGACAGGTAGACAGAATTGTAGACAGACACAAGGGTAGACAGGTTGAAAGACAGAAGGGTTGAAAGACAGATGGGTAGACAGACAGAAGGGTAGACAGGTAGACAGAAAAGGGTAGACAGACAGACAGAAGGGTAGACAGGTAGACAGAAGGGTAGACAGGTAGACAGAAGGGTAGACAGGTAGACAGAAGGGTAGACAGGTAGACAGAAGGGTAGACAGGTAGACAGAAGGGTAGACAGGTAGACAGAAGGGTAGACAGGTAGACAGAAGGGTAGACAGACAGACAGAAGGGTAGACAGACAGACAGAAGGGTAGACAGACAGACAGAAGGGTAGACAGACAGACAGAAGGGTAGACAGACAGAAGGGTAGACAGACAGACAGAGGGGTAGACAGACAGACAGAGGGGTAGACAGACAGAAGGGTAGACAGATAGACAGAGGGGTAGACAGACAGAAGGGTAGACAGACAGACAGAAGGGTAGACAGACAGACAGAAGGGCAGACAGACTGACAGAAGGACAGACAGGTAGACAGACAAGGGTAGACAGTCTTATATTCCATCTTAAGAAGGACTATTTTCTTAACCCCATATTAAGTCGCCAAAGAGAGGGTGTTAAGGCAGTGGGATACGGACACTGTCTTAGGCTTCTTCTTCTCCTTCTTACAAGATTCTTTTCTCCTCACTTTCGTTATTCTCTCTCTCTCTCTCTCTCTCTCTCTCACTGCGCCTGCCACTAAGAGGATTCGGAGATTTGATGATTCGGAAAAAGAGACTTACGAGGGAGATGGAGGAGGAGGAGGAGGAGGAGGAGGGAGAGGATGAGGGGAAGGCGAGTGGGTAGGATCAAGAGTGGAGAGAGAGAGAGAGAGAGAGAGAGAGAGAGAGAGAGAGAGAGAGAGAGACAGGAGGGAAGAAGGGTAGAAATAGAAGAGGGGAGAAGACGAAGAGAAGGGGAGAGAGGGAGATGGGAGGGGGGTAAAGACAGAGGAGGGGAGAGAAAGCTAGATGGAGGAGGGGAGAGAAAGAGAGAGAAGAGGTAGAGAGAGACAAGGAGAAAGAATCATGGGAAGTGCACACAAAGACTGAACTGAACGTACACCTATTAGTTCACACACACACACACACACACACACACACACACACACACACACACACACACACACACACACACATCCTATACCACCTCACCATCCCCCTCCACTACCAAACCTAACTTTCCACTCCCTCCACTGTCCTTCCCCACCCCTCCACCCCCCCATATCACCACCACCTCCACCACCCACTACCACGCCTCTCCACTTCATCCACCGTCCCTACCCCCTCTCTACTTTTCCCCTCCTCACCACAACTACCTTCTAACCTAACCTACCCTAACCTAATCCTCTTCCTTTACTACCATCCCCTCCACTATCACCCCTACCCTCCATCACTGCATCCTCATCACCTAACGAGTGAGTGAGTGAGTGAGTGAGGGTGAGTGAGTGAGTGAGTGAGTGAGTGAGTGAATTACTGAGCGAGTAAGGACAGAATCATGCACAAAGAAAGACAGGTAACAAACAAGGCCAAAATAATAACTAAAATAAATACCGTCTTCCGGAACACCTTAATTACAAATAAATCACCTGAAGATAAATATAACCGCCAGGTAGAACAAGAATTAATTACTATACTCTCTTCACTTTAACTTGGCCTAAAATTGACATCTCTCCATCCTTAATGCTGAGCTGTAACAGGGGATTAGCACTAGAATGTGTTGCTAGTCACGAAGAAGTGCTGTGGAGAGGACTTAGAGCCGTAGCATCGTCTTATTCTGCCACTGAGCTACGTGAAATAAGCTGCCAAAGGACGAAAATCTGGGCCAAGTTAGAGTGAATGGAGTATAGATTTTATCCCACTGAAGAGGGTAAAGAAATCTGAGTAGGTGGGTTAGAAGAGTGAGTAAGTGAGTGAGAGTGAGTGAGTGAGTGAGTGAGTGTGTGTGAGTGAGCGAGCAATTGAGTAAGCGAGAGAGAGGGGTAAAGAGGCTAACAATAGTGGTGGACTGGAGTGAGTTAAGGAGCAATTTACCTTCATGGCATAATGTGAAGGTAACCCCAATGGCAGTACATCAGGGGGGGAGCCACAAGAACCCCTGGCTGAGGCGAAGATCGAGAATGCGGTGAAGGTGAAGAAAAAAGAGAAGGAAATTTTACCCCCACATATATATACAGGAATCAGGCTACGGACAGAGCTGAGATGAAGGACTTTATACACGTACGTCTTCAAGGACAAGGACAAGATGAAGGACTTTATACACGTGTACGTCTTCAAGGACAAGGACAAGATGAAGGACTTTATACACGTACGTCTTCAAGGACAAGGACATGCCCTCCACGTCCGTAAAGAAAGTTATATAATCACTATGTCCATCTGGTCTACCTTAAGGCTTAAAACCAGTCTTGTCAATTTCTTAGAAGGTATACTTAGACGTGGAGAGGTAAGAAGAGAGTTTCCTGGATAAGGCAGTAGACGAAGGGCACGAGACATCATCACTACCATCACAAAACATCACCACTACCATCACAACACATCATCAATACCATCACAACACATCATCACCACCATCACAACACATCATCACCACCATCACAACACATCATCACCACCATCACAACACATCACCACCACCATCACAACACATCATCACTACCATCACAACACATCATCACCACCATCACAACACATCATCACTACCATCACAACACATCATCACTACCATCACAACACATCATCACCACCATCACAACACATCATCACTACCATCACAACACATCATCACTACCATCACAACACATCATCACTACCATCACAACACATCATCACTACCATCACAACACATCACCACCATCACAACACATCATCACCACCATCACAACACATCATCACTACCATCACAACACATCATCACTACCATCACAACACATCATCACTACCATCACAACACATCATCACCACCATCACAACACATCATCACTACCATCACAACACATCATCACTACCATCACAACACATCATCACCACCATCACAACACATCATCACTACCATCACAACACATCATCACTATCACCACAACACATCATCACTACCATCACAACACATCATCACTACCATCACAACACATCATCACCACCATCATAACACATCATCACTACCATCACAACACATCATCACTACCATCACAACACATCATCACCACCATCACAACACATCATCACTACCATCACAACACATCATCACTACCATCACAACACATCACCACTACCATCACAACACATCATCACTACCATCACAACACATCATCACTACCATCACAACACATCATCACCACCATCACAACACATCATCACCACCATCACAACACATCATCACTACCATCACAACACATCATCACTACCATCACAACACATCACCACCATCACAACACATCATCACCACCATCACAACACATCATCACTACCATCACAACACATCATCACCACCATCACAACACATCATCACCACCATCACAACACATCATCACTACCATCACAACACATCATCACTACCATCACAACACATACATGGTTGTGGGCAGGTCACGTCCTTCGTAACAGAGATGGGCAGCCTTCTGGAGTGGCAGCCTTCTGGAGTGCCAGGATGAGGCAGAGAAGCAGATGGACAGGTGAGATTCGGAGATTTGCTAGGACTGGATGGAACTGGCCAACAGATTTATAGGCCTGAGGTGAACTGAGTTATGATGATGATGATGATGATGATGATGATGACGATGATGATGGTGAATATGATGATAGTTATTATCGTCCGCCTAGCGAGGGAATAATGTTATCGCGAGGCGTAATTGCGTGTGTGTGTGTGTGTGTGTGTGTGTGTGTGTGTGTGTGTGTGTGTGTGTGTGTGTGTGTGTGTGTGTGTGTGTGTGTGTGTGTGTGTGGTGAGAGAGAGAGAGAGAGAGAGAGACAAAGATTATATGTAAAAATGAGAGTGACCGAGTAACTGGACGAGTGAGCCAGTGAGGAAGTGAGTGAAGGAGAAAGTGAGTGAGTGGGTAAATGACAGTGAGTGAATGAATATGTAAAAATGAATAACTGAATGTATGGATAAGTGAGTGAGTGAGAAAGGGAGTGAGTGGGTAAATGAGAGTGAATGAATGAATATATAAAAATGAATAACTGAATGTATGGATAAGTGAGTGAGTGAGTGAGTAAGTGAGTGAGTGAGTGGGTAAATGACAGTGAATGAATGAATATGTAAAACTGAATAACTGAATGTATGGATGTGAGTGAGTGAGTGAGTGGGTAAATGAGAGTGAATGAATATGTAAAAATGAATAACTGAATGTATGGATGAGTGAGTGAGTGAGTGAGTGGGTAAATGACATATAATGAATGAATATGTAAAAATGAATAACTGAATGTATGGATAAGTGAGTGGGTGAGTAAGTGAGTGAGTGGGTAAATGAGAGTGAATGAATATGTAAAAATGAATAATTGAATGTATGGATAAGTGAATGAGTGGGTAAATGACAGTGAATGAATGAATATGTAAAAATGAATAACTGAATGTATGGATAAGTGAGTGAGTGAGTGAGTGAGAAAGGGAGAGAGTGAGTGAGAAAGGGAGAGAGTGAGCGAGGTCCCAGTGGCATCCGTACAGCTCACGTCAGCAACTTGGTAATGTAGTTTTCCAGCCTGTGAACAGCTTTACTCTCTCTCTCTCTCTCTCTCTCTCTCTCTCTCTCTCTCTCCCTGTATATCTATCTATCTATCTTTGTCCCTGTCCGTCTGTATGTATGTACCTATCTGTCTGTCCGTCTGCATGTAAGTATTTCTGTCTGTCTATCTATATATCTATCTATCTATCCATTAATCTATCAGTATAGCTATCCATCTATCTAGGTTTTCTCCCTCAAACATATATCCTGGAAATATCTGCTCTCTCTCTCTCTCTCTCTCTCTCTCTCATCACCGCCATATTTCCTTCATCGTCTCGTCTCCCATTTTTTTTTTTTTTCGTTTTTTTTCGTTCACTTTCAAATTTTTGGATTTTTTTCTGATTTTTTTTTCGATTTTTTGGACGATTTTTTTCCCGTATTTTTTTTTACTCGTGTGTGTGTGTGTGTGTGTGTGTGTGTGTGTGTGTGTGTGTGTGTGTGTGTGTGTGTGTGTGTGAGAGAGAGAGAGAGAGAGAGAGAGAGATTGATTGCATTAATGGAAAGCCGGATTTGGAGGTATGAGAGAGAGAGAGAGAGAGAGAGAGAGAGAGATCAGATTTTCTCCCCTCTTCTCACCTATCATCATTTTCATCACACCAGCGAGAGAGGGCAAGGGGTGGGGGGGCCATGGGGGAGATGAGGTGGAGGGGAAATGAAAGAGGGGAGAGGGAGGGAGAGGGGAGAGGGAGGGGAGGGAAGGGGAATAATATGAAGGGAGTAAGAGAGAGGGAGGGAGGGAAATGATGTAGAGATGGAGGTTGGAGGGAGAGGGGAGGGAGGGAGGGAGGGGAGGAGAGGTGATGTGGAGAAGGGGAAGGGGGAAGTGAGAGAACCAGGAGGAAATGAAAATTAATTGTATGAGTGAATTTTAATAACTAACACATGGATAGCATCACCATCATCATCATCATCATCATCACCACTACCATCACCACCACCATAATCATCATCACTACCATCATCATCATTAACATTATCCCAGCACCATCATCATCATTATCATCATCATCATCACAAGGGGGGGGAGAGGGAGGGGTAGACCGAGGATGAGATGGAGGGATGGAGTAGAGAGGTCTATGAGACACGGGGAGTGTAAGCTGAGGGGAGGAGGGCAGCGAAACGGCAGGGGACAGAGGGACATGGAGGCGATTTGTTTGTGGCCACCCCTTACAGGATAAAGGCGTCTGGTTGTATAGACAGATGGACAGATAGATAGATAGACAGACAGACAGACAGACAGACAGATAGATAGATAGACAGACTGACAGGCAGATATAGATAGACAGACAAACAGATAGATAGACAGATAGATAGAAGGAGTGTATCTATCTTAAGACGCCTTACTCCTTGCTCCCCAGGCCAAGACGGGGAGAGTGTTGGTGGTGGGGAGCAGGCTGGGGTGGAAGTGTGTCCTTATCTGGGGTGATAAATTGGCCGGGTAGATGTCCCAACCAGGTAATTTCCTCCCAGGGGGGCTGTTGGGAGGGGAGAGAAGGAGGGGAGAGAGGAGGGAAGAAGGGGAGAGAAGAAAGGGAGAGGGGAGAGAAGGAGGGGAGAGGGGAGGAATAGAAGGGAGAGGATGGGAGTGGGGAAAGAAGGAGGGAGGAGGAAAGGGAAGAAGGGGAGAGAAGAAGGGGAAAGGGGAGGGAAGAAGGGGAGAGGGGACGGAAGGAGGGGAGAGAGGAGGGAAGAAGGGAGAGGGGAGACAAGGAGGGGAGAAGGGAAAGAAGAAAGGGGAGAGAGGAGAGACGGAGGGGAGAGGGAAGGAAAGGAAAGGAACAAGTAGGGAGAGAGAAGAGCTGGAAGAGGGAAGGAGAAGGAAAGAAAGGCAATGACAGATGGGAAAGGAAGGAAGTGGGCAAGGAAGGAACGAAGAGAAGGAGAAGTGAAGGAAGGAAGGAAGGAGGGAAGGAAGGATGGATGGACGGAAAGAAGGATGGATGGACGGAAAGAAGGAAAGAAAGAAGGAAGGAAGGATGCAAGGAAGGAAGGAAGGATATAAGGTAGGTAGGAAGGAAGGAAAGGAGGAGGGAAAGAAGGAAGGAAGGATATAAGGTAGGAAGGAAGGAAAGGAGGAGGGAAAGAAGGAAGGAAGGAAGGGGAAGAGAGAATGGAAAGGAAGGCAAAGGCGTAGTAAGCTGAGAGAGAGAGAGAGGAAGTAAACAGATGGATGGAAGGCAGAAGTGGGAGAGAGAAGGGAAAGGGAGAGAAAGTAGGGAAGAAAGGGAATGAAGGGAGGTAAAGGGAGGGGAAAGGGAAGGAAGACGGGACTGGGAGGGAAAGGGAAAGATGAGGGAGGAGAGAAAGGGAGAAGGAAGAAAGTGATAAGGGAAAGGGAGAGGAAGGAAGGGGAGGAGGGAGAGGAAGGAAGGGGGGAGGGAGGAGGGTGATGAAAGGGAGGAAGGGAAAGGAGAGAAAAGGGAGGAAAGAATAGGGAGGAAAAAGAAAGGAAGGGGAATAGGGGAGGGGAAAAAGGGAGAGTGGAAGAGAAAAGAGTGAAGGGAGGAAGTGGAGGAGAGGAAAGAAGGATGATGATGATGATGAGGATATAGTTTCCTCTCTACTTCCCTCTCCTTCCTTTCCCCTCCCCTCATCATTTCCCCTCCATCCTTCGTCACCCTACACCCTCGTTCGTCATTCTCCCTATCAACTTCCTCCCTCTTTCCCCCTCTCCCCCCCTTTCCTTCCTGTCCTCCCTCCTTCCCTCTCCCTTCTCCACCACCACCACCACCATCACCTCCTCCTCCTGTGCGCCATCTTGGGATCCACACGCATTAAAGCAGTGCTCCACATATCCAAGTGTTTCAACAACAAGCTTGAGTGAAGATCGGTGTGAAAGCGAATCAGATAAGTGTATAAGAGTCGTAGACATATTTCCCCCGTGTAAAGTATTTAAATAGATTTCATGTAAAAGTTTTAGAGCGGGTTAAAGGTGTAAAGCGTTCGCGTGTTCCTTTGTTTACATATATCGCCACCCTCCACTTCGTATTCCTGCCCTTTCCCGCCGTTATTTCTGGTCTCAGACACATTATAGTTTATTATAGTTTATTTTCCGCAGATCAAGGTCAGTTAGAACGATATCTAACAAACAGATTATCTTTTCTCACTAGTAAATGGTGTAGTGAACCGAAAGTGTATTTACCTACCAGCTCTCTTTGTTTTTGTTCCCACTATCATCCTTGTACGTCTTACTTTAAAGTCTAACGTAACAAATACTAAGTTGCTTGCTAGTTTAGTGCAAGTGAATAGCATTGTCTTCTGTATAGAGTAACAACTGTGTGATTGATGTTACACCAGTGAAATAGTTTTTGCACCACAAACCGTTGTTCACTGAGTGAAGCTAGGTGTTTATTTTGATTTCTCCCCAACATTCCATTGTTATTTTCTTTTTTCCTTTTTCTCCCAGTGAATCAGTTTATGGTGTACTTCCACAATACATGGTAAGCTAGATCATACCATAGCAAGTAGATTTTCTTTACATTTTACACAGTTCATGGTAAGTTAGGTTGTACCATAGGAAGCAGATTTTCTACTCTTTTTACACTGATAAAAGAATTCATGTAGGTTGGCTTGTGCTACGGCAGGTTGATTTTCTATTCTTTTTATACTGTTAAAGGAAGATAGTATACAAAAAGTAAGTGAATCTCCCTAGAAATTCAATATTTCATTTATAGAGTAAATTGTCCATTTTTAACAACATCCCTTAACCAGTTGTATATTATTTTTATTTTCAGTTGTTCATTGAGAGAAGCTAGGTTTTTATTTTGATTTTTTCCCCAACATTCCATTGTTATTTTTTTTTGTTTTTGTTTTTCCTTTTTCTCCAGTGAATCAGTGTATGGTGTATTTTCCACAATTCATGGTAAGCTAGATCATACCATAGCAAGTAGATTCCCTTTACATTTTACACAGTTCATGGTAAGGTAGGTTGTACCATAGCAAGCAGATTTTCTGTTCTTTTTACACTTGTAAAAGAATTCATGTAGGTTGGATTGTGCCATAGCAGGTAGATTTTCTATTCTTTTTATACTGGTAAAGGAAGATAATATATAAAAAGTAAGTGAATCTCCCTAGAAATTCAGTATCTCATATATAGAGTAAATTGACCATTTGTAACAACATCCATTAACCAGTTGTATATTATTTTTTATTTGTGTGGGATTGTGGAAATATTGCTGCAAAATGCCATCTAACCTGAAGGCCTGCCAGGAGTGTACTGGTCGCTTTGCGGCTCAGTATTTTTCAAATTACTTTTCGACGCCTGTGTGCAAACTATGCATCTTGAGAAAAGATCTAGAAAATGGTTTAGCTGAATCGCAGAGAAATTACAGGGAACTCAAGGCAGAGTTTGAGACACTGAAAGAGTTTGTAGTGGCAAATGTAGGAGTCAGCAACAGCACTCGAGAAGGAAGAAGCGTACAAACTGAGCTAGTACAAGCCCCCGCCCATCAGGCAGTCACAAATAATAGTGTATCAGTATCTTCCTCACCCAGCGATTCAGTACGTTCCTTGCCAAGCAAAGTCCCCTTTACTATGGTAAGAAATGGCGCAAAACCCGGAAAAGATACGAGGAAGCATCTTCCCATAACTACAGTAACCCCTCTAATATCCGGACGCCCAATAACCGAACATCCCCACTACCCGGACCTTATCGTCCTGGGATCAAACACTCCCAAAATGGTCCGAAAATCCAAAAAAATTGGGGAAAAAATTGATTTTTTGCCGTCCGTAATTTGAACTTGCCGCGCGCGCCGCGTGAGAGCATTGTTTTGGTTCGTCATTCCTCCGACGTCCAATAGAGCGCCGCTGCATCCTCCCCACTTCCCGCCTCTCTCTCACCGCGACTGGACCTACGCTGCTTGCCATGGCTGCCCACGTGCTCGCTTTTGTGGTGGTGCTGTACTTGCTGCAAGGCCTCCTGCTGCTCTCTGCCCTACTCTTAGTGTGTGTGATGATGGCCCCGCCTCCTGAGAAAAGGAAGAGAGTGGTGTTGACTTTGGAGAAGAAACGGGAGATATTGGAGAAGGTTGATGCGGGTTGGTCTTCCTCACGCATTCTCCGCAAGTTCAACCTGGCCCGGTCGACTTTGTTCAATATCAAGCATTCCCGAGACAAGCTCATGCAGTACACGGCTGACCTCTCGTCGAGAAGCAAAAGCAACATGGAGAGGAAGGTTATGTTTACCCCTAAGTATGCAGAGATCGACCGCTCCACGTAGATTGGGTATCGACAGCAACGTGCAGCTGGTGTGATGGTACGTGGAACGGAGCTGAAGGCTGCTGCTGAGAAGTTTGCAAGGCTTCACGACGCCCTTGACTTCAAGACATCCGAGGGTTGGCTCTTCACGTTCAAGTTACGACATGGCCTTACTAACCGTAAAGCACATGGCGAAGCATTGGACGCTAACGAGGATGGAGTGGACGAGTTTCGGCACAAGGTGAAAGGCTTGATTGACAGGGAGGGCCTCACTCTCGGTCAAGTCTATAACGCTGACGAAACTGGCCTATTCTATCGCTCGGTGCCAACGAACACTCTAGCCGATGAGACGGAGAAGCGTGTACCTGGCCGCAAGCTTTCTAAGGAACGGATATCTGCTTTGTGTTGTGCCAATGCTAACGGCATGCACCGGCTTAAGCCCGTTATTGTTGGCCGTGCAAAGCAGCCTCGGTGCCTTCGTGGGGTGATGGATGTCCTTCCTGTCGTATGGTACCATTCTTTGAAAGCATGGTTCACAGCTGTGATTTTCAAAGACTGGTTTCACCATCACTTCGTCAAGGAGGTCATACATTACCAGACGAAGACACTGGGAATTCCTCGCGACCAGGTAAAGGCTCTCCTTCTCCTCGACAATGCACCTGCCCACCCGTGCGACAAGGACTTGGTTGCTGAATATGGCCGTATTAGGTGCATGTTTCTGCCACCTAATACGACTGCTCTCATTCAACCAATGGACCAAGGAGTGATCGTGGCAACAAAGCGCCTGTACCGTCAGAAGTTCCTGGACGAGGTGATGGTTTTTCTCGAGGACGAGGACGAGCGCAGGGAAGGACGTGACACTCGAGGCAAGCGGACTTTGGAAAACCTTCGCCGCTACAACATCAAGTCTGCGCTGTACAACTGGGCTAGTGCATGGAAGTCCCTGTGAAAACTCTTGAAAATAGTTGGTCTCGTCTGCTTCTCGGAACAGATGTGGAGTACGATTTCCTAGGGTTTGACGTGGATGACTTCCATGCACGGCTATGTACGCACGGCAACGATGTTGATGTGGACGATGTTCGTAAGTGGTTGGACGACGACGAGGGCGATCCTGGGTATCAGACGTTGTCTGATATCGAGATCGCGTCTTCAGTTGCTGGTGTCAGTCCCGAACTTGAAGATTCCGACGACGAAGGCGATGATGATGCAGACTCCGCTCAGCAGGACACTACTCCAGCCATCCCCAAGCTGAGCGCACTCCGGGAACATCTAGAGTTCGTCCTAGACTATCTGGAACACCCGGACTGCGACAGGGAGATGGGGCCCTTGGGACTCGTGGAGGAAGTGCGTGCTTTCCAGCAGCTCATCATCAATCGCCAGAATCGTCGGTCCTTGCGTCAGTCAACGATTGACAGTTTTTTCAGGCCCGTGACCCCCGCTGTGCCAAGCCCTGGTTCCACTCCGTTGCCTCCCCAAGACAGGCCCTCATGCTCCGAGCCACAGCCCAGCACATCAGCTACAGTGGAGTCACCGCTCGACGTGAGTTTGCGGCTGTCTTCAGAGTCTTCTGTAGTCGGTACACCATCACCACGACCCACCGATGCACCCCTTGGACGCCTGCCAGTGATACTCTCGGGCTCTGACAGTGAATAAACAGCAAGAACTTCTCCACTAGACCACACGGGAATTTTGAGTGTTGTGCAGTGAAAAAAACGGTGTATAGTGTTAAGGTTTTCAAGTTGGGAGAAAAGACTCAGTAGAAAAGAAATTTAACGTAACTAACCTTCTTTGTTTTGGCTTTGGAAAATTAAAAAAACTGGGGAAAAGTTAATGTGCAACACTTAAAGTAAAATGGAACATTATTTGGACTAAAGTGAACACTGTGAAAAGAACGGACTTCTGTGTGTTAGTGACTAAGTTCAGTGCAAGACTTCAGGAAGAGTGTAGTGCAAGTGCTTCAGGAAATCGTTCTTACTGTCAGAGTCCGAGAGGAGGCGGTTATTCATCGAGGTGGCCAGGGACTTGCTGTAAGTAGCCAGAATGTTTCATGTTGTACTATTTTCCATACTATATTTACCAGAATGTTTCATATTGTACTTTTTTCCATACTATACTTACCAGAAAGTGTCATACTGTACTTCTTTCCATACTATACTTACCTCATGCATGTGCAGTAGGAATGTGTTTTTCAGAGTTCGGTTAGGTTCGGTTAGGTTAGGTTCGGTTAGAGTCCATAAGTACCAGAATGTTTATTAATGTATGAACATACTTCTAAACCCACATTTTATGTTTCTTTTGCATTTATTTCAGTCATTTATGTGCCTTATTGGTGTGATTTGGGTGTTAAATAGGTGCTATGCATGTCCGGAGGGAGTTGTATAGGTGTTTCTCTGAGTTAGGGTCCATAAGTACAAGTCCATAGGCTGGGGCCCAATATCCGGACGAAACCAATATCCGAACCTACCGATGGCTCTATTGATCCGGATATTGGAGGGGTTACTGTACGTATAATCGCTACCAGATCCTTGCCGAAGCGGTTAATGAGACAGAAGAAACAAGGCTTATTGGGGACTCTATTGTACGCAGTCAGCCGGAGGAATTTTGTGGACGGGCCCCCATCAGCAGAAAGAGGTACTGTTTTCCAGGAGGTGGACTATGTGATATCACAGAAGCCTGCGATGAGGTCACAAAAGATGCAAATGATCAAACTCTATACGTTATCCATGTTGGTACAAATGATCTGAAGCGCAATAGATCAGAGGAATTGCTAGCAAAGTATCATGAAATGATCAAACAATTCAAAACTAAGTCCACTAATGTGATTATATCTGGTATACTTCCAAGGATCAAGGCAGAAAATAGTTTCTATGATAAGGCCTTCAGCACAAATAACCGGCTCAAATCTCTCTGCACGCAAGAGGGAGTCGACTTTGTCAATCTGTGGGACCAGTTTTATGAGCAACATACTCTATTCCAGAAAGATGGTCTCCATTTGAACTCAGTAGGAGCGGCACGGCTAGGTAGACTTCTACACAATAAAGTCGTCCTCTTCAGATCAAAAAACGCGGCACGTCCAGGAACAGTAACCTTAATGTAAATACCCACAAAGTCAGATCACCAACTGTTCGGAACGGAATCAGAGTCTGCTATGCTACCGCACGTAGTCTACGTAACAAGTTTGAGGATTTACAGTCTCTAATTTACCTAGAAAATTATGACATCATTGGCATCACAGAGTCCTGGATTAACACATCTGACTGTGACTTTCTAGTGGAATACTCACTAACAGGGTACAATATTTTCAGCTGTGAGCGACCACATCGAGCTGGTGGCGGTGTTTTACTATACATGAAAACTAGTCTCCATCCCCTTGTGCTATCCAAACCCAGTATTACCAACATAGATGCCAGTTATGTTGAGCTAAGTATTAATTCACACAAAATAAATATATGTCTCATCTATCGTCCTCCAGCACAGTCAACTGAGACAGATGAAAAACTTTATGATCAAATTGCGGAAATTTGTTGTCAAGAGGATAGCGTAATTTTTGGAGACTTTAATCTACCGGTAACAAAGTGGGGTGAACCACTGACGGCACACTCAGGACAAGAGCTTTATACGAATCTTCAAGAAAGCGCCCTTTCCCAACACGTAGAATACCCAACGAGAGGAAACAATATCCTAGACATCATCTTGACTACAAATGATAACCTAGTCAACAATGTTGAAATAGGACCTGAGTTTAGTTCCAGTGATCATCGAACTATACAGTTTAATATTACTACTGAAAAGGTAAAAGAAACGGAGAGCAAAGAAAAGGTCCCAGATTATCGTAGAGCTAATTTCAACAGGCTCAGAGCGCTACTTGCAACTACAGATTGGAATCAAATGTCTGAAACCGATGACATAAACCAAGCATGGGAAATATTCACCGAAAAATTTAATGAAGTGGTAAAGTCATGTGTGCCACTACGTAACAGACGTCCAGCTGGAAATAGTAAACCAAAGTGGTGGTCCAGTGAAATAAAAAGTAACTTAATAGCCAAAAAACAGGCATACCATAAATATAATGCTACACAAAATAATGATGATAAATTACAGTATGATAGTCTACGCCGCACATCGAAAAGACTTATTAAACAAAGCAAAAGAGCACTGGAGATCCACGTTGCTAATACATGCAAATCAAATCCTAAAGAATTTTACAGTTACATTAGAAAGAAAAAGGTTATGACTACATCAATAGGTCCTCTAGAAACAAACAATGGCAAACACACTGAAAATGAGGTCGAAATGGCAAATATTCTTAACGATTACTTTACGTCTGTTTTTACAGTAGAAAACACCACCAGAAACCTACTGTTACCCACAAACCAAGCAAATAGCACAGTCCTTAGTAACTATGCTATCCATAATAACGATATCCTTTCAGCCATAAATAGTACGGACATAAACAAAACCCCTGGCCCCGATAAAATATCACCGAGAATTCTCAAAGAAGCAAAACATGAGCTACTGCTGCCACTCTCTGTCTTATTCAATAAATCATTAAGTACTGGGAAAGTTCCACGCGAATGGAAACTAGCAAATGTAACACCAATTTTCAAAAAAGGAAATGAGTCGCACCCAGGAAATTACAGACCAATCAGCTTAACATCAGTAGTGTGCAAGTTAATGGAAAAAATCATAAGAGATAAAATAGTTAATTATCTAGAAGAAAATAATATAATTAAAGACTCGCAACATGGATTCAGACATCGTCGTTCATACTTAACTAACTTACTGGACTTCTTCCATGATGTTTACAAATCATACGATGACTCAAGAGCAGTAGATATAATTTACCTTGACTTTCAGAAAGCATTTGACACTGTCCCTCACAAGCGTCTCATGAAAAAAATAGAAGCACATGGAATAAAAGGAAAGACGCAAAAATGGTTACAAGACTGGCTGTCAGACTGAAAACAGCGAGTTGTGATAAACGGAAAGGAATCCAAATGGCGTAATGTGATCAGCGGCGTTCCCCAAGGCTCAGTACTTGGACCGATACTTTTTATTATCTATATAAATGACATTGATGAGGGTCTAAATTGCAAAGTATCCAAATTTGCAGATGATACTAAAATAACCAGTAAAGTCACTTCAAAATTACAGTGGCAGCAGTTACAAAATGACCTTAATACTTTAGCAAGCTGGGCAGAAAAATGGCAAATGAAATTCAACACAGAAAAATGTAAAGTACTTCATATTGGAAGTAACAATGTCCATGCAAATTACAAAATGAACAATATTCAGTTATCAAGTACAGACAGTGAAAAGGATCTTGGTGTGATAATATCAAATGACCTAAAACCAAGCAAGCAGTGTACCGATCCGGTTAAAATTGCAAACAAGCTAGTGGGTTTTATTGGAAGAACTTTCGAGTTTAAATCGGAAAAAGTCATACTTGCCTTGTACAACTCGCTAGTGCGCCCCATCTTGAGTATTGTGTGCAATTCTGGTCTCCGTACTACAGAAAGGACATTGAAAAATTAGAGAAAATTCAGCGAAGAATCACAAAAATGATACCACGACTTAGAAACAAACCATATGAGGAACGCCTTGAAGAACTTAAATTATTTAGCCTAACGAAGCGCAGGTTAAGAGGGGACCTTATTGATGTTTTCAAAATCATGAAGGGATATGACAACTTAGACATGAATAAATATTTTGATATAGACCGGTCGAGTCAAACCAGAAGTAATGGCTGCAAAATCATGGGAAAGCGATTCCAATCCCACGAAGCAAAATACTTCTTCTTTAACAAAGTTGTAAATATCTGGAACAGATTACCCGCAGATACCGTGAACAGTATCTCAATTGAGACATTCAAAAACAAATTAGACAAGTATTTGCACGAAAATCCTCAGCTGACTCTTTTTCTGTCCGAATAACTTGCTTTTATAGCTACGGTACATTTAAGTTCATGCCCCTTTAGTCTACAAGACACCCCGTAAACAATGTACCCGTACATAGTGTTGCGTCACGATATTATACATTTTCAATTTATTCGGTGCAAACAAAGCAATATAAGCACAGATTAGGATCTGCACAGATAACCCTGAGTTAACGGTCACTACTCTTACTTTCGACCTGTGATGGGCTGTGGATCACTGAGGGTCCATGTTAGTCAAGTGACCACCATCGGGATTTTTTAATGTACCAGGGGTCACTGCTTCAGGATGAAACTTGTGTACTTGTCCCATATGGGAGAGTTCCCTGTCTCAGTGGAGCAAACGGAGCTAGGGCCTGATTGACTGCTGCCTACCTTAAAAGCGCCAGGCAAGGCTGCCGCACCACCCCTAAACATCCACACTGTGCAGTCCCCTCGTGTCTACAGGACACCCCGTAAACTTAACATAGCGTCACGTCATGTCATTATACGTTTTTCGATTTACCCAAAGCAAATGAGGTAATATACAGTAAGCACAGATTAGGATCTGCACAGATAACCCTGAGTTAACGGTCACTACTTTTACTTCCGACCTGTGATGGGCTGTGGATCACTGAGGGTCCCTGTTAGTCAAGTGACCACCATCGGGATTTTTTTATCAGGGTTAACGGTCACTACTTTTACTTCCGACCTGTGATGGGATGTGGATCACTGAGGGTCCCTGTTAGTCAAGTGACCACCATCGGGATATTTTTAATGTACCAGGGGTCACTGCTTCAGGATGAAACTTGTGTACTGTCCCACATGGGAGAGTTCCTTGTCTCAGTGGAGTGAACGGAGCTATTGCCTGATTGACTGCTGCCTACCTAAAAAGCGCCAGGAAAGGTTGCCGCACCACCCCTAAACATCCACTCTGTGCATTGCACATCCACACTGTGCACTGTGCAGTCCCCTTTTATCTAAGACACCCGTCCTATATACTTTTCAATCTCCCCAGCACAAAGAAAGCAATATAAGCACAGATTAGGATCTGCACAGATAACCCTGAGTTAACGGTCACTACTCTTACTTTCGACCTGTGATGGGCTGTGGATCACTGAGGGTCCCTGTTAGTCAAGTGACCACCATCGGGATTTTTTTAATGTACCAGGGGTCACTGCTTCAGGATGAAACTTGTGTACTTGTCCCACATGGGAGAGTTCCTTGTCTAAGTGGAGCAAACGGAGCTAGGGCCTGATTGACTGCTGCCTACCTTAAAAGCGCCAGGCAAGGCTGCTGTACCACCCCTAAACATCCACACTGTGCAGTGTGTAGCCTCTACATTATGTCCACAGACTTCCCATTAACTCAATGTAACCGGTTTATAATGTCATGCCGTAACTATTATTTTATTTGTTTACTTTCTCTTTCAGGTTACTCTATCGGGTAGCTCATAGATAAAGTATTATAGAATGTGACTTTTCCTTTCCAGTGTTTCCTATAAAATTTCCATGTCAGTTTTTCCATGCTGCATGGTGGTTTTTCTCTCTTTTTCCTGGAGGGTTTGGTGGTGGGGGGAGCCTTCTTGCTTTACTATCCTTATCCTTCAACATGTAGAGTTAGATCTTGTAGTCATAGTTTTCTCTAACAAGCAGCCTCGAAAGGACCATAAGGTCTGTTGCTGTTTGCTTTCCTGTGTATTCCTGTGTATTCCTGTGTATTACCACCACCATCATCATCACCATCACCATCACCATCATTACCACCACCATCATCATCATCACCACCACCACCACCACCACCACCACCATCACCATCAACATCATCATCATCATCATCATCATCACCACCACCACCACCACCACCACCATTATTTTTCCTAACCCAAACAACACCATCTGTGGATAGCGAATGTAAACAAACTCACTCTGTCCTGGAAGAAAAAAATCAAGTCCTGAAAACACATACAAATAAACAAACAAACAAAAACATACACAAACAAACATCTATACATAAACAAACACAAACATCTATATACATAAACAAACACATACACATTAACACAAACACATTAAAAAAACAAATTAACACAAAAACACATTAACACATTAACACACACATACAAACACTGGCCTCAAACAAGACTAAACACGAAGGGTAATTTTGTGGGACAGTGGAGATTGTGCTGAACTGGATGGATTTAGAAAGAGAGAGAGAGAGAGAGAGAGAGAGAGAGAGAGAGAGAGAGAGAGAGATGATGTACATGTGTTCTGTTATCATGCACAGCTGTATACTGTGTGTGTGTGTGTGTGTGTGTGTGTGTGTGTGTGTGTGTGTGTGTGTGTGTGTGTGTGTGTGTGTGTGTGTGTGTGTGTTACCGATCTTTAAAAAAATATCATTCCAGACTCTCTCTCTCTCTCTCCCCTTTACATCTCCCATCCCCTACTTCTCATCCCCTCCCCACTCACCCTTTCATTCCCTCCCTTTCACCCTACCCCCACCTGCCCTATACCTTCCTTCCCTCCTTTATCTCACTCATCTCCCTCCCTCTCACTCCTCTCCCTCCCTCCCCTCCATTATCATTCACTCTTCTCCCTCCCTCCCCTCCCTCCTTCTCACCCCTCTCCCTTCCTCCCCTTCATTATCTCTTACTCCTCTCCCTCCCTCCCCTCCATTATCTCTCACTCCTCTCCCTCCCTCTCACTACTCTCTCTCCCTCTCCCCCCCAGCCTAGAACTCTGATAACCGGCAGGAAAAAGTAAGAAAAAGGGGAAAAGAAAGTGAGAAAAAACTAAAAGGAAAGAGAGAATCGTAGAAATATAAATCTCTATCTATTGCCAGACGCCTTAATCCCGTAAGGGGTGGCCACAAACAAATCGCCTCCACGTCGCCCTGTCCCCCCGCCATTTCACTGCCCTGCTCCCAGCTCACACAGATGAAAGTGAAAAAAAGGAAAAAAAATAATGGAATATGAATAAAGAATCGGACACGTTAAATAAATAAATAAATAAATAAATAATGTTAAGGTGTGGTAAGCAAAATAAATCGCTCAGGGAAAGGAGCTAAGTACCTTCTATGCAATCAGGTATAGGGATCATATATTATTTAATCTTAACCTTCCACACCTGCATCACCCCACACACCTTGCCCTCCCTTTCCTCCCCCTTCCTTCCTCCCCACCCTCCCTTCCTCCCCCCATCTCTCTCCTCCCCCTGCTCTCTCTCCCCTTTATCCTCCCTGACTCCTTCCTTCTTCCTCCCTCCCTCTCTCCTCCCCCATCC
>NC_137005.1:36695541-36698041 GCF_032717465.1 Coenobita brevimanus
CTCCTTCCCTCCCGTCTTCTCTCCTTCCCTCCCGTCTTCTCTCCTTCCCTCCCACCTTCCCTCCCTCCTTCTCTCCCTTCCCTCCCTTCTTCTCTCCTTCACTCCCTCCTTCTCTCCTTCCCTCCCTCCTTCTCTCCTTCCCTCCCTCCTTCTCTCCTTCCCTCCCTCCTTCTCTCCTTCCCTCCCTCCTTCTCTCCTTCCCTCCCTCCTTCTCTCCTTCCCTCCCTCCTTCTCTCCCTTCCCTCCCTTCTTCTCTCCTTCACTCCCTCCTTCTCTCCTTCCCTCCCTCCTTCTCTCCTTCCCTCCCTCCTTCTCTCCTTCCCTCCCTCCTTCTCTCCTTCCCTCCCTTCTACCTCAGTCTCTGCTATTTATTTTTATTTTTAGCGAAGGTCTCGTCAGGTAACTAAATTATTTCCTTTAATCAAACTGACCCTCCCCTCCCCCTCCCCTCCCCTCCCCTCCCCTTCCCCTTCTCCTCCCCCAGCCTCTCCCCACACCTCATCCCCTCCTCGTTCCTTCCTCTCTCCCTCCTTCCCTCCTTTCACCATTCACTCTCTCTCCCTTTCTCCCTTCCATCTCCTCCCCTCCCTCCTCTCTTCCCTCCCTCCTCCCCTCCCCTCCCCTTCCTTTCCCCTCCCCTCTCCCTCTCTTCTTCCTCGGGCCAGGTAGACACGGAGAGGAAAGACTAGGATGGAGCGGTACATGTATAGATAGATGGATAGATAGATAGGAGATAGATAGACAGATAGACAGGTAGGTAGACTGACAGATAGATACAGACTGATAGAGGTAGACAGACCGATGGATGTATATACACAAAGTTAGATAGGCAAATTGTGTGTGTGTGTGTGTGTGTGTGTGTGTGTGTGTGTGTGTGTGTGTGTGTGTGTGTGTGTGTGTGTGTGTGTACCCGCATGTATACACAGGCTCGACCCTCATCTACATCCATCACAGCCTACATAGGCCTCTGTCTGTCTGTCTGTCTGTCTCTCTCTCTCTCTCTCTCTCTCTCTCTCTCTCTCTCGACAATCTCCTTATCGCGATCATCGGTTTTATCAGCTTATCGATTAGTGTCAGAGAGAGAGAGAGAGAGAGAGAATGGGCCGAGAATGTGATTAAATAACAAGAGCTCCTACCCCCCCCCTCTCTCTCTCTCTCTCTCTGTAATACCACACTATCAATTTAAAAAAACAATAAAAACAAAAACAAAAGATTATAAAACACAGGACAAGCAAAAAATTCTATCTACCAATCTATCTGTATCTATTTAGTCAGACGCCATAGACCCGTAAGGGGTGGACGTCTGTCTCTGAGTTAGTTGTTTCACGGGGAGGGGCACTAACCCTCCACCAACCCACTTGCTGACACGTAGGGAGCACATATGGTTTGGTTATATGGTTACCACCCAGCTCTGTAAATGGTTTCCTCGCTTACAGGAAGCCATTTGGCTTGTCACTCAATGTAAAGCCACCTGAATAGGAAAGAAGAGTAATAAAAAGTGACAGGAAAGATGAGAGACATAGGAGGAGAGGAGGACAGACACAGAAAAAGAATGATAAAAGTGAAGGAAGTACTAGGCAGCACTACATCAAGTGAGTGGATGATGGAAATAGGAAGAGAGGAGGTCAGACACAAAAAAAGAATGATAAAGGTGAAGGAAGAAGTAGGCAGCACTACATCAAGTGAGTGGATGACGGAAATAGTAAGAGAGGAGAACAGACGCAAAAGTAGAATAATAACGGCGAAGGAAGAAGTAGGCAGCAGTACATCGAGTGAATGGATGATGATCGCATGCACGGTCTACCACGAATTTATCCTCTTTTTTCTCATCCACTCACTGAATGAGGAACAAATTTATGTGAGCTTAAACAGATGAAATTAGGAGGAACCAAACATTTTTCTTCCTGCGACTTAATACCACGTGGAGTGGATTGAGTGAGAGACTGACAAGGAGTGTATGTGACTGAGGTGGAGGGGGGGAGAGGGAGAGGGAGGCCAAGGATGAGATGGAGGGATGGAGTGGAGAGGTATATGAGAGAGGGGGTGTGAGCTGGGCGCAGGGTAATGAAATGGCGGGGGACAGGGCGACATGGAGGCGATTTGTTTATGGCCAACCCTTACGGGATTAAGGTGTCTGGCAATAGATATATAGATAGATGTAATAACCAAGACAAACACGAAGAGGTACCAAACACTTTTCTTCTTGCGACTTAATACCCAAGACAAACACGAATAAACTTAAGTCATAAACAATGCCTATGACTACTATGGCATCTACACTACAGGGCAATTACCGTCCCTAACAACCGCTGGTGATTGGCGATAGTTAGGGTGATTGGAGGTAGCTGGGATGAGGGTAGTATAGGGCAAGGTATGAGATGTAATGTTGTGTGAGAGAGAGAGAGAGAGAGAGAGAGAGAGAGAGAGAGATGGATGGATAGACAGACAGACAGATAGATGGACAGATAGATAGACAGGTGTATAAGGCAAGATGGTGGCT
>NC_137005.1:36703041-36705541 GCF_032717465.1 Coenobita brevimanus
TAAATAGCTAAGGAAGAGGTGTTAGGGAGCTTCCATAACCCCCTATCAGCATTCCACTACTACCTGCATCCCACCCACACTTACACCCTCTCCCACACCCTCACCTCCCGTCCCACCTCACCCTACGCCCTCCTACACCCTACACCCAACCACCTCACCCTACACCCTCCTACACCCTACACCCTCCTACACCCACTTCCTGCCACACCCTCACTCCATCGCACATCCCCACCCTCATCTTCACCCCCTAAAGCCTGCACCCCACCCTAACCCACACCGTCACGCCCACACCCACACCCACACCCAACCACTAGTAAACATAAAAGGAATAGGAGAAATTATGATGCCTATACTGTAGGCTGACAGAACTACACTACAGACCGCAACATCTCTAACTATGCGATTTATTTTGCACAGTACATCTTTTTAGTCTCTTGTACACTATCTCGGTATTATCTATCTATCTATCTATTGACAGATGCCTTAATCCCGTAAGGGGTGGCCACAAACAAATCGCCTCCATGTCGCCCTGTCCCCCGCCATTTCACTGTCCTGCTCCCAGCTCACACACCCCTCTCTCATATACCTCTCCACTTCATCCCTCCATCTTATCCTTGGCCTCCACCTCCCTCTCACCCCCTCCACCTCACTCACATACACTCTCCTCGTCAGTCTTTCACTCTCCATCCTCTCCACATGGCCAAACAGCATAGATTATGAAGGTGTAACAGTTATAATAAATCGCTCAGACAAAGATGTTACGAAACTTACATTGTCGCCTGGGCTCGTATTCACGTCGGTTAAGGAAGCTCCCTAACACCTCTTCATTAGCGATTTATTTCTGGATATGGCTGGTTAATATCACGTAATATGTGATTTATGCAAAGTAGGATGATACTGGATGGATTTATGTAACAGAATAGGATAGTAATGTAATAAACAAAATAAATCGCTTAGGAGAAGATGTTAGGGAGCTTCCTTAACAGACGGGCCCTTTCCCCTACACCCCCTACCTGGGTCCTATTACTACCTGCAGTTCCGTCAATACACAGGCAGGTGTTCCCAATTACACTCCCACACCTGCATACACACACACTAGGAGAGATGGAAGACGAGGATGAGGGAAGAAGAATGAGAGAGAGAGAGAGAGAGAGAGAGAGAGAGAGAGAGAGAGAGAGAGAGAGAGAGAGAGAGAGAGAGAGAGAGAGAGAGAGAGAGAGAGAGAGAGTGGGGGGGGACACAAATCCAACTTAATGGTCATGAAGTGTTGGAAAGAGAGAGAGAGAGAGAGAGAGAGAGAGGGTTAAATAAAACGGAGAGAATAATTACATTAAGAATCTTATATTTGCTCTTCTCTCTCTCTCTCTCTCTCTCTCCCAAGCTCACTCAACCATCCCGGAGACATTCTTTCCTCCTCTCCCTCCCTTCCTTCTCCCTCCCCCTCTCCCTCCCTCCCTTCCCTCTCCCTCCTATTCCATCCCCCCCTTATCTTCTCCCTTCCATTGCCTCTTCCTTAACACTTCCATCCTGTCCTTCTCTCCCCTTCCTCCCTTCTCTCTCTCTCCCTACTCCCTGCCTCACCACCTTCCCTCCTTCCCCTCCCTCTCTCCCTCTCCCTCCCTTCTTCCTCCCTCTTCCTCCCCCTCCTCCCCGTGACTCAGCAGTTTTCTTTATAATTATTTATATCTATTATCCTTTATCAGTAACTATATCGCCTCTCTCTCTCTCTCTCTCTCTCTCTCTCTCTCTCTCTTCTATACTATACTTGTCTTATCCTTCCGCACGCACTGTTTTTGTTAAGTTTATGTGTGTGTGTGTGTGTGTGTGTGTGTGTGTGTGTGTGTGTCTCTCTCTCTCTCTCTCTCTCTCTCCGGCTACATCAATGGGTGGTGCTTTGGCTGACCAGAGGAGGAGGTCTATTGTGTAACGCACCGGGCTATGAGAGAGAGAGAGAGAGAGAGAGAGAGAGAGAGAGAGAGAGAGAGAGAGAGAGAGAGAGTGAGTTTATAAAGATACACACATAAACTTAACAAAAACAGTGCTTGCGGAAGGATATGAAAAGGATAGTATAGATGAGAGAGAGAGAGAGAGAGAGAGAGAGAGAGAGAGAGAGAGAGAGAGAGACAGACAGACAGACACAGACAGACAGACAGAGGTATGGGGAAGAGGGGAGAAGAGGGATGAGAGGAAGAGGGAGGGGTGGTGGAAGGATGAGAGGAAAGGAGAAGAAATAAAAGACAGGAAAGGAAAGGCGAAGGAGAGGAGAGGAGAGAAGCGCAGAGAAGAGGACTGGAGAAGGAAAGAAAGGAAAGGAGAAAAGAGCAGAGGAGAGGAAAGGAAAGGAGAGAGGAAGAGAGGAGAGGGGAAAAACATAGGAGAGAGGAAAGATGAGAGGGAAAGAGAGGAAAGGATAAAAGAGCAAAAGAAGAGAGAGGAGGGGAGACAAGGAGGGGAAAAGATTAAAGAGAAGAAGAACAGAGAGGAGGAGAGGTGTGGGAGG
>NC_137005.1:36713041-36718041 GCF_032717465.1 Coenobita brevimanus
ATATATATCTACTTACAAAATATATATATACTTACACATACTTACAACATATATACTTACAAATACTTACAAACTATATCTACTTACAAAATATATCTACTTACAAAGACACAGGAACACGTGATCAAGCTGCCCCCCCCTCCACCCCACCCCCAGGCCACTCACCATCTGGAAAATAAGACGAAAAAAATAAGTTAATTCTTGAGGGTAACTTTATAGGAAGGACGGAATTGGTACTGGGAGAGAGAGAGAGAGAGAGAGAGAGAGAGAGTGCTTTCAGTTCCTAATCCCTATTTTCGTGTTCTTTCTCGACAAAGTAATTCGCGTGCACGGTTTCTCTCTCTCTCTCTCTCTCTCTCTCTCACCCACCTAACCAATCGCCCACCGCACCCACCTACTCTTCTACCATCCCACACCCACCTACCTACCTCCCACATCCACCCACCTACCTACCTACCTCCCACACCCATCTACCTACCTACCTCCCACACCCTCCTATCTACCTACCTACCTCCCACACCCACCTACCTACCTACCTACCTACCTAAACACTGCCTAATCCACACCACACACAACACCTACCCATCTACCTACCTCCCTACCTACCTACTTACCTAAACACTGCCTAAATCCACACCACACACAACACCTACCTACCCACCTACCTACCTACCTACCCACCTACCTACCTACCTACCCACCTACCTACTTACCTAAACACCGCCTAATCCACACCACACACACACCCTTCACACACCCTCTCATGTCAGATTAAACTCTACCCAGAAGTGACAGATTCTGAGGTGACAGCTGCTGGTCTCTCTCTCTCTCTCTCTCTCTCTCTCTCTCTCTCTCTCTCTCTCTCTCATCTATACACATTTTTTCTTCAATCTGTCCTTGATACATGCCATCCTCTCTCTCTCTCTCTCTCTCTCTCTCTCTCTCTCTCTCCATTAGGCGAGATAATAAAGAGTCGAATAAAATAATAAAAATAAATCGCCAAGGATGGGATTACAAGTGGGTTAAGGAGGCTCCCTAACACCTCTTCCTAAGCGATTTATTCTGCTTATTACACCTTGCCGTCCTCTCCCATGTTACTTAATCTAATATCGACATACGCTGCATAAATGACCCACGATATTATCAAGCCGCATCAAAAAATAAATCGCTAAGGAAGAAGTGTTAGGGAGCTTCCTTACCTGACAAGAATAAGAACCTAATTCGCTAAAGAGGAGATGCTGAGGAAGATTAACTATTTAAGCCGGGGGGGTGTTTACATGGAGAGAGAGAGAGAGAGAGAGAGAGAGAGAGAGAGAGAGAGCGAGAGAGAGAGCGAGACAGACAGACAGAGGGGGGGAATGGTGTGTGTGTGTGTGTGTGTGTGTGTGTGTGTGTGTGTGTGTGTGTGTGTGTGTGTGAGAGAGAGAGAGAGAGAGAGAGAGAGAGAGAGAGAGAGAGAGAGAGAGAGGCCTGTAGAGTAGTAATAACAAGGCAGAAGTGGATTACAGGCAATAAGGGCGAAGGACTGATGGTAATACAGGCAGAAATAACACTTAAGGGATTTACTATGACATTAGCCACAGGAGGAAATAAGAATAAGAATATTTTTGAGTTGAATTTTTTTTGGCATATATTTTTCTTTTCCTTTTTCTATTTTTTCGAATTTTTTTACATTATTTTTTTGGTTGGGTTATTTTTTTATTATTATTATTATTTTTTTTTTGAGTAGCCCATTTTTTGGCAATATTTTCCTTTTTTTTATTTTGTTAATATTTTTGACTTTGGGTTTTCTTTTTTTTCTTTCTCATTGTACTTATTTTTTTCACTGTTTTTCGTATTCTTTTTTTGTGACGCATTTTCATCCAAAGTTTTCATATCAACTTTATTTGTTTAAGTTACTTGTTGAAATATATTAAGAAAAAGCACATGTAACTTTTTCCCGTACTCAAATTATCTCCAAAAAATCATATATATTTTTTCGAGTTATTTTCCATGTGCTACAATTTTTTCTTCAATATGGTCTATAAATTTTTCCAACCCTTTCCCTTGAAGTACCCGGAAGTACAGGTGTGGTGAAGGTGTTGGCAGATTAATATACACACACATTATATACACACACAATATACACATACTTATATACACACAATATACACACACTTATACACACAAATTATATACACACATTTATATACACACACAAATTATACACACACATTTATATACACACAAAAAGAGGCGATGGCTGAATCGGTAGAGAGGCGGCCTGCAGTCCTAATGGACCCAGGTTCGAATCCCGGCTGGGGCAGAGAATAGTTTAAGGATTTGACGTTACAAAATCAGACTTTACTGATCTACCAGAAGACCCGCCGACATGTAAAAATACCCCCGCTAATACCAGTACACCAGTCCTGTATGAGACAGCCCTAGCATGTATTCAGTATGGACGGTGGGTGTTAGCGCCGAAGTGGTGACATGTAAAAATACCCCCACTAATACTAATACACCAGCCCTGTATGAGGCAGCCCTAGCATGTATTCAGTATGGACTGTGGGTGTTAGTGTCGAAGTGGTGACATGTGGAGGTGTAGGAGGACTACTGGGCCTTGGGATAGGTCACTGCCCCCGAGAAATAGGCCCTGAAGCCTTTGCCCAGAGTCGGACACATAAAAAAAAAATAAACACTAGTCCTTCTGATAATGTTAGCAGCACAGTAATCAATATTGAAGGAATTAGCAAATATTTTTGTGTAAAGGTGAATTGTGCTTCCTACTACTACTACTACTACGACTACTACTATCATTATTTTTACTAATCATATAAAAAACATTTGTACTGCACACACACACACACACACACACACACACACACACACATCCCCATTTAGCCGAACCATACACAGTTACATGACTATATCAGATAATTCCAAGCCTCTCTCTCTCTCTCTCACACACACACACACACACACACACACACACACACACACACAGCATTTATTTATGACCTACACACAGATAAAACAGACCACATAGGCTATATCTATCCTACAACCACCATACAAACACACACACACACACACACACACACACACACACACACACACACACACACATTTAATGACCTACACACAGCTTAGATAATCCTGACCACACATATCTATCCTACACACACACACACACACACACACACACACACATTTATTTATGACCTACACACAGCTTAGATAATTCAGACCCACACACATCTATCCTACACACACACACACACACACACACACACACACAGCCTAAGTACATGAGATACGTAGCCGTGCCGTCTGGTCACGTGGTATTCATCACACCTACACCCATCCTTCACTGCCTACTTACCTGCCTACCTACCTACCTGCCTACTTACTCGCCTATATACAGTACCTACCTACCTACTTTACCTACCTACTTGTATCCTTCACACCTATACACCCATTTCTAACTGCCTACTCACCTACCTACTTACCAATTTACCTCCATACCTGTCTACTTACCTACCTACCTACCTGCTTACAAATTTACCTCCCTATGTATCTACTTACCTACCAAATTTCCTCCTCATCTATCAACTTATGAGACCCTATTTAGAGAGAGAGAGAGAGAGAGAGAGAGAAAGAGTAATAATCAGTGGCTGCATCTGGTACTCCGTGACCTAAATAATTCACAGTACCTTCTAATGGGCCAATTAACCCTACCTGTCCTGCCTACCTGCCTGCCTGCCTACCTACCTGCCTAACCCTCTCTACCTCACTCTTTCCCTACTCCGTCTTCTTCCCTCTCTCCTCCCTTTCTCTCTCCCCTTTTCTGTCTCCCTACCTACTTCACACCCTTCTTCCTCCCTACCTCTCTTCCTCCTGTCCTTATATTCCTTCTATCTTCCTCCCTCATTTATTTCTCGCCTTTTTCTTTCCTTCCCTCTCTCTGTCTCACTCCTTCCCTCCCTCTCTACCTCCCCCTCCTCTCTCTTTCCTTCGTTCCTTCCCTCTCTACCTCCCCCCCTCTCTTTCTCCCATTCCTTTCCTCCCTCTCCCCCCTCTCTCTCTCTCTCTCTTCCTTCCCTAAATCTCACCTTACCTCACCTTTATAACAGATCAATTAACCTATTGTGCCTCTCTCCTGTGCCTACCTTTCTACCTACCTTCCTTCCTGCCTACCTCTTTCCCTGCCTGCCTCCCACCTACACTGTCTGCCTGTCTCTCTGCCTAACTCATCGCATTTCCCCTTCATCCATTCTCCTTGTCATTCTCTTTCCTCCTCTCCATCTTCTCCCCTGATTCCCTCCCCTCCTTCCCTCCATCGTTTTCTCTCCTTCTCTCCATTCTCCTTTCCTCCTCTCCACCTATCCTCCAAATCCTCTCCCCATCTTCTCTCCATGCCTCCTTCCCTCTTCTCCGTCTCTCTTAATTCTCTCCCCTCCTCTTCATAATTTCCTCCCCTTCTCTCTCCATCTCTCCATACTTGTCTCCCCTCTTCTCTCCACCCCTCCATCATTTTCTCTCCATCCCTCCATCATTTTCTCTCCATCTCTCTTAATTCTATCTCCCCACATCTTCATAATTTCCTCCCTTTCTCTCTCTCCACCTCTCCATATTTGTCTCCCCTCTTCTCTCCTCCCCTCCATCATTTTCTCTCCATTCTCTCCATCATTTTCTCTCGTTCCCTCCATCATTTTCTCTCCTTCCCTTCATCATTTTCTCTTCTTCCCTCCATCATTTTTCTCCTCTCCATCATTTTCTCTCCACCCCTCCATCATTTTCTCTCCTTCCCTCCATCATTTTCTCTCCTTCCCTCCATCATTTTCTCTCCTTCCCTCCATCATTTTCTCTCCACTCCTCCATCATTTTCTCTCCTTTCCTCCATCATTTTCTCTCCTCTCCATCATTTTCTCTCCTTCCCTCCATCATTTTCTCTCCATTCTCTCCATCTCTCCATCTCCCCCATCGCCACCCATCACCAGCCATGGGTCGGGCTGGTC
>NC_137005.1:36720541-36723041 GCF_032717465.1 Coenobita brevimanus
CTTCAAAATAATCGTCTTTGTTGCCATTACGTCAGCGTGCCTGGGCCTGTCCCGGCTCTTGTGCGATTCCTTATCAATTTACAGTCTTGTTTGTCTTGGGGTGTAATTATCCAGTGGCACCAAACACAACATTCACTACCTACCTACACACACAGCCATTAAAATAGGTCTTATGGAGAGGAGATATAGGGTTTGTTTTGGTCTCATCGTACGTCTGGCGGGATACCCCCCTGGCTGCCGGGCCAACCATCTCGCCGATGTTATCATACAGCGGGTACAGGGCAGCCCCACACTGCAGCCTTCACCCTTGTCCAATAATTCCGCAAAACCCCCGCCATAAACGTCCCCCATTTGAATAAACCCCACTTGACGGCCAGATAAACACGCCAGATTCTTCCATAACTGATATCAAAGCTTGGTTACCCCCGTGTGGCAGGGAACAAGTATGGTAAACAATGGCAGGCATCGCGCATCACCATGGCGGACCACAGGAGACAGAGATGCTAATTTAGCGCATGGTTCGCTATATCCGAAGAATTATCCCACGTAGCGATATTTTTACCGTTTCGCGCCAAGAAGTCCTGCAGTTTTATACCTTGCTTTAAACAGCTACAGTGATAATAGCTCATTGCTTGCGTTTAAACACTATGACAGATTCAGCGATATTCACTTCCATGTTGACTTTTTAGCAACGAGAAACGTAGCAATACCACAGTTTTAAACATTATAAGCCATATTCTTGAAACCACAGCCTTTCTTGCGTCGATCTTCCGGAATTTTAAGACAAGCATTTCTCAGGCGATTTTTATCTGGACTTTTAACAATCGAAGCACCTTTTCTGGCGATGGTCAGTATTTTTAAAGAATTTTTAAAGTAGTATTTTCGGCCATTTTTCTTGACTGCAAAAAACTGGAGTATTTGGGGGCTTATCTATCTAGCTACTTGTCTATATCTATCTATCTATCTATCTATACACCAGCGGTATGTGAGCAAGTTTAGCGGTCTGTGAATTTCACCTTGGCAACGCTGGGGGTGGGAGGAGCCAGCCAATGGGCGGGACGGATCCCCTGGGGGCGGGAAAAGGGACAATGGAGCCCCGTCTTTGAACTCATCTTACGTCCGTATTTACTAGGCATCTTAAGAACAACACTCAGATGATATACTGGACTTACACTCGCGCGCGGGGGTGTATTGTTTCGCTCGGGGTGTGTGTGTACAAATGATTACAAAGGAAAGCAAACAATACATCTAATGGTCTTTCTCGAGGCTGTTGGTAGAAAGTCATAATATTATCTAACGAGAGTTGAAAATATGGATAGCAAATGTGTGTGTGTGTGTGTGTGTGTGTGTGTGTGTGTGTGTGTGTGTGGTCAAAGGTTCAGCTTATAATACGGCTTTAGATTCAGTTTGTACCACACTTAATGGAAGGGTTGGGGATCAGTCAAGGATAGATTCGATTCAAAGGCCAAGGTCACAGCGCTAGGTCAACTCGGTCTTGATGTGACCAAACTGGGTGGAATGGTTGACGGTCAGGCAAGGATGAAATAATGCGATGTTGGAATAACCATAGAAATTAGAGGATAAAATCAATGTAACTGACCTTCGCTTCCTTTCTCCTCCTCCTCCTCTTCCTCCTCCTCCTCCTCACTTGCTTACCATCTTCCTCTTTTTCTTCCTCTCCTCTTTTCTTCCTCTCCACGACTCCATCTTCCTCCTACTCTTCCTCTTCTCCTCCTCCTCGTCTTCCTCCTCCATTTTTCTCCTCTCCTCGACTTCATCTTCCTCCTCTTCTTCTTCTCCTCCTCCTCGTCTTCTTCCTTCTATTCCTCCTCATCTTCATCCTCCTCCTACTCCTTTTCTCATCTTCTCGACTCCATCCTTCTCTTCCCATTCCTCCTGCTCCTCCTCCTCAATTTTCTCCTCCGTCATCTACTTCTTCTTCATCTCCTCCTGCTCCTCCTGCTCCTCCTCCTCCACCACCCATCAGGTAAACAAGAATCGATCGTCGTTAATTTATCTCTGTATTTAAATTGAAAATTATAACGGTCTGGATTTGCGGACATTCCCCCACGTGGCGGTGACAGAGAGAGAGAGAGAGAGAGAGAGAGAGAGAGAGCACGGGTCCTTTCAATCACAGTAAGCTAAGGGGGTTTATGTGTGTGAGGAAAAAAAAGATAATGAGAGAGAGAGAGAGAGAGAGAGAGAGAGAGAGAGAGAGAGAAATTTCGTATAGTCACACCAACTCTCTTACATGGCCCAGATTTTCGTCCTTTTGCCAATTATTTCACGTAGCTCAGTGGCGGAGAAAGACAGTGCTACGGTTCTGCATGCACAGCACTTCTTCGTGACTAGCATCATGTTCCGGGGTTGATCTATGGCTACAACTCAGCACTCAAGACACAGCAATTTCAGGCCGGGTTAGTGCTATTCTTTCTCCTTGGATTATACTTAAGATTACAAAGGAAGTAATGACAGAGAGAAGACGATGCGGGGTTAATGG
>NC_137005.1:36728041-36738041 GCF_032717465.1 Coenobita brevimanus
TAACTACCTACCTACCTGTCTATGTCTATTATCAATGTATGTCCATTCCTCTCATCGGTCAGTCTATCTACTCTTATCAATCTATTTATCTATATCCATTCTCTCTCTCCCTACCTACCTACCTACCTACCTGTCTATGTCTATTATAAATGTATGTCAATTTCTCTCATCGGTCAGTCTATCTACTCTTATCAATCTATTTATCTATATCCATTCTCTCTCTCTCTCTCTCTCTCTCTCTCTCTCTCTCTCCAGGTCAAAAATAAAGACTGAAAGCTGAGAAAACTTATCCTGTGCACAAAAAAGCTCCACCAAAGTCATACCGGTAATATAATAATAATAATAATAATAATAGTAATAATAGTAATAATAATAATAATAATAATAATAACAATTCTTGGTGGCACTAAATAATTTGTTCTGCTTAAGGACAATGAGAAGGACAGACCGAGGGAAGGGTGTGGGTGAGGTAGGGAGGCGCGAGGGGGATGTGGCAGGGATTGGGAGAGGGGGAGGAAGACAAAGGGGCAGGATGTGGACTGGGATAGGGAGATGATAGGAGCATTAGGAAGAGAGAGGGAGAAGGGAGAGAGGGAGAAGAGAAAAAAGGAGACGTAGAGAGAGTGGTTCAGGTAAAGTACAAGAGGAATGAGGAAGGAGAGCGGGATGGAAGGGAGAGAGGGAGGAAAGGGAAAGAAAGGGATGGAGGAGGAATGGAAAAGGGGAAGAAAGAGGGGTAGGACAGGAAGTGGGTGAGGTTGAAAAAAATGAAAGAACGGAGTAGAGACAGAGGGAGGGAGAGGGAAGTTAGAATGAAGGGAATAAAAGAGAGGTATGGAAGGGAGGGAAGGCAGGGGGTACGGAAGAGAAGGAGGGGGGAAGGAAGGGAGGGGAGGAAGAAGGAGAAGGAGAGACAGGGAAGGAAGGATAAGGTAAAAAAAAAAGAAAAAGAGAGAGAGAAGGTCGGGGTAACTGGAGAGCGCCCGCGTCTTCTGGCAGATCAGCTGATGCAATGTAAACAAACCCCGAGGCCCGCCGGCTAGCCCTAACAGATCACCTCGACTGATGGCGGGGGACGGTAGGACGAGAAACGAGTCTTGCCAAGGCTACGGGGTGGTCTGGAGCGGCATTCCCGTTCACATCACCATCAATTTTAGGTCGTTACTTGAAATTTGTTAATGTATGAAGAACTAGAGTATTACAGTGGAAATAAAGGTGGAAAATACTGCTATCAATTTTATGTCGTTACTTGAAATTTGTTAATGTAAGAGGAACTAGAGTATTACAGTGGAAATAAAGGTGGAAAATACTGCTGCCACTACCTTCTGCGTCACCGTCTGTGGCTTGTACCTATCCTACCATAGCACTGTTCACTACCACTATCTCCTCTATCCTAATCTATCACTCTCCTCTGTCCCACCGTCTGTTCCTTGTACCTATCCTACCATACCTCTGTCTACCACCACTATCTTCCACTCAGCCTTATATCTATCCATCCCACCCTCCTCCCAGCCCCCTATCCTTCTCACCAACACTGTCTACCACCACTATCTTCCACTCAGCCTTATATCTATCCATCCCACCCTCCTCCCAGCCCCCTATCCTTCTCACCAACACTGTCTACCACCACTATCTTCCACTCAGCGTTATATCTATCCATCCCATCCTCCTCCCAGCTCCCTATCCGTCTCACCAACACTGTCTACCACCACTATCTTCCACTCAGCCTTTTATCTATCCATCCCATCCTCCTCCCAGCTCCCTATCCTTCTCACCAACACTGTCTACCACTACTATCTTCCACTCAGTCTTATATCTATCCATCCCATCCTCCTCCCAGCTCCCTATCCTTCTCACCAACACTGTCTACCACCACTATCTTCCACTCAGCCTTTTATCTATCCATCCCATCCTCCTCCCAGCTCCCTATCCTTCTCACCAACACTGTCTAGCACCACTACCACTCAGCCTTATATCTATCCATCCCATCCTCCTCCCAGCTCCCTATCCTTCTCACCAACACCAGATTTATTCCCAGCACTAAATTGCCCTCCTCATTATACAAGACTAAATTACAGTTCTTAATTAAGGCAAACTAATTAAGGTAAGGTTCCTCCCAGGTAAGAGATTCCTTTAAGATTTCTCAAGGGAAAATTTGCGTGTCTTGAAGCATTAAAAATCCTTCCTTTGGGTACACAGTGGCCTAGCACGGGTACCTACGCTCCTGAGGAAGTGAAAAAAATCTGTACGATGAGTGGATGGCTGGACATTGTTTTGAGACAGAGGGGTAATTATCCCACAGTATCCCCTGCCAAATGGGCCACACACTCATTTACACACCACTTCAGGACAAGGAGGCAGACAGAGATGGAAATATTGACTGAGATGACTGGATGGAAAGATGGAAGGACAGACAGACAGACAGACAGATAATAGACAGACAGATGGATGGATGGATGGATTGACAGATACAGATGGACAGACAGTTAGATAGGTAGACACAAAGGGCTCAAGGCAGAGAGAGGAAGGTCAATGAAGTAGAGTCAGGAAATCGTCATTACTCTCCATCTCCCACGTAATTCCTCCCTGTGTGACCATTACACACACACACACACACACACACACACAATGACTCTCTCTCTCTCTCTCTCTCTCTCTCTCACACACACACACACACACACACACACACACAATCTCTCTCTCTCTCTCTCTCTCTCTCATCTCTCGTCCGCCCCACATCCGATCCCAAAATCACTGCCGGTTACCTGGCCGCCTCTCAGGTTACCAAGGTAATCCTGTAATTACCTGGTTACTCACACCAGGTACCAGAATCTATCTATCTATTGCCACACGCCTTAATCCCATACGGGGAAGCTACAAACAAATCGCCTCCACAAACTTCATTAAATTGGCTCGTCTCTGATTTTCCTTTAGAAGATCTTGGACTATATCTACCTTGGTGGTTAAGGAAGCTCCCTAACACCTCTTCTTTACCGATTTATTTTTGGATACGCCTGGCTAATATCGGTTTGTGTGTTATTTATGCACAGTCCACTCACTTGATGTAGTGCTGCCTACTTCCTTAGCCTGTATCATTCTTTTTCTGTGCCTGCCCTCCTCTCTTCCTATTTCTCCCATCTTTCCTGTCACTTCTTATTCCTTTTCTTTCCTTTACAGGTGGCTTTACATTGAGTAACAAGCCAAATGGTTTCCTGTAAGCCAAGAAACCATTTACAACGCTGGGTGGTAACCATATAACCAAACCATACGTGCTCCCTACGTGTCAACAAGTGGGTTGGTGGAGGGTTGGTGCCCCTCCCTGTAAAACAACTAACTCAGTGTCAAATGGCCACCCTTTACGGGATTATGGTGTCAGGCAATAGATAGATAGATGATATGAGAGTGATTTAAGTAACACAGGTCAGCAAAGTGTATTAAGCAAAATAAATCGCTTAAGAAGAGGTGTTAGGGAGTTTCCAAAATAAATAGCTTTGGAAGAGGTGTTAGGGAACTTTCAAAATAAATCGCTTAGGAAGACGTGTTAGCAAGCTTCCGAAATAAAGCGCTTAAGAATGGTGTTAGCTTCCAAAATAAATCGCTTTGGAAGAGGTGTTAGGGAGCTTCCAAAATAAATCGCTCTTGGTAATGTGTTAAGGAATGGATTTAAGATGGGATTATCACCGTCTTGGCAGTAATCTTAAACACCTGTATAACTTAACACCTGTAATTATATATACAACTCTCCCTCTCTCTCTCTCTCTCTCTCTCTCTCACACACACACACACACACACACACACACACACACACACACTATTAATAACCCTCTATTAACCATTACCTTCACCCCCCTCCCCCCCTTTCTCTCTCTCTCTCTCTCTCCCCTACTCCATTACCTCTTCCACACTCCCTCCCCCTAACACCTCTTCCTTACTGATTTATTATACGACTGGCTAATATAATTTTGTACATTATTTACGTAACACAGAAGAGGACGGCAAAGTGTGATAAGGAAAATAAATCGCTTAGGTAAAGGTGTTAAGGAGCTTAACCGACAAGATTACGGCCTAAGACTCACAGGGGATATACCTTCGTAGGCCTGTATTCTCGCCAGTTAAGGAAGCTCCCTAACATCTTTTCCCAAGCGACTTATTTTGCTTATTACACCTTCCTGTCCATTTCCGTGTTACATAAATCACTCCAATATCGCCACACTCTGCACAGATGACGTGTAAAAGGACATTAACCAGCCACAGCCAAAAATAAATCGCCAAGGAAAAGGTGTTAGGGACGAGAATACGAACCCAAGTCTCCTCTAAACTTAAGTCTCTTTGTACTCCACTTTCTCCCTCCACCACCGCAATCCACCTCCACTTCCTCCACTTCCATCATCCTGCCTTCATCTTCCACACAGTCATTCCACCCATCCACTCCACTCCACTTTGCTTCCTTCATTTCACCTACACACTCCTCATCCACCTTCTCATTCCACTTTATTATCTACCTCTAATAACCTCTTCCACATCAATTCCACTTTTCATTCCACCCCTCCACGCCTCCAAGAGAGCTGATTCATCGATTCATTCCACTACAGTACATCACTCCACCCCCCTCACTCCACCTGCTACCTCATTCCACCCCCTCACTCCACCTGGCACCTCATTCCACCCCCCTCACTCCACCTGGCACCTCATTCCACCCCCTCACTCCACCTGGTACCTCATTCCACCCCCTCACTCCACCTGGCACCTCATTCCACCCCCCTCACTCCACCTGGCACCTCATTCCACCCCCTCACTCCACCCGGTACCTCATTTCACCCCCTCACTCCACCCGGTACCTCATTCCACCCCCTCACTCCACCTGGCTGAGTCCATCCACTGGCCATCCCTCACCCTGCCACCCTCCGCTCCACCCACTCCACCCACCCCTTCATTCTCTCATTCCTCTTGTCTGCCTACCCCATTTTACCTGCCTACCTCTCTCTACCTGCCTACCTATCTCTACCTGTGTGACTCTACCTGCCTACCTCTCTCTACCTGCTCTTTCTCTTTACCTGCCTATCTCTCACTACCTGCCTACCTCTCTCTACCGGTCTACCTCTCTCTACCTGTGACTCTACCTGCCTACCTCAACCTACCTGCAATAGAGAGACAGGCTGAATTTGCTCCCTATATTTCATCCCTGCCTACCTTCCCCCCCCCTGCCTACCTCCCCTGCCCCTGCCTACCCCCTCTCCCTCCTTTGCCTACCTCAGCATTCTTCCTAGCCCATTTTACCACCATCACTTAACTTGTCTCAGCCTGCCTGCCTCACCTACCTACCTACCTACCTTCTTCCAACCACCTACCTACCTACCTACCTCCAACCATCTATCCACCTACTTCCAACCACCTACCTACCTCAAACCACCCACCTACCTACCTACAACCACCTACCTACCTACCCAACCACCCACCTACCTACCTACCTACCTAACCAACCACCCACCCACCTACATACCTACCTACCTACCTACCCACCTGCCTACCCCGCCTCACCTGCCTACCTGGGTCAGTAAATTGGAGGTGTGTTGCTGGGTAATGAATAACCATGAGTAGGTCTGGCCCCAGGCACCCTGCATGATAAACTCTGGGATTGGGAGGAGGGGTGGAGGAGAGGTGGAGGGAAGAGTGGAGAGAGGAGGGAGAGAGGTGGAGAGAGGAGTGGAGAGAGAAGGGGGAATGTTGACAGAGAGGTAGAGGGGACGGTGGATGAGAGAGGTGGGGGAGAATAGGTACTGGAGAGAGAGAGAGAGAGAGAGAGAGAGAGAGGGGGGGGAGGGAAGCGTGCATGCTAAACCAACTGTTTTTGTTAAGGTGCCGCCCTAGGAGGTGTGGGGGAGGGGAGGGGAGGGGGAGGAGGAGGGAGGGGTAGGGAAGGTGGAGATGGAGGGATGAGAGAGAGACAGAGAGAGAGAGAGAGAGGGAGAAGAAGAGGTGAAAGGGAGGAAAGAGAGGTTAGGAAGGAAAGGGGATAGGGAGGAGGGATGGAGTGGGAGGAGGAGTGAGAGAGAGAGAGAAGGGGGGGGAGAAGGGGTTAGAGGGAGAGGTGAGAAAGAAATAGGGAGGGAGGGAGGGAGAGAGAGAGAGAGAGAGAGAGAGAGAGAGAGAGAGAGAGAGAGAGAATGTAAATTTTAAGGTAAAAGACAGTGATAGATAAGAAAATTGGGTGTGTGTGTGTGTGTGTGTGTGTGTGTGTGTGTGTGTGTGTGTGTGTGTGTAACGAATTCCTGGCCATTTCAGATCATAATTCTTTAGGTCTCTCTCTCTCTCTCTCTCTCTCTCTCTCTCCCCTCAAACAATTCCTTATTTTTATTCATTTATTTCTTATTTATTTTCTTATATTTTTCTGAAGGAATATGATAAAGAAGGTATATTGGGGGAGACAGAGAATAAGGTAATTATTGTCATGTGTTAAGGGATGGTATTTGATCTCTCCTTCTCTCCCTATCCCTCCATCCCTCCTCTCCAGTTTCTCTCCCTCTTATCTCCTCCTCCTCTTCTTCCTCCTCTTCCTCTCCATCCGCATACTCAGTGACCTCTCCCTCTCTCCACCTCTCCTTCATCTCCTCTCTCTCTCTCTCTCTCTCAACGTCTCTCTTATCTGACCGTGAGACAAGAGAGTAGAAAAGAGTGACCTACCGTCCACCTCTCTCTCTCTCTCTCTCTCTTTTATTCATGCATACCTGTGTTCTTCAGGTGAGAACGCTCCAACTACACCTGTTCTTGATAACAGAGGAGGAGGAGGAGGAGGAGGAGGAAGAGAGGAGGGAGGGAGATGGGCTGTGTGGGTGAGAGGAGAGGCAAAAGAAGGGGTTGGAGAGAAGGGGGAGAGGAGGAAGAGGGAGAGATAATGGAGATGAGAGATGGAGGAAGAGAAGGGAGGGAAGAGAAGGGGGGAGAGAAGAGGGAGGAGAGATGGGAGGAAGAGAAGAGGGAGGAGAGAACGGGGAGGAGTGATGGGAGGAAGAGAAGAGGGAGGGGTGAAGGGAGAAGAGAGGGAGGGGTGATGGAAGGAAGAGAAGAGGGAGGAGTGAAGGGAGAAGAGGGAGGAGTGAAGGGAGAAGAGGGAGGAGTGAAGGGAGGAAGAGAAGAGGGAGGAGTGAAGGGAGGAAGAGAAGAGGGAGGAGTGAAGGGAGGAAGAGAAGAGGGAGGAGTGAAGGGAGGAAGAGAAGAGGGAGGAGTGAAGGGAGGAAGAGAAGGAGGAGGATAGGTGAGGAGGGAAGATGAGAGAAGAGAGAAGAAAGGATGGACGCTGTAAGAGAAGAGTGGTGGGAGAAGAGGAGGAGGAGGAGGAGGAGGAGGAGGAGGAGGAGGAGGAGGAGGGATTGTCTCAGGGGCAATGAGTTCCGAGAGAGAGAGAGAGAGAGAGAGAGAGAGAGAGAGAGTGGAGAAGAGTACCCGGTAGGTGAAGAGGAGTGGTTGGAGAAGAGTGGGTGGAAAAGAGTGGGTGGAAAGGAGTGGGTGGAGAAGAGTGGGTGGAGAAGAATGGGTGGAGAAGAATGGGTGGAGAAGAATGGGTGGAGAAAAGCGGGTGGAGAGGAGTGGGTGGAGCCGTACTCTGCATAAATAACGTACACAAGAATATCACCCACCCCTTTCCCAAAATAAATCGCTCAAGAGGAGGTGTTAGGGTCATATATAGTAAGGATGGGTCTTGTAGCTTGGGCGGTATGGGCGTGGTGAAGGCGTAAAGCAAAGACATCTTCAAAGTAACAAAGAAAGACAATAAGAAAATGTAAGACAAAAAGAAAACAAAGAAAAAAAATGTAAAAAAGAAAAAAGTAAAAAAAGTAAAAAAGAAAAAGGAAAAAGAAAGTAAAAAAAGTAAAAAAGAAAAAAGTAAAAAAATGTAAAAATGAAAGTAAAAAAAGAAAATAAAAAAAGTAAAAAAGAAAGTAAAAAATAAATTAAAAAAAAGAAAGTAAAAAAGAAAGTAAAAAATAAAGTAAAAAAGAAAGTAAAAAAGAAAGTAAAAAAGGAAAGTAAAAAAGAAAGTAAGAAAAAAGTAACAAAGAAAGACAATAATAGGATGTAATGAGGCTTGGTTCCTTAGTGTTGTCTTGAGATGGCGTCAAGCAAATACTAAGACAAAGGTGACCCAAGCCTCCATAAATCAAGACAATTAATATCCGCCCTAACAGCATTATCAAAACACCCTCCCTGGCCTCTGTCTTAAGAAATACCGTTGTCTTAGGAGTGTGTGCGTATGTCTTAGGGGTGTGTGCGTATGTCTTAGGGGTGTGTGCGTATGTCTTAGGGGTGTGTGCGTATGTCTTAGGGGTGTGTGCGTATGTCTTAGGGGTGTGTGCGTATTCATCGTTGACGCACACAGGTCGGCGACACGTACACGCGGGCTATCGGGGGTGAAGCCTTAAGGAGCCTGGTGTGCCACGTCTAAGATCTGCCTAATTAGTCTCGCGGCGGGAGGGTTAAGGAAGGGAGGGGGTGGTGAGGAGAGGAGAGGAGGGAGGGGAGAGGGGAGGGGAGGGGTGAGGAGAGGAGAGGAGGGAGGGGAGAGGGGAGGGGAGGGGTGAGGAGAGGAGAGGAGTGGAAAGGAGAGAAGAGGAAAAGTGAGGAAAGGTGAGGAAGAGAGGTAATGAGGTAGGTGACAGGTGATAAGGGATAAAGGGAGAGAAGAAGAAAAGGTTACCACAGCCGCCAAGACGATGATGATGATGATGATGATGATGATGATGATGATGATGATGATGATGATGACAACGATAATTACCATACCGAGAACTATTGCAAAAAAAAAAAAAAAAAAAAAAACTTACAACTCCCAACACCAAATTCCATAATAATAATAATAATAATAATAATAATAATAATAATAATCAAAATATGCGATGGTTTGTCTCCAGCATAAGGTAGACAGAAGCAGGTGATGACAGTACCCCCACAGCCTTGCACGGGGTGGGGGGGTTAATAGGGGAGGGAAGGGGAAGGGAGGGGAAGGGAAGGGACAAGGAGAGGGGGGGATGATGAAGGATGGAAGGGGAAGGATGGGAAAGGAAGGGTTGTGAGAGAGAGAGAGAGAGAGAGAGAGAGAGAGAGAGAGAGAGAGCTAAATCATGCTGTGTGGTTGTCCCATACCTTGTCAAGTGATACCATGTCTCTCTCTCTCTCTCTCTCTCTCTCTCTCACACACACACACACACACACACACACACACACACACTCTCTCTCTCTCTCTCTCTCTCTCTCTCTCTCTCACACACACACACACACACACACACACACACACACACACACACTCTCTCTCTCTCTCTCTAATCTCCATGTGGCTGTTCTTCCATCAGGCAAATCTGTCACTCTCACATTATCACTTTTTTTTCAACCTCTTCCTTCCAATTACCTGTTTTTATTTTATTTTTATTTATTTATTTTTATTTTTCATTTTATTTTTGTATTTTATTTATTTATTTATTTATTTTTTTGTTACTTGCATGTGCAGAGGATGGAGAATGAGAGACTGACTAGGAGAGTGGATGTGAGAGGGGTGAGACCGAGGATGAGATAGAGGGACTGGGTGGAGAGGATGGATGAGAGACTGACTAGGAGTGAATGTGAGTTAGGCGAGTAGGAGGAGGGGGAGGGAGAGACCGCGGATAAAATGGAGGGATGAGGTGGAGAGAACGTGGAATGAGAGACTGAGAAGGAGTGTATGTGAGTGACGTAGGTAGAGGGGAGGGGGAGGGAGCGACCGAGGATGAGGAGAGATAAGGTGGACAGAATGAATGAGAGACTGACTAGGAGAGTATGTGAGTGAGGTGGGGGAGGGGAGACTGAGGATGAGATGGAGGGTATGGAGGATGAGAGACTGACTAGGAGTGTATGTGAGTGAGGTGGAGCGGTGAGGGAGAGGGGTAGACCAAGGATGAGATTAGGGTATGGAGTGGAGAGGTATATGAAAAACGGTGCGAGTTGGAGAGAGGGCAGACAGATAGTGAAGGAC
>NC_137005.1:36743041-36748041 GCF_032717465.1 Coenobita brevimanus
GTGAAGAGGAAGTGAAGGGAAGTGTGGTGAGAAGTGACGTGAAAGTAATATGAAATGAAAGCGAAGTGAAAATGAAGTGGAAGTGAAGTCGAAGTGAAATGAAAATGAAAGTGAAGTGGCGAAAGTGAAATGGATGTGAGGTGAAAGTGATGTGAAGTGAGTGAAGCGGATGTGAATTAAAAGTGAAGCAAAGTGAAGTGTAAGTGAAGTGTACTGGAAATGAAGCGAAAGAAGTGAAATGAAGTGGAAGTGAGATGACGGCGAAATTGAAGAGAAAGTGATGTGATGTGAAAGGTGAAATAATGTGGAAAAGTGAAATGATGTGGAAGTGATGAAGTGGAAGTGTAGTGAGAGGGGAGGGGAGGTGAAGTGGAAGTGAAGTACCGTGGAAGTACAGTGAGGTGGAAGTGAAGTGGAGGCGGGAGTGAAGTGGAAATGGGAGTCAAGTGAAAGGAGAAGTGGAAGTGGAAACGGGAGTGAGATGGAAGTGAAGGAAGCGAAGAGGAAGCAGAAATAGAAGTCAAACAAGTAGAGTAGTAGTAGTAGTAGTAGTAGTCGTAGTAGTAGTAGCAGCAGCGTCAGTACTAACAACGCAAACAGCAGGAGTCGTCACCAAGAATCTGCTTTCACACAAACACCGTAAGTAAACACACAAGAGCACGTCCAAGCAGCCTCCTTCCGCCATCGAGATGTGAGAGAAACTGAGCAACTGTGTAACTACCGATGGTACACTGGCAGCCTCTTGTTTCGATCCCCTGTTTCAAATGCACGGTTTCAAATCAACTCTGCTTCAAACTACCCATCCTTTGTTTACACCCCTTACATTAACAAAACTCAAAGTCCTTCTATTCCGGTCCTTACAATCAGCATCTTCGTAACTTATAAGGAAAATAATAAAGCCTGGAGTTTCGAATCACCGTCTCATATATACGGATTCGACTCCATGGCGGTTCGGACACCCAATACTTTGTCTATATTTCTAAGCCTATAATGCCGAATATAGCTTTAAAAACAGTATGCTATTCTTTATGACATTTCAATCCTTATATTAGTATAGTTTAAAAATCATCAGCACAGTTACAAATATAACGATGATACAAGCCCTCATTTCGAACCTGCTTCAAATACAAAAATTTAACTGTTGCTTCAAATACCCGTCTCAGTCAGTTTATATCCCTTTCACTTGTTAATATTACCTTTAAAATAACAGTGATATTGATGTTTTAATCCTTCATTCCTTATAATAATAGAAATAACTTTAAATTACATTGTTATTCTTTAAAATGAAGCCCATAATGAAAACTGCGTGACCAACTAATGTTCGAGATGCAAAGGCCTCTTAACCATAGAAAACGATAATAAGCTCCGGCGTAATATGGGGAACTTGTTTATTTTAGCCTCTCTCTCTCACTCCCCTTTGCATCTTACTTCTCTCTCCTCTTCCTCTTTCTCTCTCCTCCCTCCCTCCCGTCCCTCTCTCACCCCAACTTCCTAACCAAACCCTCTCTCTCCCCCTCCACTTCAATCCTCCTTCCTCTCCACCTATCCTTGCTTTCTCTCTCCCTCCTCTTCTCTACTCCCTTTTCTCCCTCCTTCTCTCCCCCTTCCTTTCCTCCCTCCTTCCCTCTCTTTCCTCTCTCCTTCTCTCCCCCTCCTTTACCCTATCATCATACGTGCTTATCACCTCGTCTATCCTTCTCCTCCTGTCCTCTCTCTCTCTCTCTCTCTCTCTCTCTCTCTCTCTCTCATCCCACGTGCTCATCATCATCATCACCATCATTTTCTTTATTATTATCTTATTATTATTATCTTTTTGCCTCTTCCCTCCCCTCCCCTCCCCTCCCCCTAGTATGTAGGTGAATGGGTATTGATTGAAAAGCTTTTGAGCGACACTGTTGGCAGGGAAAATAGGATGGGTAGAGAGAGAGAGAGAGAGAGAGAGAGAGAGAGAGAGAGAGAAAACACTGATACACAGACCACACACACTTAGGAGGCCAAACAAAAGAGAGAGAGAGAGAGAGAGAGAGAGGGAATGCTGGTTAATTTAACTTGATTTACATCGCTTACAAGCTAGATGACAATGGCCTGGGAAGAGGGAGGGAGGGAGGGAAGGAAGGAAGAAAGGCAGGTAAAGGGGGAGGGAGGGAAAGAAGAGAGGGAGGTAAAGAGAGAGGGAGGGAAGGTAAAGAGGGAGGGAGGGAAAGAAGAAAGGGAGGTAAAGAGGGAGGGAGGGAAAGAAGAGAGGAAGGCAGGGAGGGGAGGAGGAAGAGAAGATGTGTTGATAGGAGGGGAGGGGAAAAAAATGTGAGATACGGAGGGCGGAAGAGGAAGTAGGAGGGATAAGAAGGAAGAAAGAAAAGAGGAAGAAGGGGAAGAGGAAGAAAGAACAAGGGGGAGAAGAGGAAGAATGAAGAGAGGGAGGGAGGAAGAGAGAGAAAAGGAAGAAGAGAGAAAGGGAGGAAGGTAGAGAGAGAAAAGGAAGAAGAGGTTTAAGAAGGAAGAAGGATTAGCGGGAAGAGGAAGAAGGAAGGAGGGAAGGATGGAGACTCCTTCCTTTCTGCCCCTCCTCTCCTCCATCTCTTCTTCCTTCTCCATTTCCTCCTCCTCCTCTTCTGGCTCCTCCTCACTTTCCTCCAATCCCTCCTCTTCCTCTTCTATCCTTCTCCTTCCTCTTCCCTCCTCTCTGTCTTCTCTTTCTCCTTTTCCTCCTTCATTTCCTCCTGCCTCTATCCTCTCCTTTTTCTTCCTTTACTTCCTTCTTTCCTTACCCTTTCCTCCTCCCCCTTCCTCTTTCTTCCCCTCTGTTCCTCTTTCCTCCCCTCTGTTCCTCTTTCCTCTCCCCCTCTCTTCCTTCTTCCCGTTTCTCTCTCTTTTATTGCTCTTTTCTCCAACTGTTTTTCCTCTCCTCCTCTCTCTTCCTCTTTCTCCCCCTCCTTTGCCTCCCTTTTTCTCTCTCCTTTCCTACTTCCTCATCTTTCTTCCTCTCTTCTTCCTTGTCTTCCGGAGTCCCTTTTCCTCTTCTCTTCTCTCCTTTCTTCCTCTTTTTCCTCTCTCTTCCCCTTTTTCCTCTCTCTCTCTCTCTCTCTCTCTCTCCCTTTTTTGGCCTCCTAAGTGTGTGTGGCCTGTGTATCAGTGCTCTCTCTCTCTCTCTCTCTCTCTCTCTCTCTCTCTCTCTCTCACCGTTCACCACAACAAAAAATAACAAAAATCTTCTAGTCTTTTTTCCTTCCTATTGTGTGTGTGTGTGTGTGTGTGTGTGTGTGTGTGTGTGTGTGTGTGTGTGTGTACAGATCCCCTCAAAGGACCGTCCTCGAGCTGAGATGGCACAACCCGCCTTTATCTGGCTTTGTACGGGGGTTGGAGGGTCTTCTCTCTCTCTCTCTCTCTCTCTCTCTCTCTGACGGATGAGTGGAGGGGCAGGTCTGAGAGAGAGAGTTACATGGAGATACACAGACCACACAGACCCTACGAGGCGGTCCGGCCTTCATACTAACACAGTGCTATAATTGCAGGAGGAGGAGACAAGGATAGCACAGCAGAAGGCTCTCTCCCCCACCCTCCAGACCCTCCGGAATTTGCCGTACAGGAAACGAGAGAGGAAGTAATACCTTGCAGGATTGAAAAAACCTGAAGGAATATTATAGGACTCTCAGATAGATAGATAGATAGACAGATAGATAGTTTGATAGATACAGATAAATAGATAGATACAGACAGATTTATAGATAGATAGACAGATAAAGATAGATAGATAGAGAGAGAGAGAGAGAGAGAGAGAGAGAGAGAGAGAGAGAGAGAGAGAGAGAGAGAGGACCACCCTGCCTTTCTCATTGTCCATCCACCAGCTACTGTCCTCGAGTCTCTCTCTCTCTCTCTTTTTCTCTCTCTCTCTCTCTACCCATCCTATTTTCCCTGCCAACAGTGTCGCCCAAAAGCTTTTCAATCAATACCCATTCACCTACATTCTAGGCGGAGGGGAGGGGAAGGGAGGGGAGGGGAGGGGAGGGGGAGGGAAAGAAAGAGGAGGGAGGAGGAAGAAAGGAGAAGCGAAAAGGAGAGAAGAGTGAAGGGAGGGGAAGAAAAGGGAAGAGAAGGGAAGGGAAGGGAAGGGAAGGGAAGGGAGAGGAAGAGGAAGAGGAAGGGGACGGTTGACGGTGGGGGAGAAGAATGAAAAGGAGGGGAGATAGGAAGGGAGGGGGATGAAATAGGGAGGATCAAATGGAAAGGAGGGGGAGATAGGGAGGAATGATAGGGAGGAGGAAAGGGAAGGAGGAGGGGAAGGAGGGAGAGAGACGAGGAATGAAGAGAGAGAAGGGAGGAGAGGGAGAGAGAGAAGGAAAGGAAGGAGAGGGAGAGAAGAGAGAGGAGGAGACGAAGCATGGAAGGGAGAGGGAAAGAGAAGGGGGGAGGGATGATTTGGAAGAGAGAGGAGAGGAGGAGGAGGAAAGGGAGAGACGGAAATGGAAGGGGAGGGAAACACACAGGAAAAGAAGGGAGAGAAAGGGAAGGGAAGGAGGGAAAAAGGGAATAAAGGGAGACAAAGGGAAGGGGAGAAGGGGGAGAATGAAATGGAAGGGAGAGGAAGGGGGGAGGGAGAATAGGGCAGAGACGAAGAATGGATGAAAAGAAGGAAGGGAGGGAGGGAGGGAGAGAGGGAGGGAGGGAAGGAAGAAAGGGAAGGGAAGGGCGGGAGGGAGGGAGGGAGAGAAGAAGGGGAGGGGAAGGGAAGGGAAGGGAGGGAGGGAGGGAGGGAGGAGAGGGAGGGAAAGTCACTAAAGAGATGATACGCCAAATGACAATTGCTAAATTCCTCTCCCATAGACCCCCCTCTCTCTCTCTCTCTCTCTCTCTCTCTCTCTCTCCGTGTGTGTGTGTGTGTGTGTGTGTGTGTGTGTGTGTGTGTGTGTGTGTGTAAGTATTATTGTTAGGGCTGGATTATCTGTGTGGTCTGTGTGTCTCTGTAACCGACTCTCTCTCTCTCTCTCTCATTTCAGTATATA
>NC_137005.1:36750541-36788041 GCF_032717465.1 Coenobita brevimanus
AAAAGGAGGAGGAAGAAAAGGAGGAATGACGAGAGAGAGAGAGAGAGAGAGAGAGAGAGAGAGAGTCTACTTTCCTCTTCTCATCAAAGTGTTAACATTTTTACAGCGGGATCTTCAGTAATTATTATTATTATTATTATTATTATTAAGGGACATTTGGCTTTATCATCGTGTACAATATTTTACCTTTTTTTACAGCTGACATTATCTTGACTATTATCATTATCATTATCATTATTATTATTATTATTACCGGAATTATTATTATTATTACCGGTATTATTATTAATATTATTATCATTATTATTATTATTATTATTTATTTTTACGGGATGGACTGTTAATTGCTGAGTCATTGAAGCCCCACTGCGTTACATTCAGCTGAGTAGTAGTAGTAGTAGTAGTAGTGGCAGTAGTAGTAGTGGTGGTAGTAGTAGTAGTAGTAGTGGTGGTGGTGGTGGTGGTGGTGGTAGTGGTGGTAGTAGTAGTAGTAGTAGTAGTAGTAAAGGGAGTCATAGGAGCCACAAAATGGTACAGGGTTAATGAGGAACCAGCCTTATGACACGCCTTAACCTACGACACGCTCAGTCTTAAGTCGCCTTATTTCCTACACGGCAACACCTTAAGGCGGGCACGCACCTGGCAAGAACAGCGGGGTACCTGAGGGTGTGTGTGTGTGTGTGTGTGTGTGTGTGTGTGGTGTGTGTGTGTGTGTGTGTGTGTGTGTGTGTGTGTGTGTGTGTGTGTGTGGACCATATATACTGTAGGGGGTGTGAGTGTGGGGGGAGAAATGGGGGAGTGGAGGGGATGGCGGTGGAGGGGGAAGGAAGGGCAAAGGGGAGGGAGAAAGTGTAGGCGTAGGGGATGGAGGTGGGGGGAGAGGAAAAGTAGGTTAAGGGAGGGGACGAAGTGTAGGGGAGAAAAATTGGGGAGTAAGGGAGACAGACGTGGGGGACAGAAGGAGAAAGAAAAAAGGGGTTAGACAAGGAGGGGGAAGAGCTGTGAAGGGGAGGGTGCGAAAAGGCAGGGTAAGAAAGAGGGAGGGAGGAATGACGACAAAGAGGAGGGAGGAAGAGTGACAGAGAGGTGGAGAGAGAAAGAAGAGGGGTGGAAGAAGGCTTGGGGAGACTAAAGGGGATGGGGAGGAAGTAGGGGGAGTCCACGATCACTACAAACAAGGTACAAAAAAAGCGGTACAGCTAAAAAACAGCGCAAAAAACACCACGTCTTTGAGCTTGTCGGAGGTACGCGCTAACCAAGTAATTGGACGCAGGTGTAACAAGGCCACGGATGCCAGCCACTCACCACCACCGTAGGCAGTATTAGGCGTGACACTGTGGCCTTCCGTGGGTCAGGTCAATGAGGTGATGAGAGGGTCGACGAAAGATAAAAAAATGAGATAAAATGAGAGATAAGGAAAGGACCCGATGCGGAGAGCCGGTGGAAGGAAGAAGGTGGGTTTGCAATCACCTTAATCTGTAACACACGAATTTTTGTCTCGTGCCCTTAGCATTGAAGAAAAAAATGCCAAAATGCAAATAATATACTGATTAGAAAGGCTACAAAGAAATGAGTTACTTAAGAGAAGAGTGTGGAGTTATATGGAGAGACAGACTGACGAATGAGGAAGTGATGGAGCGTTGTGGTCTGGATGTGGATGTGACAGGAAGCGTAAGGAGAAACACACTGATGATGATGATGATGATGCTGATGATGATGATGATGGTGGTGGTGGTGGAGGTTATTATCATTACCATCATTATTATTATCATCATTATTAGCCTATAGTGGTAGGTGGTGGCGACCATCATCCACTCACTTGATGTAGTGCTGCCTACTTCTTCCTTAGCCTGCATAATTCTTTTTCTGTGCCTGTCCTCCTCTCTTCCTATTTCTCCCATCTTTCCTGTCACTTCTTATTGCCCTTCTTTCCTTTACAGATGACTTTACAGTGAGTGACAAGCCAAATGGTTTCCTGTAAGCCAAGAAACCATTTACGACGCCGGGTGGTAACCATATAACCAAACCATACGTGCTTCTTACGTGTCAGCAAGTGGGTTGGTGGAGGGTTAGTGCCCCTCCCCGAAAAACAAATAACTCAAAGTCAAATGGCCACCCCTTACGGGACTATGGCGTCTGGCAATAGATAGATAGAGTATTATCATTATTATTATTATTATTATTATTATTATCATCATTGCTTAAAAACACTATTCCTTATAACTTCAGTTCTTTCTACCCTTCCTCCTCTCTCTCTCTCTCTCTCTCCAAATCGATCAGTCAGAACCATTAGGCGATTTAATCAAGAGGGAGAGAGAGCTAATGTGTCTGGCCGATGGTGGTAGTTGTGGTAGTTGTGGTGGTGGTGGTGGTGGCGGTGGTGGTGGTGGTGGTGGTAGTAGTAGTAGTAGTAGTAGTAGCGGTGGTAGTAGTAGTAGTAGTAGTAGTAGTAGCGGTAGTAGTAGTAATGGTGGTGGTGAGAGAGAGAGAGAGAGAGAGAGAGGACAGATGGCTTATTATCCTTCACGCTATTATAACCCTTAATCCCGTATTCTCGCCGGTTAAGGAAGCTCCCTAACGCCTTTTCCTAAGCGATTTATTATGCTTATTATCCCCAACTGCCCATCCCTGTGTTACATAAATCCTTCCAGCATCGCCATACTCTGCATAAATAACGTACACAGTGATATTAACCAACTTCGTCCAAAAATAAATCGCTAAGGAAGAGGTGTTAGGGAGGGAATTCAGGTGTGGATGTTCTTACCTGGGCAATTTAGCGACAGTACTCCTAGTTTTCCTATTTCCTTCGTCTGTTTTTTTTAAGCTAAAGAACCGGTATCATTATTATTATTATTATTATTATTATTACTATTATTATTATTACTATTATTGTTATTATTATTATTATGGTTGTTGTTGTTCTTGTTCCGTAACGGGTACGGAAGAGACATCAGAGCTGAGAAGAGCAGAGAGTAAGGTAGGACGGAACAGAATAACACCAATATAACACAGCCCAACAATTTATCTTGACCTTGACCTACTTTCACCAATTTCGAACTCGTACGATATTTTCATCCCTACTACACACCTGTACAATTTTGTGATGATATCTTGAGCGGTTGCGAAGTTATCATGCTAACAGACACACAGACAGACAAACGGAAAACAATACCAACTTCAATACCGCGGCTGGTAATTTGAAGAGGATAGACCGGATGAACTTAAGCTAGGATAGGGTAGGGGAAGTTAGGATCACGTGTAGGTGTGGTGGGAACAGGAGGGTTAAGAGGCAACACGAGAAAATGCTGGTCTGGGGTGTGGTGAGAGTCAGAGGGGGGAACAGGACTGTGTGTGTGTGTGTGTGTGTGTGTGTGTGTGTGTGTGTGTGTGTGTGTGTGTGTGTGACCGACCACATAATAGGAAGATTTGGTCTGTGTGGTCTTCGTATTTACCGGTCCTCTCTCTCTCTCTCTCTCTCTCATAAATCCCCGTCACTCATACTAGCTCTGCAGTCACTATGTATATATTTTTTATTTACTTTCTCAGCAAGTTCATGTCCCCAAACCTCTTTTTCCTTCTCTCCTCCCTTTTCCTTCTCTCCTCCTCCCTTTTCCTCTCTAACAGGGAGGGGAGGGAAAGAGGAATGAAGAGAGGAAGAGGGAGAGAGAGAGAGGAGGAAAAGAGAGAGGAAGTGAAAGAGAGGAGATAGAGAGGAACAGATGTGTTTGAAGGAGAGAAGAGTTTTGTGAAGAGAGCTCTGTTCATGGAAAGGTGAAGGGAGAGAGAGAGAGAGAGAGAGAGAGAGAGAGAGAGAGAAAGTGGAGGAAGATTTGTGTGAGTGTGAGAGAGAGAGAGAGAGAGAGAGAGAGAGAGAGAGAGAGAGAAGTGGAGGAAGATTTGTGGGAGAGAGAGAGAGTCAGGTAAATACAAAGACCACAGACCAAGTCCTTATTATGTGGTCGGTCCCACACACACACACACACACACAGAGTTTAACCCCTTCACTACGCTGCCATCTTTCCCAAGCTGTATAAAATCCCCTGACGGTAGCAAGAATAAAATTAAAGAGCAAAAAGGCATAAAAGGGCAATATAAGAAAAGGCAAAAAGAGCAAAAAGAGCACAAAAACCAAAAGAGCGAAAAAGCAAAAAAAAGCTTAAAAAGTGCAAAACGAGCAAAATGAGCAAAAAAGAGCAAAAAGAGCAAAAAAGAGCAAAACGAGCAGAGCAAAAGAGCAAAGAGCAAAACGAGCAAAACAAGAGCAAAACGAGCAAAACAAGAGCAAAACGAGCAAAAGAGCAAAACGAGCAAAAAAAGAGCAAAACGAGCAAAAAAGGGCAAAAAAGATATAAGAGCAAAACGAGCAAAGAGCAAAACAAGCAAGAACAAAAAGGCAAAAAAAAAGCAAAAAGAACACGAGAAAAAAAAGAGCAAAACGAGCAAAGAAGAGCAAACTGAGGAAAAAAGAGCAGAGCAAAAAAGAGGAAAAAGAGCAAAGAATGCAAAAAGAGGAAAAAAGAGCAAAGAGCAAAAAAGAGGAAAGAGCAAAAAAAAGAGGAAAAAAGAGCAAAGAGCAAAAAAGAGCAAAGAGCAAAAAAGAGCAAAGAGCAAAAAAGAGGAAAGAGCAAAAAAAAGAAGAAAAAAGAGCAAAGAGCAAAAGAGCAAAGAGCAAAAAAGCAAAGAGAGCAAAAAAGAGCAAAAAGAGCATACTCATACTGAAGAGGTTACTGATAAGAGCTAAGTCTACTGATAAAAATCCTAAGATAAGTAATTTGTCCACCTCTTTTTTTTATTAGTCTCTCTCTCTCTCTCTCTCTCTCTCTCTCTCTCTCTCTTCTTCCTTCCTTCCTCCTTCCTTCCTTTTTCCCTTCCCCATCTTTCCCTTCTCTCAAACCTCCTCTCTACCTTCCCTCCTCCTGATTCTCTCTACCCTTATTCCTTCCCCTCTCCTCTCTCCCCTCCCTTCTCCCTCTCCCCTCCCCCCCTCCCCATACACCGATAAAGTAGACTAAGTTGCTTCTGCGGACGTTTTACGAGTGTTTAGGTCACATTCCTCTCTCTCTCTCTCTCTCTCTCTCGTCCCCTGTGACTCAAGTTTCCATTCTTTCACTTTGGCTTTTCTTCGCCTCCTCCTCCTCATTATCTTTCTCCGTCTCTCTTCTTCTGTTCCTCCTCCTGTCTTTCTGCTTCTTCTTCCTCCCTCTTTTCCTTAACAGCTTCTTTCCTCCTCCTCCATTCCTCCCTTCCTCTTCCCTTCTTCCTCCTCCTTCCCTCTCTTCCTTCTTCCCTATCTCTCTCTCTCTCTCTACTTTCTTCCTTATCTCCTCTCCACTTGTTTTCCTTTCCTCATTTCTCCTCTTCTTTTTCCTTCTCTCTCTCTCTCTCTCTCTCTCTCTCTCCATCTATCTCTACTCTCTATCAATCCAAGCATCCTTACCAGCTTTTCTCTCTACTTTCCTCCCCCCTTCCTGTCTGTCTGTCTGTCTGTCTGTCTGTCTGTCTCTCTCTCTCATTTTGTGTTAAGAGAGAGAGAGAGAGAGAGAGAGAGAATGGCAGAAATACAAACACGGCAGAAATACATACATAGAAATACATACATGACAAATACATACATAGACATACATACATGACAAACACATACATGGCAGAAATACATACATGGCAGAAATACATACACAGCAGAAATACATACACAGCAGAAATACATACATGGCAGAAATACATACACAGCAGATATACATACATGGGTAGAAATACATACACAGCAGAAATACATACATGGCAGAAATACATACACAGCAGATATACATACATGGGTAGAAATACATACACAGCAGAAATACATGCATGGCAGAAATACATCCAAAGAAATACATACATGGCAGATATACATACAGAAATACATACATGGCAGAAATACATACACGGCAGAAATACATACACAGCAGAAATACATACATGGCAGAAATACATACACAGCAGAAATACATACATGGCAGAAATACATACACAGCAGAAATACATACATGGCAGAAATACATACACAGCAGAAATACATACATGGGAAATTAAATCTTATGTATTACTAGAATATGGGTGAAAAGAATATAGTTACTGCTAAATCTTTAAGACACACGTTTTCTTTGAAGGCTTTATATAGAAAACCACGTTCTCTCTCTCTCTCTCACACACACACACACACACACACACACACATCTGATACTCCTGAAACACACACACACACACACACACACACACCCACACATCTGATACTCCTGAAACACACACACACACACACACACACACACACACATCTGATACTCCTGAAACACACACACACAGGAGGATTACACAGGAAAGCAAACAGCAACAGACCTTATGGTCCTTTCGAGGCTGCTTGTTAGAGAAAACTATGACTACAAGATCTAACTCTACATGCTGAAGGATAAGGATAGTAAAGCAAGAAGGCTCCCCCCACCACCAAACCCTCCAGGAAAAAGTGAGAAAAACCACCATGCAGCATGGAAAAACTGACATGGAAATTTTATAGGAAACACTGGAAAGGAAAAGTCACATTCTATAATACTTTATCTATAAGCTACCCGATAGAGTAACCTGAAAGAGAAAGTAAACAAATAAAATAATAGTTACGGCATGACATTATAAACCAGTTACATTGAGTTAATGGGAAGTCTGTGGACATAACGTGGAAGCTACACACTGCACAGTGTGGATGTTTAGGGGTGGATGTTTAGGGACGGAGATAGGAGGGAAGGAGGGAGGGAGATAGGGAGGGAAGGAGGGAGATAGGGAGAGAAGGTGGAAGGAAGGCAGGTAGGGAAGGAGGGAGGGAGAGAGGGAGGGAAGGAGGGAGGGAGATGGGTAGGGAAGGAGGGAGGGAGAGAGGGAGGAAAGGAGGGAGGCAGATGGGTAGGGAAGGAGGGAGGGTGACAAGGAGAATGAAGGAAGGAAGGAGCGAGAGAAGAGAGGGAGGAAGGGAAAGAGAGGGAAAGAGATGGAAAGGGAGAGGAAGTTCCGTAACACCTTTTCCTAAACGATTTATTTTGCTTATCAAACTGTCTTATCTTGTGCCATATAAATCCTTCAAACATTACCACACTCTGCATAAATAACGTACAAAAGGATATTAACCAGCCATACCCCAAAATAAATCGCTAAGGAAGAAGTGATACTCCTTACCCGACGAGCATGGGGGGAAAGAATGAAAAGACAAGGAAGAAAACAGAGAAAAATACCAGAACGTGAGGGAGAATCTATATGGAAAAGGATATAAACCAACCATATCCAAAAAATAAATCGCTAAGGAAAAGGTGATAGGGGACAAAGAATGAAAGGTAAACGAAGAATACCGAGAGAAAATAACCAGCCTATCCGGAATTCTATCTATTGCCAGACGCCCTAATCCCGCAAGTGGTGGCCACAAACAAATCGCCTCCAAGTTGCCCTGTCCATAGTTAATGATGTATAAATGCTATGACTACATCCAGCGATACACAATACTTTCAGTCACAAATACAAGAGTGGATACAGCGCCCCCTCCCCCACACCGCCTACGCCCGCCCGCATTTCCGGTTCGTAGCGCGGCGCCTCAAACGACTCCCAGTACACCTTGCGTAGACGGCAGGTGCGGAGCCAGGTGCCGCTGTGAGGAGGCGGGAGGAAGGCGCTAGAGTTCTCCCAAGACGGTGAGTGGGAAAGTAGAATCCTTCCCTGTCTTGTCTATCTGTCTATCTATTGCCAGACGCCTTTATCCCGTAAGGGGGTGGCCACAAACAAATCGCCTCCATGTCGCCCTGTCCCCCGCCATTTCACTGCCCTGCTCCCAGCTCACACCCCTCTCTCATATACCTCTCCACTCCATCCCTCCATCTCATCCTAGGCCTTTCCCCCCCTCCACTTCACTCACACTCTCCTCGTCAGTCTCTCACTCTCCATCCTCTCCACATGGCCTGTCTTGTCTTCTTAAATCCAATTACATAAGAAAGGGGACAAGCAGAAAGACGCTAGAGTTCTCCCAAGACGGTGAGGGGCAAAGTACAGTTCTTCCCTGTCTTGTATCCTTAAATCCAGTTACATAAGAGAAAAGAGACAAGCAGAAAGACGCTAGAGTTCTCCCAAGACGGTGAAGGATAAGTTACAATCCTTCCCTACGTCTTGTACTCCTCTATGGCAAATCCTGCTCACGAAAGAATTATTATGTGTCGCAAGTTACATAATTTCCTAGGAAGGGCAAACGGAAGTAAGAGTGCTTGATCTGTTCCGGGTCCGTCCTTCTTCCTGCAATGCGAGGAGGCCGAGGATGCGAACAGACCTCTGTATAGTCTTGCATAATTTAGTGATTCTCAAAATGCTTCGTCCTTTGACCCCCCCCCCCCGTTTAAATACGATGACTGACACACACACACACACACACACACACACACACACACACACAGTCATGTGGTTGAGTGAAATTCTTAGATATGACGAAGAAATGAGTCTCCTTGGATACTAAACTCCCTTCACTTTCACTACACGTAAAACCGCCACATCTCCATCTTGACTACTAACACTGGATTAACAGTACAATATGCTGCTAGTCATGAAGAAGTGCTATGAGTAGGATATAGAGCCGTTGTCGACTTTTTCCGCCAGTGAGCTAAGTCAGCAAATCAATCAATCAACCAATCAACCAACCAATCAATTAACCAACCAATCATTCAACCAACCAACCAATCATTCAACCAACCAATCAACCAACCAATCAAACAATCAGCCAATCAACCAATCAATCAATCAAGCGATCAATCAATCAACCAACCAACAAATCAATCAACCAATCAGTTAATCAACCAATCAATGAATCAATCAACCAACCAATTAATCAATCAATCAATCGGCCAATTAATGGCAAATTACAATCAACAATTTTGAAGTTCGATGGGAAGAGGAAGCAGGATGATGGAAGCTCCCTAAGACCTTTTCCTAAGCGATTTATTTTGCTAATTACCCCACACTGTCCTATTCTGTACACAAATCCTTCAAACATCGCCATACCACGCATAAAAAACGAAGAAAAGGATATTAACCAGCCCTATCCAAAAATAAATCGCTAAGGAAGAGGTGCTTGGGGATTCTTGAGGGAGGCCTACACGCGGTGGCATGGATGTGACCAAGTTTGGGGGGAAACTATTCTGGGGAAGCGAGTTGCAAAGATATGAAGATCCCGGAATAAAAGATTTCTGATAGGCGGAAGATTTACACTCAACCTCTTGTGTTAATTAAATCAAGCGATAAAAAAAATAAACTGATAACGAACACTGAACCGAGATAAGACCTAGTACACACACACACACACACACACACGCACCCAATGTGTCCAGGCATCTCGAGGTGAACGGATCTTGAATTTGGCTCTCTTTTTGTTTTGTTTTTTTCTTGGAAGCAACTGTTATGCGGGCTCCTGGCCTTTGGTTCCTTCTTCCTCGCATAAAACACACACACACACACACACACACACACACACACACACACACACACATATGATACCACACACACACACACACACACACACACACACACACACATATATATGATACTACTCCACACACACACACACACACACACACACATATGATACTACTCCACACACACACACACACACGCACACATATGATACTACTCCACACACACACACACACACACACACACACATATGATACTACACCACACACACACACACACACACACACACACACATATCTGATACTACTCCACACACACACACAATGAAAAAGAACAGCCTGCCCAAAAATAGGACCCCGTACGATATACAATGATTCAGACGTTGTATAATGCACAACAAAGCGGTGCGAAAAACTGAAAAAAGATATATAAAAAAAACTGAATATAATACGTCAATGCATCTCTCTCTCTCTCAGCAGCTCTTTAAAAGGCTCCCAATATCCCTTACGCTTTAAACTCTCCCTCATATTAAATACCCAGATGATCGCCATTTTCAAAACATCTCGACAACAACACAGGATTTCCGCAACTTAAATCACAAAATACATCGATTCACCCTGATGTCTCCCAGTTGGCACCTTCACAGTCGCTTCCCCACGTCTTTTCGCAGATATTCCACGCAAGGAGGATGGCAGAAAGCTAACAGATTAGTAAATAGGACGAAAAATAATGACGGAACTCGACACGCTGCACACCCACGCTCACGTCTCAATGTCTACTAATTCGCTACGGGGCCGCCTGGCTTGCCGCAGGGGCGCCTGGCATTTCGATTTGAATTTATTTTCTCTACACTTTTCTACATTTATTTCCATTTTTTTGTGTGATAATATTGTAGCTTTTATTTTATTTTTATTTTTATTTTTATTTTGGGGTTAGACTTGACTATAGTGCATTTATTTTGGCGGAATTTTTCGTCTTTTTGCATTGTATTTCTCGTAGCTCAGTGACAGACTATACCGTAAATATTACACTTAAATCCTCTCCCTAGCACTTCTTCGTGACGAGCACCATATTCTAGTGTTAATTCTCTCTCTCTCTCTCTCTCTCTCTTACTGTAGTCAGATGCTTAATAGGAGAGTTACACGGGAAGCCATCAATGCCAATCACAAAAAACAGGGATTCAGAGCTGGACTTAAGCGTGTACACTTTGCTCTGCCCCGCTGTGGAGACAAAGATTTATTACAAGTATAGTCCCCCGCCTTTACATGTCACCACTTGGACACACACACAAAGAAAAATATAATAAGCCTACTGGGGAACTGGGATTTGTCATACCACACCTTCACATGTCACCACTTCAAGACTAATACATTAATACATTCATGTTGTATATATGCATTCATTAAGTTGCTTTTAAAAATGAAATAGAGAAAATAGCACTCTTGTCTACGAGTTTGGAGTATTTTTATGTTGATTAATATACTGTGACTAGCACTAATAATTCTCTCTCTTTCTCTTTCTTTCTCTCTCTCTCTCTCTCTCAAGTCCCTAGTGAATTCGTGAAATGAGTTTAAATTAGGAACGGTTAAGGGTTAGGTTAATTTAGGCTGCGGTTAGGCTAGGTTAGGTTATTTTAAGTTAGATTAGGTTATTTTAAGTTGGATTAGATTATTTTTGGTTAATTTTAAGTTAGATTAGGCTAGGTTTGGTTATTTTAGGTTATTTTAAATTAGATTAGGCTGGGTTAGGTTAGGTTAGTTTTTTAAAGTTAGATTAGGCTGGGTTAGGTTATTTTAGGTTAATTTTAAGTTAGATCAGGCTAGGTTAGGTTATTTTAGGTTATTTATGTTGGATTAGGTTGTTTTAGGTTATTTTTGTTAGATTAGGCTAGGTTAGGTTATTTTAGGTTGATTTATATGAACACAACATAGCTTAGCAATTACCTAAATTAACCTAACCTAAACTTAGATTTTCCTAGCCTAACCACAGCCTAAATTACTATCTATCTATCTATCTATTGTCAGACGCCTTAATCTCGTAAGGGGTGGCCACAAGCATATCGCCTCCATGTCGCCCTGTCCCCTGCCATTTCACTGCCCTGCTCCCAGCTCACACCCCCCTCTCTCATATACCTCTCCACTTCATCCCTCCATATCATCCTTGGTCTCCCCCTCCCTCTCCCCCCCTCCACCTCACTCATATACACTCTCCTCGTTAGTCTCCCACTTCCCATCCTCTCCACATGGCCAAACCACCTCAGTGTGTGTCTCCTAACGATTCCTGTCGCATCCACATCCACACATGCATACATACATACACACACACACACACACACACACAGGTCCACACATACATACACACAGGTCCACATACATACATACATACATACATACACACGCAGGTCCACACATACATACACACAGGTCCACATACATACATACATACATACACACACAGGTCCACACATACATACACACAGGTCCACACACACACACACACACACACACACACACACACACACAGGTCCACATACATACATACATACATATTAGGTGTATATAAAGAAGAGTCGGTAATAAACGTATATTTATAAAAAGATTACATATACGCATGTCATCATTTCCGTAACTACACTAAAATATGAAGGTGATTAATGATAATAATAATAATAATAATAATAATAATAATAATAATAAAAATGGTACCGGTAGTAATAACAATAATAAGAACAATAAGAGTAGTAGTAGTAGTAGTAGAAGCAGCAGTAGTAGTAGTAGTAGTAGTAGTAATAACAATACTACTACTACTACTACTACTAGTAAGAGAAATAAGAGTAACAATATCAACAACAATAGTAGTAGTAGTAGTAGTAGTAGCAGTAATAATAATAATAATAATAATAATAATAATAATAATAATAATAATAATAATGATAATAATAATAATAATAATAAACTTTCCAACACTCATGCACCTTGATATAAATAGTCAAAATCTGTTCCCTCTTTCAGCCAGTCTTGCAAATGTTAAGAAAAGTATATAAAAACCAGCATCATATTTTTTTTCGAGATGGACAGAGGAAGGAAAAAGAAAAGAAAATATATAAGAAGAAAAATCCATACCCTAGACTACAGGTGTCCTCCATTAATAATAATAATAATAATAATAATAATAATGATAATAATAATAATAATAATAAAGGTAAACATTGAACTTCATGTATTTTGAGTTAAGAGTGAGGCTATGGATATTTTACATTGCCTATCCCCTTTTCACTCCTACCTGGCCCCAAATTACCATCTCCCCTTCCTGAATGCTGAGTTGTAAAGGTGGGCTGGCTCTAAAATAGGTTGCTAGTCACGAAGAAGTGCTGTGGAAAGGATGTAGAGCCGGAGGATTGTCTTTTCCTGCCACTGAGCTACGTGAAATAAGCTGCAAAAGGACGAAAATCTGGGCCAAGTTAAGGTAAAAAGAACTTTAAAGGTACAATTGGCTCTAGAATAGGTTGCTAGTCACAAAGAAGTGCTGTGGAAAGGATGTAGAGCCGGAGTATTGTCTTTTTCTGCCGCTGAGCTACGTGAAATAACCTGCAGAAGGACGAAAATCTGGGCCAAGTTAAGGTAAAAAGAGCTTTAAAGATATAAAATGGCGTCAATGGCCAGGTTGTTACTCCACCTCTCAGCTACCCTCAGGAAAAATGTGCAATCCTTTATATTCAATTGCAGGAATGAGCTTCCCTATTTCGGAGGTTTGCAACAAGGAAACTCACTCATGATGGCTTTGGTTGTGTACGGAAGAGGTGTGTGTGTGTGTGTGTGTGTGTGTGTGTGTGGAAGAGGTAGGGTGCATGTGAGGTAGTTAGTGTCGTGTGTGTGTGTGTGTGTGTGTGTGTGTGTGTGTAGGGAAGAGATAGGGTGCATGTGAGGTAGTTAGTGTCGTGTGTGTGTGTGTGTGTGTGTGTGTGTAGGGAAGAGATAGGGTGCATGTGAGGTAGTTAGTGTCGTGTGTGTGTGTGTGTGTGTGTGTGTGTGTGTGTGTGTGTGTGTGTGTGTGTGTGTGTGTGTAGGGAAGAGGTAGGATGCATGTGAGGTAGATGTCCTGTGTGTGTGTGTGTAGGGAAGAGGTAGGGTGCATGTGAGGTAGTTAGTGTCGTGTGTGTGTGTGTGTGTGTGTGTGTGTGTGTAGGGAAGAGGTAGGGTGTATGTGAGGTAGTTGGTGTCGTATGTGTGTGTGTGTGTGTGTGTGTGTGTGTAGGGAAGAGATAGGGTGCATGTGAGGTAGTTAGTGTTGTGTGTGTGTGTGTGTGTGTGTGTGTGTGTGTGTGTGTAGGGAAGAGGTAGGGTGCATGTGAGGTAGTTAGTGTTGTGTGTGTGTGTGTGTGTGTGTGTGTGTGTGTGTGTGTGTGTGTGTGTGTGTGTGTGTGTGTGTGTGTTGGGTAGTGGTTGGGTGCTTGTGTGGTTGTTAGTGTTGTGTGTGTGTGTGTGTGTGTGTGTGTGTGTGTGTGTAGGGAAGAGGTAGGGTGCATGTGAGGTAGTTAGTGTTGTGTGTGTGTGTGTGTGTGTGTGTGTGTGTGTGTGTGTGTGTGTGTGTGTGTGTGTGTGTGTGTGTGTGTAGGGAAGAGGTAGGGTGCATGTGAGGTAGTTAGTGTCGTGTGTGTGTGTGTGTGTGTGTGTGTGTAGGGAAGAGGTAGGGTGCATGTGAGGTAGTTAGTGTTGTGTGTGTGTGTGTGTGTGTGTGTGTGTGTGTGTGTGTGTAGGGAAGAGGTAGGGTGCATGTGAGGTAGTTAGTGTTGTGTGTGTGTGTGTGTGTGTGTGTGTAGGGAAGAGGTAGGGTGCATGTGAGGTAGTTAGTGTTGTGTGTGTGTGTGTGTGTGTGTGTGTGTGTGTGTGTGTGTGTGAGTGTGTGTGTGTGTAGGGAAGAGGTAGGGTGCATGTGAGGTAGATGTCCTGTGTGTGTGGGGGGGGGAAGAGGTAGGGTGCATGTGAGGTAGTTAGTGTCGTGTGTGTGTGTATGTGTGTGTGTGTGTGTGTGTGTGTGTGTGTGTGTGTGTGTGTGTGTGTGTGTGTGTAGGGAAGAGGTAGGGTGCATGTGAGGTAGTTAGTGTCGTGTGTGTGTGTGTGTGTGTGTGTGTGTGTGTGTGTGTGTGTGTGTGTGTGTGTGTGTGTGTGTAGGGAAGAGGTAGGGTGCATGTGAGGTAGATGTCCTGTGTGTGTGTGTAGGGAAGAGGTAGGGTGCATGTGAGGTAGATGTCCTGTGTGTGTGTGTGTGTGTGTGTGTGTGTGTAGGGAAGAGGTAGGGTGCATGTGAGGTAGTTAGTGTTGTGTGTGTGTGTGTGTGTGTGTGTGTGTGTGTGTGTGTGAGAGAGAGAGAGAGAGAGAGAGAGAGAGAGAGACCAACCACCACCTTCAGCCAGTGTGAGATGGGCATATGACTGAAACACAGGAACGGGCTACCTGATGCATGTCCAGAACCAGATATAGTAAAAAAGAATACACCATTACTCCACGCTGCCCTTCCTGCCGCGTCCCCGTTGGTGTGTGGTGAGTGGAGGAGGCTGGTGGACTCAGGGAAAGGGTCATGTAGTCTTGAATGTGGTTTGGAGCTAAGACGATGCTCATATTAGCCTTGTATGCAGAGGGGGGTTCAGATGCTGTTATTCCTCATAGATACTAGGCATAAGTTCCCATTCGTAGGCCATCATCATCCTTTTAGGGGATAGGAAGAGGGTTGAGGGATGTCCGTATACCCAGGCAGTGAAGCCATCTGGTTGTATCGGGGCCACCACGTGAAGGCGCCCCTCTTCACCACCAGACTGGAGGGATTTGATACAACCTTCATTACTAAAAGTCTTTCCAAAATTTTCATCCGGAGGTGGGAAGGATGACGAAAATGCGTCGCCCAAAGCCTACCTGTCTATCTATAGCCCGACACCCCAATCCCGCAAAGGGTGGCCGAAGACAAAACGCCCCCAAGTCGCTGTCACCCACCATTGGACTGCCCTTCCCCCCAACTCACTCCACCCTCCCTCATATACCTCTCAACTCCATCCCTCCACCTCATCCTCGGCATCCCACACTCCAGGGATTAATTTGCTTGTAACATCAGGGCTTTTCACCGCACCTCGCCCTCTGCCTCTCCCTTCTGAGGTCGTGGCGGGCTGCGAGGGGCATCAGGAGCCAGAGAAGGAAGCCGAGGAGGAACAGGAAGGAAGTGAACCCGATGCTGACACGGTAACTCCCACTCCAGTCACGGATGAAGCCTGCATGGGAGAGAAAAAAAAGATTATTACTACTACCACTACCACTGCTACAATAATAACTAAAAAAACAACACAATAACATCAACAAGAACAACATTAAAGCAACGAACCAACAAATAACTCAATAAAAAAAACCATATACTCACCTATAAATGGACCCAAGCAGATAAACCCAGTTCCTACGGTAAAGCAGCTGGCGCCAAACACGGGTGCCAATCGCTCCACGCCCATCACATCAATCATCACCAGGTTGAAGAGGCCCATGGTACACCCGGCGCCGAATCCGAACCCCGCCATCGTCACCATCAGCAGTTCGGGGCTTCGGAGCACGGTGAAGGCTGGGTCGACAAGAGAAAGTGAATCGAAAGATTGGTAATGAAAGTGGTGACATCCTTCATCATCAATCATCATCATCATCATCATCGCCTGAACCTCCTTTCTCACCCTAGGGCAGGACGAGGAGTAGCAATGTCCAGAGAGCCCAAATTTGCCCACTCTAATGGGCCACGCTTCCATTCACTCACCATTCAAGCCCCCAGGATCCTGGCTCTATTGGCTACGCCAAAACGTTCACCACGTTCTGTAGCTTCACATAAACGTATCCGATAGTGTCAATATGGACGCTGCCACGTTAAAAATGGGTGCCAAATCCCTGATTATGCACTTCTCCTCACAAAATTCATCCAGCCAGCTCGATCTGTGTCAGTCCCCTAGCCTCACCGACTTCCAAACCTCTTTTCCTCACACACTCATCCACCATATCTCTCCACCTTCTCCTTGGCCTACCTCGCCTCCTCCCTCCTTCAAATTCGCTCATATATACATTTTTCACCACTTTGTTGTTATCCATTCTCTCCACATGACCATACCATCTTGGTACACTGGTCTTCGATTCTGGTGTCCACAGACTTCCTCACTCCGCATCTTTCACGAATCACATTATTTCGTATCCTATCCACCTTCTGTACTCCACATACATTCCTCAGCAGTCCCATCTCCACTGCTCTTACTCTTGACTTTCATTTTCATGCGACACCATAGTCTCACATCCATATGTTAAAGTTGGCACTAACACTCCCTCATGTAAGCCTCGTACTATTATTATTATTATTATTATTTATTATTATTATTATTGTTAATAATAATAAAAATAATAACAATATTATTATTATTATTATTGTTAATAATAATAAAAATAATAACAATATTATTATTATTACTACTACTACTACTACTACTACTACTACTCCTACTACTACTCCTGCTATTACCACTACTACTACTGCTATGATTATCGTTATTGTTATTATTTTTCTTTTTATTGTTATTTATTTATTTATTTATTTATTTTGCATATTGGTTCACAATAAATTATAATGCAAAGAAAGAACCTAAGACCATAAGACCGCAAAACTGCTGCTTTAGAAAGAGAGAGAGAGAGGCAGGTAAGGGCACCCATCATCCACTCACACGATGTAGCGCTGTCTTTAGGTGGCTCTACATTGAGTGACAAGCTTAATGGTTTCCTGTAGCCTAGGAAGCCATTTACAACGCTGGGTGGTAACCATAGACCCAAATAACTGGATAATGTGTAGCCTACTGTGCTTCCCATGTTAACTCGGTGGAGGGACGCATATGCGGCGTCCATCGGAAATCAAGTGCCAAATCCAGCTATAGTCCTTTTACCTTAACTTGGCCCAGGTCTCTATCCTTCTGTACTGTTTCACGTAGCTCAGTGGCAGAAGAATACAGTGCTATGGCTCTTTCTCATAGCACTTCTTCGTGACTAGCACCATATTCTAGTGATAATATATAAGGCAATACTCAAAATGGAGAGGCGGCAATATTAGGCCAAGTGAAAGTACAAGGAGTATATTTACCTTTTAACACCTGCTGGAAATTGTTGAGAAAAAAGTGTAAGAAATTTAATAAGAACTGTAACAATGCTAAAAATAGATAGATAGATAGATAGATAGATAGATGTTTGCTGCCTAGACTCATTCCTCCATCTCATTCTTGGTCTCCCCCTCCTCCTCTCCCCCTGCACCCCACTCACATACACGCTTCTGGTCAGTCTTTCATTCTCCATCCTCTCCACCCCATACCTCCATCTCATCCTTGGTCTCCCTCTGCACCCCACTCACACAAACTCTCCTAGTCAGTCTCTCATTCTCCATCCTCTCCACTCCATACCTCCATCTCATCCTTGGTCTACCCCTCCTCCTCTCCTTCTCCACCTCACTCACATACACTCTTCTTGTCAGTCCCTCACTATTTACAGCAAACTTGACTTACCAAACATAGTAGCGCTCATCACCAGGAGACCAGCCATGTAACAGACCCGAATTCTGAACCAGGGGAAGTCAGAGAGCGAGGAACTCAGCATGCGCATCACCAGGTTAGTCAGCGCATAGGAGGAGATGCAGAGCGCAGCGGTGTCGAGGCTGAGGCCGGCTGAGGTCACGGCGAAAGGAACCATCATGAGGAAGTTCATTATTCCATTAACACACAACATCCCCCCCAAGCACAGGATGCAGGCACGCAGGGACCTGAGCACCTGGAGGTCTGAGGAGGAGAGGGAGGCCTTGAGTTAGGTCTGAGGAGGAGAAGAAGCCCTTGAATTAGGTCTGAGGAGGACAGGGAGCCCGTGAATTAGGTCTGAGGAGGAGAGGTAGACGTTGAATTAGGTCTGAGGAGGAGAGGAAGACCGTGAATGAAGCTCAAGGAGGGTCTGAGGTATGTGTAAGAAGGGATTGAATCTTACGTAAGAAGAGTTTGAATCATGCCTAAGAAGGGACTGAATTGCTCTTAAGAAGGGTTTGAATCGTGGCTAAGAAGGGTTTGAATCATAGCTAAGAAGGGATTGAATTGCTCTTAAGAAGGGTTTGAATCGTGGCTAAGAAGGGATTGAATTGCTCTTAAGAAGGGTTTGAATCGTGGCTAAGAAGGTTTTGAATCATGCCTAAGAAGGGATTGAATTGCTCTTAAGAAGGGTTTGAATCATACCTATAGGACGAACGAAGATCACTAAATCAAATAATCAACTTTTGCTGCCCCTGTTTTCCACTAGAACAAGACCCACAACAATTGATGTTACATAAAGGTCCCTAATTAGACTACTTGATGAACAGGGACAAGGGAAGAGGAAGAGGAACAAGGGACGAGGAAGAGGAACAAGAGACGAGGAAGAGGAACAAAGGAAAGGGAAGAGGAACAAGGGAAGAGGAAGAGGAACAAGGGACGAAGAAGAGGAACAAGGGAAGAGGAAGAGGAACAAGGGAAGAGGAAGAGGAACAAGGGACGAAGAAGAGGAACAAGGGAAGAGGAAGAGGAACAAGGGAAAAGGAAGAGGAACAAGGGACGAGGAAGAGGAACAAGGGAAGAAGAAGAGGAACAAGAGAAGAGGAAGAGGAACAAGGGGGTAGAAGTTTGTTGATACATACCTGAGATCATTCCAGTTGCCAAACGATACAGGAAGTGACACAGGCTACAATATGCAGATTTCCCCTCCATTTCTTCCTCAGTGCATCGTCCCTCCTTCCCTCTCTCCTCCCCTTCTGCTAGGTAAGACTGGGTGGATAGGGCGCCCATTCCCGCCACGTCCGGAGTTGAGATACTGAAGGTGGAGCTGAGGCCTGAGGTATAGGAGGATGTGCTAAGGCCTCGAACCGCTTTAAGTCGTTTCAGTCTGGCTCGAGCGATGATGGTCTGCAGCTCCGGCTCTAGGTCCCCAGGGGCACTATCGGCAAAGGAGAGGTTGGAGTTGGAGTGTATGAGCCCTCGATTCAAGTCTAGTTTAACGTCTTCCTTGCTGAACAATTCCTCTTCTGCTGTTGCTTCATTTGCTTCCTCAATGTCTTTATCTGGACCAGGCTTTAAGTGCCACTTGACAGGGTGGAAGAAAGAGGCTCCGATGCAGGCATGGAGAAATATGGCGCCGATGATCATAGTAGCCCCAGCCTGTCCGAACTCTTCCTGCAGAAGCCTGGCGAGGGGCGGAACCACGATCTGGCCCATACATATACCAGCCATCATGATAGCGTTGGCTACACCGCGTCTCCGCACGAAGTATTGTGGGACGATGGTGAAGCACATGGCCACCACTACCCCACCACCAAAACCTGCAACACACAACACAGGTAGATGCAGGTCATAATGGTGTCCCCCTATGTCATTAACTATAGGCAAAATATTTCATGTTTTTAGTTACTGTAATATTGAAAAGTGCATAAGAGTGGAATGTGTGCCTGTGAGATGGAGCCAGGAATCTCAGGGTCTAATTGGGAGGACTTAATGTACAGTTGCGGACATGTCAAACAGAAACATCCCGTCCACCAGCGAGGTGATGTAATGCTCGCCGCATCTGGTAACACTGACAGGTATGGAACTTCACCAGGTTTCGTTTGGTCGCTAGGACGAACCGAACACGATTATCATTGCCGCTGTGTGCAGTTATTGGTGCTACTGTAATGTATAAGCAATGTTCCGCCAGAAAATATACTGTTAATAGCATATTATGATTATTGTAAGTTTTTAAAGTTAGGTGTCACAATACTCCCTCTATATAATGGCAGTTAGTATGAAAGACACGGATTTCACGAGTGGGTTAGTTTTGAGTCATGAACCATGAAACAGTTAACAATTCATCATGTAATTCATAGTTGCCGGCTCCCCACAACTGCCTGACATTGGCAGACCTCTGAAATCGAAGCAAGTCCCTACATGCAGGAGGTGTCGCCACAGGAGGTAGCACAACAGGAGGCGACAGGGTGGGGGGTGGGGGACCTGGGAGCCTGGGGTGGTGGGTGAGGAAGGGGACAATACTGGTCGAACTGGGGCCTAGAGGAGAGGGGTGATGGGGTAAGGGGCAGCGGACTTTGGCAGACGAAAGGAGCTACACACATTATATATATATATATATATATATATATATATATATATATATATATATATATATATATATATATATATATATATATATATATATATATATATATATATATATATATATATATATATATATATATATATATATATATATATATATATATATATATATATATATATATATATATATATATATATATACAGTATATATATATAAATATACATACATTTATAGTGTGTGTGTGTAATATTTAAGGGGAAACAGAGTGCTACACAAGTCCGAAGTTTATGGGGCAACATGCCTACGGTTACCATCGTCTGCTGCTGCGTGCGTCATGTATTGCCTCGTTTCCACAAACATTGACGTATTTTATTTGAGGCACTTGGATTAACTGCATTGCAATATTTTTCAGATTCCAGGCGATGCTAGTCAGTACGCACCTGTCACCTGAAACAGTCTCACGTGGACGCCTGTATCATAATTAAAAACTGACTTGGCACTAATACTCGTCTTGATCTTTATCTTGTCAGTTTCACAGAGTGTGAACACTACACGGTTGTTTAGCATAACATAACACACTGCAGGCAATGTGTGTACTAGCATTTAATACAAACGATTTCTGTACCATTAGTGGCAGGTGGATGTGCTCACCATCCACTCACTCGATGTAGTGTTGCTTTAGGTGTCCACCATTTCTTCTCGTCCTTCCTTCATCTTCTGTCTTTCTTTCCTTCATTCTTTCTCCTTCCTTTTGTTTACGGATAACTTTACTCCCTCTTCTGTCTTTCCTTCCTTCTTTACTCTTCCTTCTGCCTATCGATGACTCGACGCTGAGTGACAAGCTAAATGGTTTCCTGTACACCAGGAAACCACAGACTGCGCTGGGTGATAACCCTACCCGTGAGCAACGAGGAGAAGAACAGGAACTCAGGCGAGGGGGTGAAAGTGGAGATGAAGAGACTAAGGGCCATGATAGCAAAAACTTTTACATTCCTCTCACTATTCACTAAATCAGCCTCTTTACTGCTTCACAATGTTCGAATCTTACCCGTGAGCAGCGAGAAGGAGAAGAATAGGAACTCCGGCGAGGGGGTGAAGGCGGAGATGAAGAGACCGACGCCCGTGAGAGCCGTACTGGAGACACCCACCTTCCGCCACCCGAACTCGGTGATCAGGGAGCGACACACGAGGCCAGCGACGTTCCACACGAAGCACTGGGTGTTGAAAATCCAGGCGGTGGTGGTGGAGGAGGTGTGTTCCGCCAGCAGGTACTCGGAGAAGAGCACCCCGAAGCAGGGCCCCAGGGTTGGCACGAGGATCTGTGGAATCAGCATTTAAGAGCAAGGAAACGACCGGAGGAGGCTTCTTAACACCTCTTCCTTAGTGAATTATTCTGATCAGCTAAAAAATGGAATCTGAGGCTAGAGCAATGAAACAAAGGGAAGCATATTTTAAGTGACACTTGGGGATTACGTAACACCTCTTCCTTGGCGATTTATTCTTAGGAGACTGGAATAAGAAGTTTGAGCAATGAAACAAGGTGAAGCATTTAAGTAGCAGTGGAGGCTCGAAACACCTCTTCCTTAGCGATTTATTCTGAGTAGCTAAATTAAGTCAATGAAACAGAGGGAGGAATTTAGGCAAGACTGGAACCTTCTTAATGCCTCTTCCTTGGCGAATTATTTTGCACATTACACTTCGATATTCTCTTGTATGTTACTGAGGCAAACTATGTCGATATGAAAACGATATAAATAAGATACATAACAATGCTAAGGTAAAGTAAGCAAAATAAATCGCTAAGGAAGAAGCATTACGAACAGTGAACTAAGAAAGAAACAACTAGAATAAAACAAAAAGCAAACTCACTAAAACAAGAACTGAGAGAGAGAGAGAGAGAGAGAGAGAGAGAGAGAGAGAGAGAGAGAGAGAGAGAATTACGTCAGGGAATATGATAATTGGCCTTGGCTTGTGTGTGTGTGTGTGTGTGTGTGTGTGTGTGTGTGTGTGTGTGTGTGTGTTTGTGTGTGTGTGTGGCATACTGTAGATTAGGCACTCCTGTTTCTGAGGTCCCGTTTGTTCCTGTTTGTTTCTCCCTGTTTATCGCTTTATTAACTCTGTCCTTCTGTCTGGGGCCTGTTTTTGTTTGTGTCTGTCTGTCTCTGTCTGCCTTGATGCTCCTGTCAGACGCCTTCACGTGGTGGCACTGATCTGACCTGCCTGCGTCACTGCCTACTTATTCAAACACCCTTCACCTCTCTTCCTATCCCCTGAAAGGAGTGTGGTGGACTTCATGAGGAGGGTAACTTCAGCCTGCAGTCCACTGGGTTCACGTTTAGATGAGCCTCGTGTTGATACTACTACTACTACTACTACTACTACCTCTCCTCCTCCTCCTACTACTACTACTACTACTACTGCCACTACTGCTACTACTACTACTACTACTACTACTACCACCACCACTACTGGTACCACTACTACCACTACTACTACTACTACTACTATTACTACTACTACTGCTACTACTACTACTACCACTACTACTACTACTACTACTAAAACTCGTACTACTACTACTACTAGAGAGAGAGAGAGAGAGAGAGAGAGAGAGAGAGAGAGAGAGAGAGAAATACATATACAGATAGACAGAAAGAGATAGATACGGTACAGAGAGAGAGAGAGAGAGAGAGAGAGAGAGAGAGAGAGAGAGAGGCGCGAAGCTAGTGCCAAAACTGCAGATGGGTGCCAGACAGATGTGTGACTCTCTCATTACGTAAGTGCCAGTGTCAATAATTACCAAGCAGCTTAACATTCCACGATGGTAGGTAATTAGCGCTCAGTCTTCTGGTGTGGACGTGGGTGTGGCAGAGGGAGTAGAAAATGAATAAACGATGCAGGATAGACACTGATAACGCTGACTGTCTGCTGGTGTGGGCGTGGGTGTGGCAGTGGGAGTAGGAAATGAATAAATGATGTAGAATAGACACTGATAACGCTGACTGTCTGCCGGTGTGGGCGTGGGTGTGGCAGTGGGAGTAGGAAATGAATAAATGATGCAGGATAGACACTGATAACGCTGACTGTCTGCTGGTGTGGGCGTGGGTGTGGCAGTGGGAGTAGGAAATGAATAAATGATACAAGTTAGACCTCACCCGCCAGCACCAGCAAGCATATGGTGTGGACGCAACCTTATGCAGAACTTAAGAATAAAACAAGCTCTGTATATATGGATCTAGAATGGGTGTTTGCAGTGCCAACATCGCCAAACAGACTCTGCCAACACTAGGGAAGGAGTGCCAACATCACGTGGAGGTGGTTGGCACACAGAAGTCAGATGCCTTTAATGACGTGACAAATGTGTTCTCTCTCTCTCTCTCTCTCTCTCTCTCTCTCTCTCTCTCTCTCTCTCTCTCTCTCTCAAGGTCAAAGCCGACTCAGGTGCACGATCTCTAGCAGTAACAGAGCCAAAGACATGAAACTATCTCCAAGAAAATATCAATTAATCACATAGTCTAAACACTTTCACAGACTTAATCACTATACACTCCTCAATAATCTTACTGTATACCACTAAACAATAATATATCTATCTATTTATCTATTCATTGTCAAACGCCTTAATCCCGTGAGGGGTGGCCGCAAACAAATCGCCTCCTTGTCGCCCTGTCCCCCTCCATTTCACTGCCCTGCTCCCAGCTCACACCCCCCTCTCTCATGTATGGTAAAGAATAATATACTTGTAAAATATGAGGCAAATATATGATGTAATAATTCACTAACGCAACAATTTAATATAGGAAATCTTTTGACATTTAATATATTTAGAATTGCACAGGTCGTGGTAGGTGGTGGCGACCATCATCCACTCACTTGATGTAGTGTTGCCTGCTTCTTCCTTAACCTATATCATTCTTTTTCTGTGCCTGCCCTCCTCTCTTCCTATTTCTTCCATCTTTCCTGTCACTTCTTATTGCTTTTCTTTTCTTTACAGATGGCTTTACATTGAGTGACAAGCCAAATGGTTTCCTGGAAGCCAAGAAACCATTTACAACGCTGGGTGGTAACCATATAATCAAACCATACGTGCTCCCTACGTGTCAGCAAGTGGGTTGGTGGAGGGTTAGTGCCCCTCCCCGTAAAACAAATAACTCAAAGTCAAATGGCCACCCCTTACGGGATTATGGCGTCTGGCAATAGATAGATAGATAGATAAAATTGCACAGGTGTATACAGTACCTTTGTGTTATACTCCCAAACACATATATCTACAGGGAATAATCTTCATGCATACACTTTGGACTATTGATGTATACATAATTTATACTGTGATATGAATAGGAACTGTTTGTGGAATTAAACATTATTATTATTATTATTATTATTATTATTATTGTTATTATTATTACTATTATTATTGCAGCCTAGGTATATAGATAGATAGATTATTACTCTCCGTCCCTCCCTTTCTGTCTGTCTGTCTGTCTGTCTGTCTGTCTGTCTGTCTGTCTGTCTCTCTCTCCACATACCACACACAGGGCAAAGCACTCCACCCCACACCCTCCCTTCCACCCTATCTTTGACCGTGATCTGTTGCCCTCTCTCTCTCTCTCTCTCTCTCTCTCTCTCTCTCTCTCACACACACACACACACACACACACACACACACACACACACACACACACCTCTTACCATAGCAACAATCCAGGCGTCATCGAGATTAAGTGTGAGAAGAAAAATAAATGACTTTGTGATGGACTTACGGGAGGGGAGGAGTGGAAGAGGGAGTGGGGAGTGGGGAGGGGAGGGGAGGGGAAGAGGGAGTGGGGAGTGAAGAGGGAAGGAGAGGGGAAGAGGAGGAATGGGGTGTGTGGAAAAAGGAGGGGTGGAGTGGGGGGGTGTTATGATGGAGTGTGTGGAGGGGGTGTGGAATGAAGTGATGTGGAGGTAGCCGGAGGGGTGAGGTGGGGTGAGAGTGGGGATGGGGGTGAGGTGTGAGGGAGGAGGGGTGGGTGGGTGAAGGGATGGGGGAGGGAATGGAAGAAGGTAAGATTTGTGTGTGTGTGTGTGTGTGTGTGTGTGTGTGTGTGTGTGTGTGTGTGTGATAGATAGATATACAGATAGATAGACATAGATACTAATAATTTTACCATCAAACGTTTGTCAACCGAAACTCACCACATCAATATAACCTCACCACCAAACAATGTTAAGGGATCACGTACAGAATAAATCGCTTAGGGGAAGGTGTTAGGGGGTCACAAAATCCAATCCCTTATTCCAACTCACCATAATTATAAAACTGCCAATCGCCACCATCCAGCCCCAACCCCCATCAGGCGGGACCAGACCCCCTCCAACGTCCTTCCTTCTGCTGCCACTCCTGCTGCTCCCTCTGCTGTTCCTGCTGCTGCTACGAGGCCTCTCATTGGCGTTGATGTCGTGGCCGTGCTGTCTCCTGTCCGTGCACGTGCTATCCTTCGCCTTTGCACTCGTAGTCGTGAGAAACTGGGCCTTGGTTTCCTCACTTCTCTCACTTTTAGCATTTCCACGTATCTGTTTCTCATCCATATTTTCACTTTCCTTCATTTTCCTGTCATTTCCCACACCCTCCTTCATCTTCTCTTCATTATTCACATTCTCTCTCCTCTCATTATCAACGTCATCTCTTATCACATCCTCCGGTGCACTGAATTTAAGGCATTTCTCCTTTATACATTCATTGTCCTCTCCACTCCTCTCACATGCCCTCATCTTCTCTTCGTTATCCACGCTGGTCTTCATGTTTTTCACCTTCATCTGGTTATTCACTGCCTCCCTCACCTTGTCATGCATTTCTCTGGACATCCCTTGACCCTGCGTCCTCTCCGTGTCCTCATCTTTCCTCATCTTCCTGTCATTTTCATTCATTTTCTCTTTATTATGCTCACTCATTTTCGTCTCTTCACCATGTCACTTTTGGCGTTGCAGTTACCTCTCTCTCTCTCTCTCTCTCTCTCTCTCCTACACACTTCAGTCCCTCCTAACACACGCCTTCCCCCACTTCTTCGTGACTAGCGCTGCAATCCCAGTGAAGTCCAAGAGCGCTTCACCATTCACTCAGTCTATTTCAGTCACCACATACATAATACACCGTGAATTATAGACCACAAGATTATATATACGGCTTCGTGTTCAGTCAGTTTCAGTAAAGGTTTCAGTAGTTTCAGTAGAAGGGTTAGACAGATACAGACCGAGGCGGGAGGATAGCGCTGAAAGACTGTCTCGCCTGTACATGGTTAAGTAACACACACACACACACACACACACACACACACACACACACACACACACACACACACAGGGTCCCAATGCCAAGACTAGGGCTCCTGAGAGAGAGAGGGGGGGATGTGTAGGGTGGGGACGGAGAGGGAGAAGTGGGGATGTGTAGGGGTGGGGAGGGAGAGAGGGGGGGATGTGTAGGGGTGGGGAGGGAGAGCGAGAGAAAAACTGGGGATGGGGAAGGAGAGGGAGGGGGGGATATGAAGTGGTGAGGACGGATAGGGGGAGAAAAACTGGGGGTGGGGAAGGGAGGGGGAGGGACTGAGGGTAGTAATAACAGAGAGAGAGAGAGAGAGAGAGAGAGAGAGAGAGAGGGAGGGAGGGAGGGGGGAATACACAGGGGTAGGGATGGGGGTTGAGTAGGGGGAATGAGTGGAGGGAGGAGGGAATGACAGGGGGTGAGGATAGGGGGAAGGGAGGGGTGGGGATGGGGTGGGAGGAGGGAGGGGGAAGGGAGGGGTGGGGATGGGGTGGGAGGTGGGAGGGGGAAAGAAGGAGTGGCGATGGGGTGGGGGTGAGGGCTGGTTGAAGGGATAGGGTGCTGTCTCCTCCATGCAAGGGTATGGGAGGAGAGAGGAGGAGTGGAGGGGAGGGAGAGGGGGAGTGGAGGGAGGGGAGGGGTGAGAATCGGAGTGGCAGGGGAGAACTGGAGGGGGGGAGGGCTGGATTCCTGTTATCAGTGTCCTGTATATGAGATAAGGAGGTAAGAGGAAATATTTATGAGGTAAGTGGGGGAGATTGTGGGGTGATAAGGAGATGAGGAGGGGTGAAAGAGGGGTCTGTGATAGATGAAGGGGGTGGGGTGTATGCAGGCAGAGGGAGAGATAGATGGATGGATAGATAGATATAGACTGATAGAGAGTAATGGATAAGGAGGTGGGGTGTGTGCATAGAGAAAGATAAAGATTGACTGATAGATACAGACAGAGAGACAGACAGATAGACAGACAGATAGATAGATGGAGACATACATAGATAGATAGATAGATTGATAGATAAGCCATAGATAGACTAACACAGATATACAAACGTACACCCTTAATCCAAAGTTTCAGTACCCCTCCCCTGGTCGGATGAAAGTAGAAAGGAGGGTTAGGGCGCGTCCATACTTGTGCTGGAACAAGTGCTGGCAACATGTAAATCACACAATAGATGGATAGATAGATATAGGCTGACAGAGACTAATGGATAAGGAGGTAGGATGTGTGCATATAGAAAGATAGACTGATAGATACAGACAGAGAGACAGACAGATAGCTGCAAACATGGTCGGAGTAGAGGCGTCCAGATAATATTGCAAGATCATGATGAGGTCTCAGGTGCCTCGTATCGCATCACCTCTGCTGCTGGTGTATTCAAAGTTGCACTGAAACACGTGTTCATACATCTGTCCAAATACCCCTGCATTCATTTTTCCTAACATGTTGCCAGTTGGGTTGTCAGCACATGATGGAGGACAGGTATGGACGCGCCCTAACACAGCGGCCAGGCGAACGGACAAGCGTGAGTGTTGGTTTGCTACTGAGGGCCAGGCAGGGGGAAGCCACAGCCCCAGGCACCACCACGACCACCACCACCACCACCACCACCATCACTACCACCACCACCAACACTACCACCACCACCACCACCACCATCACTACCACCACCACCAACACTACCACCACCACCAACACTACCACCACCACCACCACCATCATCACCACCTCCACCCTCCCAGACAAAACACGTTACCATAACAACGGAACGCAAAACAAAAAAATGTGCTGTAATATCCGGCACGTAGAGGATGTATAAACACAGTCATGTAGTTGCAGTGGCAGTTCTCTCCTTTGTCGCGTCTAAACACATATGGGTATTATTATTATTATTATTATTATTATTATTATTATTATTATTATTATTATTATCATTATTAGTAATAGTAGTAGTGGTAGTAGTAGTAGCAGTAGTAGTGGTGGTAGTATTAGCAGTACTAGCAGTAGCAGTATGGAAGGGTACCGAGGACATCCAGCATTACAAGGGTGAACATGCAGTGTGGGGCACGGGGGAGGGGGGGGGGGCGTCTTCGTGTCGGAGTGGAGGAACACTAAGGCCGATGGGGGTAGGATATGAGGTAGGGGGGTAACTGGGGTGGTAATGGAGGTTGGTGGAGTGTAACGACCAATTAGACACTAGCTCAAGAGTCATCCAAACATCTGCATGATCTCGGCGAACTCCATGCCGGCTCGCCCGCAGGCAGTCACTGATGTGCAGGGGGGTTTGGACAAAGTATTAAGCCCTTTGGTAGTAAACAGTGAGGGTTTCGTTTTCGTTTTCGTTTTTGACGGCTCCAATATGCTTGCATGCGTCGGCCTTGGTCACCTAATGGCGGCTCTCCATGCTGCTCGATCTCTGGCAGCGTCCCTGTTTAGTCCATTAACCCTGAGATCACACTCAATGACCTCGTCCTAGCTCTTTTTTGGTCTACCTCTCGCTACCCTATCCCCAGCGTTAGCATTTCTAACTTTCTGCACTCAGTTATCATCCCCCATCCACTCCACATGCCCAAACCATCTCAGTCTACCTCTCCTCATCACAACACCAAGACACTCCAGTCCCATCCTACCTCTCAACTCCTCCATCGTAAACCTAGCCCCCCCAGGCCTTGCACTCAAGGACGCACATCCACCTAATCATTGCCACTTCTGTACATTGGAGCCTGCAAATATCCTCTTCCTTTACTGCCCAGGTCTCATAACCATACAGCAATACACTCCTAACACATGCTGCATACAAAGATCCCTTAGCACGTAGGGAGAGTCCTCTCAATGTCAGGAGAGGCAACAGCTCCCTGAATTTCTTCCAACCACTCCTCATCCTAGCCACAGAGCTAGCTCCAGCCCCACCTCCAGCACAGAACATGTCTCCCAAATAACAAAACTCTTCCACACACTCAAGAGACTCACCAGCAAGTTCAATCCTTTCATGCCTGGCAATATCCACATGTTTTCCCTGACACACTGCACACATGAAATCAGCATTATCTCTTCTAGTACCACTACATCTCTTATGCACCCACTTATCACAAACACTGCACAAAATGGTGTTACTTCCCACGCCCTTGTGACAAATCGCACATGGCCACTCTCTCTCTTCTTTGAGAGTTCCCCCTCCAGCCCAGCATACTATTACTTTCGTTTTATCTGCATTTACTTTTAAGCCCTTGCGCCCCATACCATCTTTCCACTTCCTAAATCTTTCCTCCACATCCCCTTCATTCTCTGCATCCAGCACCAAATCATCAGCATACAACATCTCCCACAGGAGTCCATTTCTGAAGTCACGTGAGAGGGCTTCAAGTACCATGATAAACAACAAGGGACTCAAGACTGACTCTGATGCACACCAACGTTCACGGAAAACTCATCACTCAAATCTCCATTCACCCTTACCTAGGTGTGAGCACCCACATACATGGCCATAACCACCCTAACCAGCCACTCCTCCATCCCAAGCTTTCTCATTGTCCACTCCACTATCTCTCTAGGGACTCAGTCAAAAGCCTCATCCAAATCAACAAAAACAAAGTACAGTTCCCTGTTTTTTCTTATATATTTTTCCTGAAGCTGTCGAACAATGAATATGGCATCAATGGTCCCCCTGCCTGGCATAAACCCAAACTGCATCTCATCAATATTCACTCTTTCTCTAGTCATACCTTCTAGAACTCTCTCCATTACCTTCATTATCTGGCTAAAAGCTTTATGCCTCTATAATTTCCTCTTTCCAGGGCATCACCCTTCCCCTTGTATACATTTACAATTACACTCTTCAACCAATCATCTGGGACAACACACTCACATATAATCATATTTATCAGGTAATTGACTAACCCAATTCCTATATTTCCTGAGGCTTTCAACATTTCAGCAATCAAACCAGACGCACCTGCTGCCTTCCCCACCTGCGTCCTGCCTATTGCCCCGCTCACAGTAGCAGCGTCAATCAAAGGGCAAGGGCCAAACACTGGATCTGCTGGCTCCAAACCTTCCCTGTCTCAGTGATGTCATTAATAAAACACAAATTTGACGCTCGTTTGTTCGGTACCTTATGTCTTCCATGTGTTTGTTGCACGTAATGAGTGTGACTGGGTTATTCGTCCATGAAGTAAGACACGTAGTTAAAACGATAATACGACCGTGGGTGTTGTGGAGATGCAGCCACGAGCAATGGAGATGTTTGGACTAATAAACTAGCTGTGGAGGCCAGCCAAGCGCATTCACACAAGATAACGAGATATAAACAGCTGATAAGCCGCATGATGAGAAACAGAATACAGCCATGCAAGTGTGTTCTCCTGCACTGCCTATTCCACCCTTGCTTTTCTGTTTCGCCGATACTTGCATTATTTCACTGCTTCACCTGTACTTGCATCACTTCGCGGCTTCACCTCTACTTGCATTACTTCGCCTCAACCTTTCACTTTATAACACTTCCTTCCCAGTCTTGTCATACTAAGTCCCATCAAATTTTCCCTTGGTTTTTCTACTGCCCGTGTCTCAGTAACAACCACTGCTGTGACTGACCACCACATCGACAGCCACAAACAACACTACTGATATTATTACTGCTGCCCCAATAAGGTCACTGCTGCTACTGCTGGTATATCCAATATATCACTATTATGCCGGGAATCGAACCCGGGACTCTCAGGTGAGAGCCAGGCAGCATACCACTACACCACGACCAGGTAAAAGTTACCTCACATTGTCACAATCTTGTAACCAATGTTCCTCCACCCCCCGCAGTGGGCCTGAAGAGGCTGAGATAACCTCCTGGCACTCGGGCAAGTAGATGCTTTTAATGTATGCCAGGCACTTACGGCAAGTCACAATGAAGAGAGAAACCTGTACTGGACACGGGAAAAATCATCCAATATTTTACCAATACGTCGGGAATCAAACCCGGGACTCTCATTTTTTTTTTTTTCCATATATGGGAGAGGAGTGACAGTAAAGACATTATTATTACTCTGCATGTAATACCTTCTTGTTCTTGTCCTTCTCATTGCTTGAACCCCCTCTACCTGGCCGAGCAGACCAATCGACCACAGGTAAGCCACTGGTTCTGTGGGGTCATCCTACAGGTACAGTACAGTACAAACACCGTGTACGGATCCGGCGCCCCCTTGTGGTAGACAGCGCCTCACCAGGGTCGGACCAGGTTCCTTCCCACGGCGAGGTGCGGGGAAATATGAGGACGTTTGGCGTGTTCTTGTTACTCCCCCGTCACAGCACGTGTTGTTGTTGTTGTTGTTGTTGTTGCTGTTGTTGTTGTTGCTGTTGTTGTTGTTGTTGCTGTTGTTGTTGTTGTTGCTGTGGCGGTTCTCCCTCTACCTCTTCCTCCTCCTCTTCCTCTTCTTCTTCCTCCCCTTCCTCCCCATCCTCCTCTTCTTCATTTTCTTCATCTTCTTTTTCTTCTTCGTTCTTCTCTTTCTTCCTCTTCCTCCTCCTTCTTCTTCCTCCTCCTCCTCCTCCTCTTTTTCTTCTTCCTCTTCTTCTTCCTCCTCTTCCTCTTTTTTTTTTCCTCTTCTTTCTCCTCCCGCTCCTCCTCTTCTTCTTCATTTTCTTCGTCTTCATTTTCTTTTGAGGGAGGGGGGGGTGAGTTGGGGGGAGGGGAGTCAAATGGTGGGTGACAGAGTGACTTGGAGGCGTTTTGTCTGCGGCCACCCTTTGCGGGATTAGGGCGTCGGGCTATAGATAGATAGATAGATAGATTCTTCGCTTCCTTCGTCTTCCTCTTCCTCCTCCTTCTTCTTCTTCCTCTTCCTCTTTTCCTTCCCACGGTGGACTGCAGGATGGGAATGCAGTTCACCGTCCTCATTTCAGTGGATAGGGGTGGATGTGAGGGACGTGTGTATAACCAGGCAGCTCCCCCACCCGGTTATATCAGTGCCACCAGTTATATCAGTGCCACCAGTTATATCAGTGCCACCAGTTATATCAGTGCCACCAGTTATATCAGTGCCACAGGTTATATCAGTGCCAGGTTATATCAGTGCCAGGTTATATCAGTGCCACAGGTTATATCAGTGCCACCACGTGAAGGCTTCCAGCACAATACGAGGCTTACTGCAACCTCACAAAGATCCCTAACCCCTTTTGGCTCAGTTGATGGCCAGGTGTAGTCAGATTGGAGGGCTAATTTGACTAGTAACCAAGGAGACTCATCCCTACCCCATAACTCTAACTCATTTTCATTCATCCACTACTAACGCCCTTCTCGTTGGTTAAGGAAGCTCCCTAACGCCTCTTCCTTAGCGATTTATTTTTGGATGTGGTTGGTTAATATCCTTTTGTACGTTATTTATGCAGAGTAGGGTTATATTGGAAGGATTTATATAACACAGATGATGTCAGTGAGGTGTAAATAACAAAATAAATCGCTTACGAAAAGGTGTTAGGGCGCTTCCTCATGTGAGTAGAAACATATGATGAAAATTAATAGGCTTTTATCAAAGGAAAATGTGTTTATGGAGAGAGAGAGAGAGAGAGAGAGAGAGAGAGAGAGAGAGAGAGAGAGAGACAAAGGCACCCTGAAAACAAGGAAGAATTTTGGGCATAACAGGGAAGTACCGCCGACCCACCTACGCCAGTGCCACCACGTGAAGGCGTCCCTCTCTCTCTCTCTCTCTCTCTCTCTCTCTCTGTATGTATGTAATGTGTGTGTGTGTGTGTGTGTGTGTGTGTGTGTGTGTCTTTCTCTTTCTCTCTCTCTCTCTCACAGTAGGAACATGTGATCGTGACTCGACACATTTTTTTACAAAGGGAGATGTGTGAGGAAGCAATTAGAGAGAGAGAGAGAGAGAGAGAGAGAGAGAGAGTGACGCAAGTGTAGAAGATAAAGAATTGGGAGGGAGGGAGGGAGGGGGAGATGGGAGGGTGGGGAGGGAGGACAATACTTATGGAGTTAGGTCTCTCTCTCCCTCTCTCTCTCTTATACCTCTATGCTTGCAACTTAAGAAGGATTATAATTCTTAAGACATATGTACGTGTCTGAGGCTTCCCTACACACACACACACACACACACACACACACACACACACACACACACACACACACACACACACACACGCACACACACACACACACACGCACGCACATTTCTTGGTAGCACTCCTTGCCCTTTTCTTCAGAGGTTAAATGGAGGGGAGAGGCGAGGTGGTTGCTATGCTCTCTCTCTCTCTCTCTCTCTCTCTCTCTCAGTCTATCTGTCCATCTATCTCTATCTATCCACCCATCTATCTATCTATCTATTTATCTATCTATCTTAAGTATTTGCACAAGTAGTTTTGTCTCTGCCTCCTCTCACTCTCTCTCTCTCTCTCTCTCTCTCTCTCTCTCTCTCTCTCAATCTATCTATCTATCTATATCTACTAACAGCATCATAACAGCAAATACACTCAGTAACATCTTCATCCCTACTCAGCAACGACCTATCCAAAATGATAACAATAGTAGTGATAATAATTAGAACTATATTGATGATAATGATTTACTATTATTATTATTATTATTATTATTGTTATTATTATTATTATTGTTATTATTATTGTTATTATTATTGTTACTACTACTACTACTACTACTACTACTACTATTATTATCATTATTTTTATTTTTACTATTATTATTATTATTATTATTATTATTATTAGCAGTAGTAGTTGTAGCATAATGACGATGAAGAATAAGAAGAGGAAGAAGAAGAACAACAACAACAACAACAACAACAACAGAAAGATAAATAAATAAATTACTGGAATAAATCAGACTAAACTGTGTAATTATTTTTAGTGTTTATTTATTTCTCTCATTTTGTACTTATCACCACGAGGAATATGTCTCTCTCCCTCTCTCTCTCTCTCTCTCTCTCTCTCTCTCTCGGATAAGAATGATCTTTCAATATCTGTCCATCCATCTATCTATCTCTATTTTGATAGATAGACAGATAGATATTCCGGAAAGACAATAGCAAGGTAATGACAGACACACATGTAACCAAAATACGGAAATACATAGAACACAGTTGCACTCAAATATATGCTCTCAAACACACACACACACACACACACACACACACACACACACACACACACACACACACACACACACACACACACACACACACAACGTACCCTAACAATGGCCGCCTAACCCAAGGACAAATTCAAGAGAGTCGGCAACAAGAAGAAAGAAAGAAAAAAAAAAGATTGCCTCACTAACAGATGTAGTATTATGCTCTCTCTCTCTCTCTCTCTCTCTCTCTCTCTCTCTCTCTAATCAGCTTCGGAGACACATCAAGCCGTGAATGACTTAGAAATAATCTGACGTAAGCACTGCAACTTGAAGACAGTCATTTTCCTTTCTTCTCGTCACCTTCAGATTTCTTCTTTCTTTGGGGAGTCTACGGGAATCTTAAGGAGTATATACGCCTCTTAACCCCCTCCCTAACTCCCAAAAGGCGAATGGTGGGCTGCAAGAGAAAGAGAACCTCCAGCCTGCAGTCCACTGGGTTCACGTTCACATGAGCCTGAGGACACAAGATCTTCCCTCTGTGTTCCTGTGTGTTTATACTGTTCCTTGCTGCTCCGTGCTGTACCGTCATTGTTGTTCCTTGTACCTCATGCTGTTCTACGTACCCCCCTCCCTTTCTACTGTTCCGTACTGCTCCTTACGCCTCCAACTGCTCCTCGTTCTCCCTCTGCTTCTGCTCCTTGCGCTGGTCATACCGTGTAGCGAGCCCCATGAAGGCCCAGAGTACAATGCTTAACACTAACATGGCAGCGAGGACCCACATGCTGATGAGGTAACTGTCCCACGCGTCTCTCACCACGCCTGTAGGTAAAGAGATAGATAAATAGATAGAGAGAGGGATAAATAGGTAGATAGACTTATAGACTGACGACTGACTAACTGATTGATTGATTGATTGATTGTATACTGATGAGGAAGCTAATCAGTAGAACACAACTCACCAATCAGTGGTCCGAAGCAGATGAACCCGATAGCGATACTGAGACTCGAGGCCCCGTACACTGTTGGCATTCGCTCCACGCCCATCACGTCGATCATCATCAGACTGTGAAGGCCCAGGTTGGCTCCGATCCCACAGCCGTAGAAGGCAATGGTCACCAGCATCCACGACGGCGAACGAAGCAGCGGAAAGACTGAAACGAGGCAAGAAAATGAAGGGTTATGTTTTAGAGTACTGTAGGTGGCACTGGATTCTTTTTAGCTCCTCCACGTAACTTCTGATTTTGCATAATAGACCTTCAGAATGTCTTGTACTGTATCTTTTAAAGGGTAATGCAGGTGACACTGAATTCTTTGTACCACCTATTCTTTGGCTTTATCCTTTGCATTTTACACCAAAACATTGTCCTGAGTATTATTTGAGGCTGTACTGTTGTGTTGTATGTGGCATGGAAGGCTTTCTAGCACCTATTCTTTACCTTTTTGATTTTGCGTTTTGCACCTTAACATTCTCTTGTAGGATACTATTTTACCAACAGCTTTGCATCAACAATATACAAGAGAATACCGAAACGTAATATGCAGTATAAATCGCTAAGGGGGACGAGTTACGAAACCTCCAAAGCCAGCCAGAACAGGGCATTTTATTTTTCGCATTACCTACACGAGTGTCACTAAAGCCACAGGGTACTCCACTAACTGATATAAAAGAAACCTAAGAATCAACTATCAAGCAACCAAACCAAAATAAATAAAATAAGTACTGGAGTAAGGCAAGGGTGTGTGTTGTCCCCTTGAGTGTTTGATAAATACCATACACTGAGTCTTGGAAAAACTGTGAGAAATGGAAGTGTTGAGTGGAAGAGAGAGAGACAGGTTAGAGCTTCAAGTCTTCATCTCCTCTAACGTTGCACAGAACCCAAAACGGCAGAGCAAAGAAAGACTTCAAGCTTTGCCCTGTCTCTCTCCCACCCAACATTGCCACTTGTCGCAATGGATCATCTGTGGAAAATTTTTGAGCAATAAGTGGTACATCAGTATGGGTCTTATTCTCAGTCGTTATCAAGCTAACTGTTGACGTTGTTGGTGCAAAGTAATGTTCTTCATACTTTCGTCCTTTAGGTCATCAGCAACTGCAACTCCGTAATGGTTAGGAATTGTGTTTAGTCAGTTTTTCCATTCGAGGTTGACCAAGAATGACCTGAATCTTCTCCCTTTCACAGAACACCTTGCGTATGGATGGAAATGACGATATTTGTGATGAAAGCTATACTGATGGTGATCCCTTCTAATGATGATAAATATAATGAAGCCTAAATACTTATAAAATGTAGTGATGACGAGTATGACGAGGCTGACAACATGGCACCCACCTAGTGATGATGATGATGATGATGATGATGATGATGATGGTGATGATGACTAAATACTAAGGATGATGGTGCTGATGAAGGTGACTGTGATGATGATGGTAGTGGTGGTGAAGGTGACTGATGATATTATGATGATGAAGGTTACTGTGATGATGATGGTGGTGGTGATAATGATG
>NC_137005.1:36793041-36813041 GCF_032717465.1 Coenobita brevimanus
CGTAACTACCTTTCCCCTCACCAATAACACCATCACTACTTTCTGTATTGGTTAGGTAGTGAGTGTTTGAAATGGTAGTGGGAGGGGAGGCGTAGTCACCCCCTCTTTCACAACCCTTCTCTCTCGAATTACTCTTATTGGTGATAGTCAACTCCTCTCTAATTACGCTGTTAAGAGAGGGGAAAGAACAGCCCTCTCTCTCACTGGCACTACCCACAGCTCTATCATCACTACAGAGCTCAGTGGCCGTAGAGCTGACTTGGTGAACTCCGGGATTGCAAAGATATTCACTGATAACTCTATCGGTATCGTCATTGTGTTCGTATCGTTCTTTTCTGTCACTAATATTATCTTTACTTTCATTAGTATTATCATGATTATTTTTATTTTTCTTACAGGCTTTATCTTTATTTTCTTCACTGATTTTGATGCTTTCTTTATTGACACCACCATCATCACCACGACCCTTGACATCATCATCATCGTCATCATCATCATCATTATCATCATCAGCACTACGGCTCTTGACATTATCTTCACTGTCATCATCATCATCATTATTATCATCATCATCACTACGGGTCTTGACATTATCATCACTGTCATCATTACCACTATTTTCGACATCACAACCATCATCACCATCACCACTATCACAACCATCTTCAACACGTCTAGCCACACCACCACCCTCACCACATATATTTCCATCATCATAATCATCTTCATCCTTGCTCACCACACCATCCCTCCCTCTCCTGTCATCATCATCACCTATCACTCCTCCACCACCCTTATCATCACCCTTATCATCATCACTACGCTTATCTTCACTGTTCCCACTTCGGTATCCGTTATCTCTCTTGCTCTCTCTCTCTCTTGTGAAGCTGGAGAGAGGGGTCCTTCGGCTGTCTGATAGGAGGGCTGTCTCACTGCTATCTTCCTTGTTTTTTGCTGTCACTCCCTCCATTTCTTTACTCTTGGTTTTAGAAAAGGTGAAATGCTGAAATAAAACACAGTATTTAGCATTTATATATTGCTATTATTATTATTATTATTATTATTATGATTATGATTATTATTATTACTACTGCGGCTACCACACTGCTACTATTACTCTCTATCTATCTATCTATTGCCAGACGCCTTAATCCCTCACGCGGTGGCCACAAACAAATCGCCTCCACGTCGCCCTGTCTCCCGCCATTTCAGTGCCCTGCTCCCACCTCACACACCCCCTCTTTCATATACCTCTCCACTCCATCTCTCCATTACTACTACTACTAATACTGCCACTACTGCTACTACTACTATTACTACTACTACCACTATTATTATTATTATTATTATTATTATCATTATTAGCCGCCTACTTTACCTAGGTAAGGTAGGGAGCTTCTTAACACTCTTCCTAAGCGATTTGTTTGGGCTTCTATGTCAATTTCACCCCTTTTAAATTTCAGGATAGTATTAATTAGACAAAAATATATTGGGATGTTCAAATAAATCGCTTAGGATAATGTGTTAAGGAACTGAGGATAGCGCATGATTGGAATAAGAATTAGCCGCACAGCCAAGGGAAAGATGGAGGGAGGGAGAGAGAGGGAGGAGAGAAAATGGAAGGAACAGTGGAAGATAGAGAGAGAGAGAGAGAGAGAGAGAGAGAGAGAATTATAATACTGAACGAAGGCCAATGGACAACACGCTAGCTTTAGGAGAGAGAGAGAGAGAGAGAGAGAGAGAGAGAGAGAGAGAGAGAGAGAGAGAGAGAGAGAGAGAGAGAGAGAATTGTAATACTGAACCAAGGCCAATGGACAACACGCTAGCTTTAGGAGAGAGAGAGAGAGAGAGAGAGAGAGAGAGAGAGAGAGAGAGAGAGAGAGAGAGAGAGAGAGGATCGGGAAGGGAGGGAAGGTAGGAAGTAAGAATGTGAAGAGATGGAGAGGGTGAGTTAAGGGAGGAAGGAGAGAAGAGAGAAAGAGAGAGGAGGAGAAGGAGAGAGAGGTGAAGAGAGAGAGATGGTGAGAGAAGGAAAGGAGGGGAGGGAAGAGAGAAAAAGGGAGGGAGGGAGGTAAGGGGAGAGAGAGATGGAGAAGAGAGAGAGGCATTGAGAGAGTAGGAATGTTCACCTCTCGTAATTCCAGACACAACCTACTTCTCATGTCAGTACTCTGCGTCTCCCCACTCTGCTCCCTCTGTCTGCTCTCTCCCCACGCCCGTCTGGGGAGAGAGTGGGAGGGAGAAAAGAAGGGAGACAGAGCGAGGAAGAGAAGTGTGAAAGACAAAGGAAAAACAGAGGTACCAACACCCTACCCTACAGTACCCCGAGCCGCTCCACTCTGCTTCCTCGCCTGCTGTCTCTGTCTGCTGTCTCCCTCTGCTCTGCCTGCTTGTGGAAAGTGAGAGGAAGAAGGAAAGGAGCCAGTGAGACAGGCGAAAGAAAGAAGGAAAAGGAAAAACAGGAGAAAGTTAGGAAGAGAAGAAAGCGAGTGAGTGAGTGAAGGAAGAGGAGACGAAGAAAAATGTCACTTAACTCATACCTTTTGTATGCCGGTCTGCTTCTCCCTGCTCCTCTCTGCTCACACTCCCATCCCTCTGTGTCTGCTCCCTCTCTCCCTCTACCAGTCTGCTCTCTCTACTTTCCCGGGGCGTGACCAGGCAAGGCGATAACATATTTATCTTAGAACCCCGACAAAACATGACGCAAGGTTCATCTGCGGAAAGAGATAAGAGTGATAACCCACAGTGCATTGTCAAAGTTAAAACTACCGTGTCTTTTGGTACTGTGATGCATTGTGGTTACCGTGTCCTTGCTGGTACTGTGAATTTGCTGTAACCGTGACTATCAACAGTACTTTCTTGCCGTGTTATCTGCCTGTGATAAGATGTAGAACGGAATTTATCAAGAGTCTTATCAAGTTCTAAGAAGTAAGTTCCTGAGACAGATTATTATTATTATTATTACTACTTCTACTTCTATTGTTATTATTATTATTATTATTGCTACTACTACTACTACTACTATCCAATATATCACCAATATGCCGGGAATCGAATCCGGGACTCTCAGGTGGGAGCCAGGCAGCATACCACTACACCACGACCAGGTAGAAGTTATCTCACATTGTCACGACCTTGTAACCAATGTCCCTCCGCCCCCACTGTGGGCCTGAAGAGGCTGAGATAACCCCCTGGCACTCGGGCAAGTAGGTGCTTTGAATCTATCCCAAGCACTTACGGAAAAATCATCCAATATTTACCAACTATGCCGGAATTTTGGCAATGTGAGATTACCTTTACCTGGTCGTGGTGTAGTGGTATGCTGCCTGGCCCTCACCTGACAGTCCCAGGTTCGATTCCCGGTTTAATGGTAATATACTGGATGATTTGTCCTGCGTACAGTACAGGTTTCTCTCTTCATTGCTGCTACTACTACTACTACTACTACTATTACTATTATTATTATTATTACTATTATTAAAAATGGCTTTGGTTTCATATCTATTCCCATTCGCATCTAGTGTGGTTGTGAAATATGCGTAAGAGGAGAGGAGAAACCAGTAATCGTACGTACAACTTAAGAAATTTTATAAAGAAGGCCTCTGGGACTTGCATAACTGATCTCTCTCTCTCTCTCTCTCTCTCTCCAAGCTCAAGAATGACAACAAACTTACAGACACTTTTCCCCTTCAACACAGCAACAGGGTCAGATTAGGTCAACTCAGGTAGGCTTTCAGTAAATTAGGTCAGGTCAGGCGAGGTCAGGTCAGGTCATTTAGGAATATGGTTACCTGTGAAAATTGTTGTTGATGATGATGATGATGAACCTAGAGAAATGATAGTCACAGTCTCAAAAAAATATAAGCAAACTAAGAATGAACAGAGCTAAAAATGTGTGTGTGTGTGTGTGTGTGTGTGTGTGTGTGTGTGTGTGTGTGTGTGTGTGTGTGTGTGTGTGTGCCAAAAGCTTAGCCAACACCCCCCTCCCTCCCTCACCTCCCTCCTCACCCCTACACTCTCCCTCCCCCACCCTACCCACCCTCACCCAAGCCCCCCTCACCCTACACCACCCTCACCCTACCCTACCCTCACCCTAGCCCCCTCACCCTTCCTCCCTCACCCAACCCCTCCCTAACCCTACCCCACCCTCACCCAAGCTCCATCACCCTAGCTCCTTCACCCTTCCGGATCTACCCTGGTGCCTCGCTGTCTCAATGCTGACTTCTTTAACCTTGGCCTCTGACGGGCATATTAATCCTGTCTCATCAGCATTTATGTCCTGTGTGTGTGTGTGTGTGTGTGTGTGTGTGTGTGTGTGTGTGTGTGTGTGTGTGTGTGTAGGAGTGTGCCAGACAATGAGAAAATATGTACACCTGTTGATTACTTGCACACCTGTTGATTACTTGCACACCTGGCATGCTTGTCGGTTAAAAGCTCCCTAACACCTCTTACTTACCGATTCATTTTTTATTTGGCTGGGTAATATCCCTTTGTTACTACTACTACTACTACTACTACCACTACTACTACTAAACACAGAAGAGGACAGTAAGGTGTACTAAGCAAAATAAATCGCTTAGCAAGAGATGTTAGGGAGCCAGCACGTCTTCCTTAGATCCCTAATTATGAGATATTTTTAAACACACACACACACACACACACACACACACACGCGCGCGCGCGCACACGCACGCACACACACACACACACACACACACACACACACACACGCACGCACACACACACACACACACGATAAGACGTCCTTGTACTAAAAAAATGATCACAAAGCATCTGTTGGATAAGATTGCGTGTGTGTGTGTGTGTGTGTGTGTGTGTGTGTGTGTGTGTGTGTGTGTGAGAGAGAGAGAGAGAGAGAGAGAGAGAGAGAGAGAGAGAGAGAGAGAGAGAGAGAGAGAGAGAGAGTGTCTTTAAATATTTACTTAAACATTCCATTGACGCAAGAGGACGTTCATTCTCTCTCTCTCTCTCTCTCTCTCTCTCTCTCTCTCTCTGTCAAAAAACATTTCCCCATACTCTCCCTCCCTCTCCCTCCCTCCTCCCTCTCCTAGCACCTCAGTCTCCTCCTTGTCTCCGTGCCGAAAACATCTCCTGTCCTCCAAGGTTGCATACCCCCGCTGTGCCGTCCCTTAACACACTTCTATGACAGTTTATTCTTACTAATTCCACAGGTATTTAACTTTCGTGGTTCAAGGCTGTGATTAAACTACTGGAATGAGACAAGGATAGATACGACAAAGGCTCTCCCCCACCCACCAAACCCTCCAGCTCACACCGGTAGGAAAAAGTGAGAAGGAACTAGAGAAACTGGCGAGGAAATTTTATAGGAAAGTGCGAAGGAGACTAACATAGCAAAATCAGGAAAAAGGAGAGCACTTTCAGCATGCAGTCCACTGGGTTCACGTTCACAAGAGCTAAGCCTGTATCTCGTTGTGTAAGAAAGCTTCCTAACACCTTTTCCTGAGCGATTTATTAAACTTATTGCACCTTACTGTTCTGTTTTACGTAAATCCTTCCAATATCGCCTTACTCTGCATAAACAACGTACAAAAGGATGTTAACCAGACATATCCAAAAATAAATCGCTAAGGAAGCTCCCTAACACCTTTTCCTATGCGATTTATTAAGCTTATTACAACTTACTGTCCTGTAACATAGACTTAAGATCCCCGTAAGAAAAACCCGCGCAACAGTGACCCTAGATCCCCTAACACCTCCTCTTTAGCGATTTATTTTTGGATTCGGCTGGTTAATATCCTTCTGTACGCTATTTATGCAGAGTATGGCGATATTGGAAGGATTTATGTAACACGGAATAGGACGGTAAGGTGTAATAAGCAAAATAAGTCGCTTAGGAAAAGGCATTAGGGAACTTCCTTAACGGGCCTTAGTTATGAGGAAGGAATGAGTCTCCTTGGTTACTAGTCAAATGTACCTCTGAACTAGGCGAAAAATGGCCGTCTGTTGCTAGTCACGAAGAAGTGCTATGGAGAGGATGTTGAGTCACAGTATTATGCTAGTCACGAAGAAGTGCTATGGAAAGGAGGTCGAGTCACAGTAGTTTGCTAGTCACGAAGAAGTGCTATGGAGACGATGCTGAGTCACAGTATTATGCTAGTCACGAAGAAGTGCTATGGAGAGAAGGTTGAGTCATAGTAGTTTGCTAATCACGAGGAAGTGCTATGGTTAGGATATAGAGCCATAGTAGTATGCTAGTCATGAAGAAGTGCTATGGATAAGATGATGGTGAAGGTGATGAAAATCTCTTATTGTTGTTGTTGTTGTTGTTGTTATTATTATTATTATTATTATTATTATTATTATTTTTATTATTATTATTATTATTATTATCATCATCATTATCATCATCACCACCATTATTATCATTGTTATTATTATTATTATTATTATTATTATTATTATCAGGTAAACGCCAGCCTCTGGACCCATCAAAACAGGGGACGAAAAAAAGGACCTGGCAGTCACATCGTATGGTTCTCTCCTAACAGGGTGGTGCAAAAATGGTGTCGAGGAAGGGAGAGGAGCCTGGTGGTGCGAGTGGGACGAGAGCCCCTGATGGGGGGTGGGGCTGGATGGTGACCATTGGCTGTTATTTCATTACGGTGAGAGAATTGGTCTTGAGTTTTTGCATATTATTTTTCTTAGTAAGAACAATAATGGCCCCCAGTCCCGTGCAGCCCTTAAATGGGCAGGGGGTGCTAAGAATCTCACGGTTGCCTCAATTACAATCTAATTCCTTTGTCAATGCAAAAAATACAATTAAAATTGGTAACTGGAATGTGAGAACGCTAAATCATGACGGTAAAATCGATGAGTTAGTGAAGGTTTTTCAAAATTATGGACTTGATATTTGTGCTCTGACAGAAACTAGATTAACTGGAGTCGATAAGTTGGATTTGGAGGAAGGTATACGTTTATTGATATCTGGCCGACAGGACGGAATGCATTATCAGGGAGTAGGATTGTTGCTGGGTTGTAAGGCAAATAAGGCTTTATGTGAGTGGGATCCTATAGATGAGCGATTGTTATACGCACGGTTTAAATCAAATCATGGCAACATCAGTCTGTTTGTGTGTTATGCACCTACTAATGATGCACTCGATGAAAGGAAAGACACATTTTATGAAAAGTTGCAAGAAGGAGTAGGAAGGGTACCTAGACATGATGTTTTGATCTGCGTTGGAGACTTTAATGCAGTAATGGGCTGTTCAAATGAGGGATTTGAGGCATGTATGGGTAAGATGGGAGTTGGTAGTAGGATGAGTGAAAACGGAGTAAGGTTTGGAAGCTTCTGTCTAGCAAATGACTTAGTCATCGGGGGCACACTCTTTCAGCATTGCAATATACACAAGACTACTTGGGTGTCGCCGTGTGGAAAATATAAAAATCAGATTGATCACATTGCTATCAGTAGGAGGCATAGAAGTTCTCTGCTAGATGTTCATGTTAAACGGGGAGCGGATATTGGTAGTGACCATCAACTCAGCATTGCAAAAATAAGGTTTAAACTTAAAAATCAGAAGAAGGAAAAATCTGGTGTTGGTAGATACGATATTGTTAAGCTTAGAAGGGAAGGAGAAGAAAAGGAGGAATTCAGATTAGAATGCAGAAATAGGTTTTTGGTGTTCGAAATGTTGGAAGAGGGGGAGAGAAGTGTAGATGAGATGTGGGAGGATGTGAACAAAGTTTTGCATGAGACTGCTGAATGTACGATTGGAAGGAGACATAGATTCAGAAGAAAGAAATGGATATCAGAGGAAACGTGGGATATGATAAAAAAGAGAGGTGAGGCTAAATTGAGGAGTGAGATGCAATGCGTTGATGAACGAGAGATTGAATTAGCAAGAGCTGCGTACTGGAGTTTGAATTCAGAAGTAAGAAGGTTAGCTAGGAGAGATAAAAGAAGATGTGTGGATGAAAAGGTTGCAGAGACTGAAATCTTAATAAACAAAAATGATGGACAGAGTCAAAGAATAGCATATGAATCAATTAGAGAACTGAGTGGTAATGCAGGTAAACGCAAGGAAATACCAGTTAGAGACAGGGAAGGAAATTTATTGACCAAAGATGGAGATATTAAAAATAGATGGAAAGAGCATTTTGAGACAGTTCTTAATAGACCAATACCACCAGAAGAGGATATACCGTCTGCTCAGGAAGATTTAAATATAGAAACAGGAGAGTTGAGGCTTGCAGAAGTGGAGAAAGCAGTAAAACAGTTAAAGAATAATAAGGCACCAGGGGAGGATGGTTTATTTCCGGAAATGTTTAAAGTGGAGGGGGATAGATTAATAATGATCTTGACCAAGCTATTCAATAAGATATGGGTGACGGGGTTACTACCATCAGTCTGGAAGAATGGTGTAATTGTTAAAGTTCCGAAGAAGGGAGACCTGAGTGAATGTGGTAATTGGAGGGGAATCTCTTTGTCACCGATAGCTTTGAAAGTTTTCAGTAAAGTGTTGTTAAATAGGTTGGAGCCGGTGGTTGAGGGTATTCTGAGGGATGAACAGGCTGGTTTTAGAAAGGGACGTGGTTGCAATGATCAGATCTTTATAGTTAGGCATTTGATGCAGCAAGTTAATGAAATGAGAGTACCGTTAAGTCTTTGTTTTGTTGATTTTGAAAAGGCTTTTGATAGTGTTTCGAGAGGGACTATGGGGAAGATCATGAGACATTATGGAATACCAGAGGAGTTTGTGAGGGTCATTATGAACATGCATGAGGACACATTTTGTAAAGTGATGGTTGATGGTTGTCTGAGTGATTCGTTTGAAGTCAAGTCCGGAGTAATTCAAGGTGGTGTTCTATCGCCTTTACTATTTATATTGGTCATTGATTACATTATGAAACGCGTTGGAACAGAAACCGGTGCAGGTATACTTTGGGGAGAGAACAGGAAACTTTTGGATTTAGATTATGCAGATGATATAGTTTTGATTTGTGATGGGCCAGAAGAGATGCAGAGAGTGTTGGACTGTTTGGTGAGTGAAGGTCGCAAGGTGGGTTTGGTTATTAATTGTGGAAAAACTGAAATAATCAATATGAATATGGAAAATGCGCAGGAATGTGTAATTGGAGGTATGGTTGTAAAGCAAGTTGATAGGTTTAAATATTTAGGTACTTATTTAGCCAAGGATGGTTCTTTGAACTTTGAATTCGAGGAAAGGTTAAAGAAGGCTAATCAGGCAATGGGAATGCTTAAAAATATTTGGAATAATAACAATTTTTCTGTGCATACAAAAATCAAACTTTATAAGGTAATGGTTAGGAGTATCTTAATTTATGGACACGAGTCTTGGTACAGCACAGCGACTATGGAAAATAAATTCTTGGTGTTTGAAAATAAAGCACTTAGAAGAATATTAGGAGTTAAGTGGTGGGAAAGGATACCAAATAGTAGAATTAGAGAAATAACGGGAGTGCAGCCGATCGATGAATATGTTAGATTCTCACGATGGAAGTGGCTAGGACATGTGTATAGGAGACAGGGAATAGTACGAGGTACACCAGGGTGGGTGGCACTTGGTAGGAGAGGTAGAGGAAGGCCAAAAGAGACGTGGGTGAGGACAATGAGACGGGAAGCTGGAGATGAATGTTGGGGAGATCTTGAGGAGTTAGCACAAGATAGGATGTGGTGGTGTGAGTTCATCGAGGCCCTATGCATCCCCGAGGGTGCCACAGGAAATGAGTGATTGATTGATTGATTTTTCTTAGTATTTTCTTATTTTTTCTTAATATTTTTCTTATTTTTTTTATTATTTTTTATATTTTCTTATTTTTTTTCTTATTTTCTTATTCTTTTTTTCTTTTTTTTTCTTTTTTTCTTATTTTTTCTTATTTTTCTTATTTTTCTTTTTATTTTCTTATTCTTTTCTTGTTCTTTCCTTTTCTTATTTTTTCTTATTCTTTTTCTTATTTTCTTATGCTTTCCTTATTCTTTTCTTTATTTTTTCTTATTTTTTTCTTATTCTCTTATTATTTTTTCTTATTTTCTTTCTTTTTCATTTCTAAGTCATATTCTTTTCTTTCTTATTTTTTCGTATTCTTATTTTTTCTTATTTTATCTTATTTTCTTTATTCTTACTCTTTCTCTTATTCTTCTTCTTTTTCTTATTCTTTTCTTCGCTTGTCTTGTAACAATCTTGCCTCTCAGTGTCTTGGTGGGTGCGGGAGAGCCCTCTTCTGTGCTATCCTTGTCTCGTATACTCATCGGAAGCTCCCTAACACCTCTTCCTTAGCAATTTGTTTTTGGATATGGCTGGTTAATATCCTTTTGTACGTATTCTCGAAGGGTAAGGAAGCTCCCTAACACCTCTTCCTTAGCGACTGATTCTTGGATATGACTGGTTAATATCCTTTTGTATGTTAAGAGTGAGGCGATATTGGAAGGATTTATATAACACAGAAGAGGACAGTGGGGTGTAATAAACATAATAAATCGCTTAGGAAATGGTGTTTGGGAGCTTCCCTAATCCTTCCCTAGTTTCATAGATCTCAGCAGTCCTTTCCCTCAGGGCCTCCTCTCCACCCTCTCACATTTCATTTATGTAAAGTATGTGGAATGAATCGCTAAGGAACAGGCATTACGAAATCTCCCATCTCAGCAGGCCATTCTCTTAGGGCCTCCTCTCCACCCTCTCACATTTCATTTATATAAAGTATGTAGAATGAATCGCTAAGGAACAGGCATCACGAAATCTCCCATCTCAGCAGTCCCTTCCCACAGGACTTGCTCTCCACCCTCTCACATTTCATTTATATAAAGTATGTAGAATGAATCGCTAAGGAACAGGCATCACGAAATCTTCCATCTCAGGGCCTCCTCTCCACCATCTCCCTCTGCTACTCGATCCTCTTCTCCCGGTTCCTGGTGGAGCGATCCGTCACCTCCACCACCACGAACTGGATCCTCAACCTCCACCTGTTTCTGCACAACCTGGCCGGCCTCTTCGCGGGGCCTCTCACTAAGGAATTCGGCTTCAGGAGGGTGTGTTTTACCGGCACCGTCCTCGCCTGCGTCTGCTTCCTCGCCCTCGTCTTCGTCAGGTCAACTCTATACCTCATGCTTTTCTTCAGCGTCTGTGGTGAGTAGGATTCATAACACCCTTTCCTTGGCGACTTATTTTACATTAGCGTTGTCTCTGTGTGCTTCTTCGTCCTCGCCTTCGTCAGATTAACTTGGTACCTCACACTCCCTCTTCAGCGTGTGTGGTAGGGAGTTATCAATCTGTGTCTCCCTCTGCCTATGACCTCCAGTCTTTTAAACGCAGTGTGTCCAGGCATCTCGAAATGAACGGATCTTGAATTTGGCTCTCTCGTGTTCAGTTAGTTTTTATTATTTATTTATTATTTATATTTAAGACAACTCCATCCTTAGGTGAGAAAAGAGGTTTGGGTGATGATGATGGTGATGATGATGATGATGATGATGATCATGAGGATGAGGAGGAGGAGGAGGAGGAGGAATGATGATGATGATGATGATGATGATGATGATGATGAGGAGGAGGAGGGGGAGAAGGAGAAGGAATAATAATGATGATGATGATGATGACGGTGATGATAATGATGATGACGATGATGATGATGATTTTCACTTTCTCTGAAGACCATGCTGCTGCTGCTAATAATAATAATAATAATACTAATACTAATAATAATAATAATAAACTCTATAATGATGAATATTCTCACTTTCTCTGATGAACGTAATGCAACTCTATCACTGACACCACCACCATCACCTTCTCTGCTCCCTCTGCTCCTTCCTCTGCTCCCTCTGCTCCTTCCTCTGCTCCCTCTGCTCCTTCCTCTGCTCCCTCTGCTCCTTCCTCTGCTACCCCTGCTCCTTCCTCTGCTACCCCTGCTCCTTCCTCTGCTACCCCTGCTCCTTCCTCTGCTACCCCTGCTCCTTCCTCTGCTCCCTCTGCTCCTTCCTCTGCTCCCTCTGCTCCTTCCTCTGCTCCCTCTGCTCCTTCCTCTGCTCCCTCTGCTCCGTCTCCTTCAGGCATCTTCGTGGGTACAGCGTGCAAGCCTTGTTACCTGCTCCTTGCCCTCTACTTCGACCGCCGGAGAGGCCTCGCTAACGCATTCCTGATGGCGGGTGTATGTTCCGGTCAATTTGCAGGTGAGGGAGTTAATGAGGTGTCCAGGTGTGTGAGTGATTAAGGTGCGAAGGTGGAGTGTTGGACATAGGTAAAGGGCTGTTGAAAGATATGATTAGAGAAAGAGAGAGAGAGAGAAAGACAGAGAGAGAGAAAGAGAGAGAAATACACTAACTCATCTAGCAAGTACGTGTGTGTGTGTGTGTGTGTGTGTGTGTGTGTGTGTGTGTGTGAGAGAGAGAGAGAGAGAGAGAGAGAGAGAGAGAGAGAGAGACAGACAGACAGATAGACAGACAGACACATACAGACAGACAGATAGACACTTAGACAGACAGACAGACAGACAGGCAGACAGATAGATACTTAGACAGACAGACAGATAGACACTTAGACAGACAGACAGACAAAAACTCAGCTAGTTAGTGAGTAAGTGAGTGAGTGAGTGACACAGTTAGGGACAAGCAGTATATTGGGCCGGGCCTGTGGGTGCGGCAAAATAAGAAAAAACAGAAAAAGTCCGTCTCAATGGGGGTAAATATCTATCTATTTATCTATCTATTGCCATACGCCTTAATCCCATGAGGGGTGGCCACAAACAAATCGCCTCCATGTCGCCCTGTCCCCCCGCCTTTTCATTGCCCCACTCAACATTATTCATCCTCCCAAAAGGGTAAACATCGCTAAACATCCACACATCTCCCCAGGCCCTCCTCTGATTCGCTACCTCTTGGACGAGTACACCCTGCACGGCGCTATCCTCATCATGGGCGGCATCCTCCTGAACAGCGCGGCCGGGGCTTGCCTCTTCCAGCCCGTCGAGTGGCACTTGAAGCCCGTCGAGGAGGAGGAGCAGGAGGACGCGGAGGTGCAGCTGAGGTGTGAGGAGGTGGAGAGGTGCAAGGGGGAGAGCGAGGAGGAAAGCCAGGATGAGAAAGTGGACGAAGTCTTGAGAAGGAAAATTGAAAGACAGAAGATCCTTTCCAGACGAATGAGGACTCAAGAGGTATCGTAAATCCCGTCTTATCGTATCTGTCTATCTACCTATCTATCTATCTATCTATCTATCTATCTATAGCCAGTCGCCTCCTTACAATAAATTTGCTGCTCTAGTGATTTTCTTCTATAATTTACTACCTATCTATCTATCTATCTACTTATCTATCTATGTATCTGCCATGGTGATAACTGGTGAATTATCATGAAATTCCTTTACTAGCGATAATTACTGGTATGGACGCACATTTATTGCTAACTAATAAAAAGGGTCATTTATCATGAGAATTAGTTATCATCCTTTATTCTGCCTTTATTTATCCACCCTTTATTTACCACCCTTTATTTATCACCCTTTATTTATCACCCTTTATTTACCACCCTTTATTTATCAGCCTTTATTTCCACAGGCCAGCGAGTGTTCAGGCAGCAGTTTATCTCTCGCTGTCTCCCACCTCGACCTCTTCACCCTTCCTTCGACCTCCATGCTTAGTATCAGCCACGAGAGCACACACGGCACGGATTCTTCTAGGGGACAATCCTTCTCCTTGAACTCTCGTGGGATCCTCAAGGCTGGTCTGCGCTTGGCTAGGAACGTTCTATCAGGTCCGTATCTTTAAGTCTTTGAGCCCTGTCCGTCTGTCTCTACTTAACGATAATCTGAAATGAGGTGCTCAACTCCCGTAGAATTTAACGACTTTTGCGAAGCCACACCACAGCACACAACATCATACCACACACCGCACCACAGCACTCCACACCACACACCACACCACACCACACCACACATCAAACTACACCATACCATGTCACACAGCACACCACACCACACCACACATCAAACCACACCACACCACACCACACAACACACCATACATCAAAGCACATTACCCTCTAACACTACACTACACCACACCACACCACACCACACCACCCTCTCACAACACACCTTCACCATAAATGTCAGGACTGATTAGCCTAGCCCCGGGCTCCTACGCTCCTGATGGGGTGCCACAAAACTTATAGTGCCACAGAGCTTACAGTGCCATAGAGCTTATAGTGCCACAGAGCTTACAGTGCCATAGAGCTTATAGTGCCACAGAGCTTAGTGCCACAGAGAGCTAACAGTGCCACAGACCTTACAGTGAGTGCCATAGAGTTTAGTGCCATAGAGCTTACAGTGCCACAGACCTAACAGTGCCACAGAGCTCATAGTGCCATAGAGCTTACAGTGCCAGAGACCTTATAGTGCCACAGAGCTTATAGTCCCATAGAGCTTATAGTGCCACAGAGCTCATAGTGCCAAAGACCTAACAGTCCCACGGAGCTTATAGTGCCATAGAGCTAACAGTGCCACAGAGCTTATAGTGCCACAGAACTTATAGTGCCATAGAGCTTACAGTGCCACAGAGCTTACAGTGCCACAGACCTAACAGTGCCATAGAGATAGTCCCACAGAGAGCTGACAGTGCCATAGAGCTTACAGTGCCATAGAGCTTATAGTGCCACAGAGCTAACAGTGCCATAGAGATAGTGCCACAGGGCTTAGTACTACAGATCTTAGTGCCACAGAGCTTAGTACCACAGAGATAGTGCCACAGAACTTAGTGCCATAGAGATAGTGCCACAGAACTTAGTGCCATAGAGAGCCAACAGTGCCACCTCTACCCTTCCAGACCTCAAAATTCTACGGTCCCTTCGCGCCATCATCATCGTCGTGGGCGGCATCACCTCCATTACAGGCTACATCAACTTCCTTGTCATGGTCCCGTTTGCGATTCAGGATGTGGGCTACTCCCTCTCCGATGCCGCCTGGTGCATGTCCATCGCCGGCATCACTAATTTCGTGGCCAGGCTGCTGACGTCCTCGCTGTCCGATTATCAGTGGTTCGATATGCGAGTCTTCTACATGACTGGAGCGATGATCATGGCCGTGACGTCTTTTGGTGAGCGATTTAGTTTGTTTGGGTAATACTCGTGACCTTCTTTCATCTCGCTTCTATCCACCCATTCATCTATCGTCTTATCTATGTATCTATATATCTCATATACCCGCTGACTGACTAATCTACCTACCTACCTACCTGCCTACCTACCTTCCTACATACCTGCCAAAGTACCCACCTCGCTACCTACCCACATATGTCTACCTATCCAAACATCCATCCCTCCATCTACCCAGCTATCATTCTGTTTATCTATCTATCAATCTATCTATCTATCTATCTATCTATCCATCTATCTATCTCCCACAGCAGTCGGGATCCTGAGACAGCTGGTGTGGATGCAGGTGGTGATGGGGGTGTGAAACTTAACCTTCTCTATCTAGCCACCTGTCTAATTATCTAACCATCTGTCTATCTGTCTATCCATCTGTCTATCTCCCACAGCATTCGGGTTCCTGAGACAGCTGGTGTGGATGCAGGTGGTGATGGGGGTGTGGGGGTACGGACTGGGTCAGACCATCTCCCTCTACGTGCTGATTATGCCGAAGTATATGGGACTGCACAACATGCCAGCCATTTTCGGCGCCCAGTCCCTCATCACGGCTGTGTTTTTCATCATCTCCGGCCCTCTCATCGGTAAATCCTACTCCTCAATTTGCTTCTCACTTTTTCCTGCACTGCTGGGCTCTACGGGGACGCCCTCACGTGGTGGCACTGATATAACTACGCGGCTCCACTGCCTGGTTATACAAACGTCCCTCACTTCCCTCCCTGTCTCCTCATAGGATAATAATAATAATGATGATGATGATGATGATGATGATGATTATAATAATAATAATAATAATGAAAATAGTAGTAGTAGTAGTAGTAGCAGTAGTAGTAGTAGTAGTAGTAGTAGTAGTAGTAATAATAATAATAATAATAATCATCATCATCATCATCATCATAATCATAATCATAATCATAATCATAATAATAATAATGTTTCTACTACTACTACTACTACTACTTAACAATACTAATATTTATATATTGCCTTTACAGGTGTGATTCGTGACGTGAGTGGTAGTTACAGAGTGGCCATGATGACTATTGGCGTACAGGTGTCCGTCTGTGTCCTAATGTGGTGTTTCATGCCCGCTGCCCAGGAGAGAGACAAGCAGAGGGAACAGGAGTGGTTTAGACAGCAGGAAGAAAGCCGACAGCAGCGGGTTAGACAGCAGGAAGAGAGCAGACAGCAGAATAACAGCTGTAAAGAGACGAGATAGCAGTAGAGAGCAGACAGCAGGAAGAGAGCAGACAGCAGAATAACAGCTCTAAAGAGAGGAGATAGCAGTAGAGAGCAGACAGCAAGAAAAGAGCAGACAGCAAAGTAACAGCTGTAAAGAGAGGAGATAACAGAGAAAGCAGACAGCAGGAGAGAGAAGTGTAAAAAAAGCAGACAGCAGAGAGGTAGACAGCAGGAAGAGAGCAGACAGCAGAATCACAGCTGTAAAGAGAAAAGATAACAGTAGAGAGCAGACAGCAGGAGAGGGAAGTGTAAAGAGAGTCAGTGGAAAGAGAGCAGACAACAGGAAGAAAGCAGACAGGAGGAAGACAGTAGACAGCAGGAGGAGGGCAGACAGCAGGAAGACAGTGCACTACAGGATAGAGGGCAGACGGGAGAAAGAGAGCAGACAGCAGAATAGTCAGCGTGAAGAGAGCAGATAACAGATAGAAAGCAGACAGCAGAAAGAGAGCAGACAGCAAAATAACAACTGTAAAGAGAGGAGATAACAGCAGAGAGCAGACAGCAGAGGGGTAGACAGCAGGTAGAGAGCAGACAGCAGAATAACAACTGTATAGAGAGGAGATAACAGTAGAGAGCAGACAGCAGGAGAGAGAAGTGTAAAGAAAGCAGACAGCAGGGGAGTTAGACAGCAGGAAGTGAGCAGACAGCAGAATAACAGCTGTAAAGAGAGGAGATGACAGATAGAGAGCAGACAGCAGGAGAGAGAAGTGTAAAGAGAGTCAGTGGAAAGAGAGCAGACAGCAGGAAGAGAGCAGACAGGAGGAAGACAGTAGACAGCAGGAAGAGAGCAGACAGTAGAATAGTCACCGTAAAGAGAGGAGGTGACAGATAGAGAGCAGACAGCAGAAGGAGAGCAGACAGCAGGATAATACGCGAAAAGAGAGCAGACAGCAGGAAGAGAGCAGACATCAAGAGAGACAGCAGTGTAAAGAGAGCAGACAGTGATTAGAGAGGAGCCAGGAACAGAAGCTTGTGGAAAGACAGCAGACAGGAGAAGTATATACAGTGCAGAGACAGCAGACAGCAGGAGCAAAGTCAGCAGAAGGAGAAAGAGTCAGTGAAGAGACAGCAGACAGCAGGAAGAGAGCAGACAGCAGAAGTTAATCAGTATACAGACAGCAGGAAGAAAGCAGACAGCAGAAGTTTAATTAGTGGAGAGAGAGCAGGAAGAAAGCAGACAGCAGGAGACAGCAGACAGACAGCCAAGAGCAGGAGTAGAGTGTAAAGACAGCAGACAGCAGAAAGACAGCTACGAGAAGCAGGAAAAAAAAAATCAATTGAGAGACAGGTTGAGTGTGGGTAAGGAAGCTCCCTTAACACCTCACCCTTAGCGATTTATTTTTGGATATGGCTGAGTTATATATTTTTGTAAATCTTATATGCGGAGTATGACGATAGTGGAAGGATTTATGTAACACCCGGATCGCAGGGTATAATAAGCAAAATAAATCGCTTAAGGAAAAGTGTTAGGGATTATTTTTGCCATGACAAGGTAAAAAAAAAAGTCTTGTGGTACGTAACAACTTTCTTTGATTTATTTAGCTTACAGGAGGATTTATTTAACTTAGTGCCCCTCGAATTTGGATGAGAAGCACCCTAACACATTTTCCTAAGCGATTTATTTTGCTTATTACACCTTATTCTTCTCTTCTGTGTTACTTAAATCCTTCCAATACCGCCTTACTCTGCATAAATAACGTACAAATAGGATATTAACCAGCCATATCCAAAAATAAATCGCTAAGGAAGAGGTGTTCGGGAGCTTCCTTAACCGACGAGAATGTGGGTCCAAATTATACGAATATTCTGAGAGAGAGAGAGAGAGAGAGAGAGAGAGAGAGAGTTAATATCCTTTCAATGTCTTTATTTATCAAGGAAGAAGGAACCAAAGGCCAGGAGAGAGAGAGAGAGAGAGAGAGAGAGAGAGAGAGAGAGAGAGAGAGAGAGAGAGAGAGAGAGAGAGAGAGAGAGAGAGAGAGTTAATATCCTTTCAATGTCTTTATTTATCAAGGAAGAAGGAACCAAAGGCCAGGAGAGAGAGAGAGAGAGAGAGAGAGTTAATATCCTTTCAATGTCTTTATTTATCAAGGAAGAAGGAACCAAAGACCAGGAGAGAGAGAGAGAGAGAGAGAGAGAGAGAGAGAGAGAGAGAGAGTTAATATCCTTTCAATGTCTTTATTTATCAAGGAAGAAGGAACCAAAGGCCAGGAGAGAGAGAGAGAGAGAGAGAGAGAGAGAGAGAGAGAGAGAGAGAGAGAGAGAGCAAATATACATCCCTTCCAATGTCTTTCTATTTTAATACAGGGAAGAAGGAACCCAAGGCTGACCAACACAAGATTACAGAGCCAAAGGCAAGATAAAGATTTAAGCATTTTCCTTAACATATTTCTTACGTCAACACCTTTCCTTAAGGGATTTATTTTTTTTTATCACACCTTACAGTCCTCTTTTTATTTTCTTAGTTGGAATTCTTGTCTATATTTACTTGTTTTGTGTGTTAAAGAAGCTCCCTAACACCTTTTCTTAAGCGATTTATTTTTTTTATCACACCCTATTTTTATTTTATTTTTTATGGGATTCTTGTCTATATTTAATTGTTCTGTGTCTTAAAGAAGCTCCCTAACACCTTTTCTTAAGCGATTTATTTGGCTTTTTACACTTTACAATCCTCTTCTGTGTCACGTAAATCCTTCTAACATCGCCATATTCTGCATAAATAACGTACAAAAAGGATACTAAGCAGACATATCCAAGACTAAATCGCTAAGGAAAAGGTGTTGGGGAGATTCCTTACCCTACAAGAATACGAATTTGAGTGTGTTTTACTGGTTTGATCATATTCAGTACAAAATATATTAGTGTACGTTTAAATAATACAGCACTCCGTTTTCTCTGGCGTATAGAAAATGGAGTGTTGAATTCTCCCTAACACCTCATCCTTAGCGATTTATTTGCAGATATGGGTGGTTAATATCCTTCTGTACGTTATGCAGTGTATGGCGATGTTTGAAGGATATAACACAGGCTAGGACAGTAGGGTTACAAGCAAAATAAATCGCATAGGAAGAGGTGTTAGGGAGCTTCCTTGTGCCGTAGGAGTAGGCTAATTGTCTGTATCGGTAGGCGCGAGGAAAACAGTATTATTGAACTTTTATCCTTGTCTTATTATTCCTCTCTCTCTCTTACCTTACGAATTAGTTCTTGTCTATCTGCCTCTTGCCTGCCTTAATCCCGCAAGGGGTGGCCACAGACAAATCGCCTCCATGTCGCCCTCTCCCCCAGCATTTCACTGAGAGAGATTGTTATTTGGTAGTGTTTATTTAAGTGTGTGTGTGTGTGTGTGTGTGTGTGTGTGTGTGTGTGTGTGTGTGAGAGAGAGAGAGAGAGAGTGTGGATGTGTGTGTGTGTGTATGTATGTGTATGTATGTATGTGTGAGTATATGTATGTATGTATGCATGTACGTAGGTGGTGATTACCCCCTACAAGGACCATCCCTTATCACCATCATATAACCACCCAGGCTAATGATAAGACAAGGATAGTAAGGCGTCCACGAGGGGGTCTGGCCTTATCATCTTATCAGGATGAAGGATGCATATAAGAAGGCAATTACGCTA
>NC_137005.1:36818041-36820541 GCF_032717465.1 Coenobita brevimanus
AAAATAAGGCAAGCAAGTGAGTGCTCAGTCAACAGCTTATCCTTAGGCTTGTCACATGTTGACCTTTCCAGTGTACCCTCCTTCTCCAGACTCGACATGGGAGTGGATGAAGCAGATGAAGCAATCGAAGATAATAACAAATCCACTTCGATCCTTAGCAGACTCAAAGGCATGTTCAAAACCCTTCTGCATGTATTCCGTTGCATACTGAGCGACATGACCATCCTCAGATCCCCCCGAGCCATCATCATCGTAGGTGGTGGGATCTGCTCAGTCATTGGATACCTCAACTTCCTGGTCATGGCTCCCTTTGCAATTCAGAATGCCGGGTACTCCCTCTCCGACGCTGCCTGGTGCATTTCTATAGCCGGTCTGTGTAATATGGTTGCTCGCCTCTCTACCTCGGCCCTCTCTGACTGCAGCTGGTTCAATATGCGAGCTGTTTACATGACGGGGGCGACCATCTTGGCTACGTCCACAATAGGTTAGTGATCCACCTTTTAACTTTAATGTGGATATGGACACACTTAAGTACTTATACGGGTTCAGATCAGATGATTTTGTTACACTTAGATAAATCCTAGTAATGAAAAGGTACAAAATAATCTGAATTCCTTCCTCACTAAAGCCGCACGTTTACTAAAGAGTGTGGGAGGAATAAAACAAGAATTACTACTTTACTTACTTTACTTCACATGAGAGCAAATCTTAAGGGACTGACAATGCATGATGGACTGAAAAAGCTGGCATCTGGTGACTGTCTAACCATGCTCTCTTCTACTGTCTTCTGCTCTCTCCTGCTCTCTTCTGCTTTCTTCTGCTCTCATCTAAAATAATGGGAGTGTCAAAGGTGATGATGGTTGGATCTATGGCAGTATGTATCAAGGAAAATGCTGCTGGAATTGGTGATGTGATACATGTTTACCATCCATTCATCTGACAGAGCTAATGTGGATGCAGATATGTGGTTTAACTATCTATCCACCTATCAGTATATCTGTCTGTCTGCCTGTCCATCCATCCATCCATCCATCCATCCATCCATCCATCCATCATTTATCATCCATCCATGTATCCATCCATCCAGCATTTATCACCCATCCATCCATCCATCAATTATCATCTGTCCATCTATCCACCATCTTTCTATCTATCCATCTATCTCCGGCAGTGTTCGGGTTCTTGACGGAGCTGGTGTGGATGCAGGTGGTGATGGGGGTGTGGGGGTACGGTGTGGGTGTTACCATCTCCCTGCACATCTTAATTATGCCAAAATTCATGGGGCTTGAGAATATGCCGGCCATCTTCGGTACACAGTCACTCGTCATGTCCTTCGCCTTCCTCATCTTCGGACCCTTGTTTGGTAAGTATTGGGGTTAGTTGGTAAATACAAGATTCAAATTACCTTTCTATCTCTATATTGATTTGTCTCTGTGTGTCTGCCTCTGTCTCTCTCTTTCTTTCTATCTTTCGTCCTTTCTTCTTTCGTCTTTCTGTCTTCGTCTGTCTCTTTGTCTACCTGTCTATAGCCAGTCGCGTTAAAATGTGAACAGAAGTCCATTTCTATGCAAAACACTTAGACACAATAACATACGTCTCATCCAACCACATATACCGTCTTAATTGCTGTCTATCTGTCTATATATCTATCTGCCTATCTATTGATTTGTCTGTCTGTCTGTTTGTCTGTATCTATCTATCTGTCTATAGCCATAAGCCTTAAGCTCACAAGAGGTGGACACAAACAAATCGCCTCCATGTCACCCTGTCTTCCGTTATCAGGCTGCCACATCTCCAACACACACCACCCTCTCTCATATACCACTTCACGTCATCCATCCATCTCATCCTCTGTCTCCCCCTCCCTCTCCCCTCTCCACCTTGCACACTCAGGTTTCTCTTATTACGCTGCTGTTTATCTTGACGCCTTGATCACTTGGTCTTCGTTTTCTCCTTCTTCTTCTTCTTCTTCGTCTTCTTCTTCTTCTTCTCCTATTAGGTATTCTAGTTCTTCTTCTCCTTCTCCTCTTCCTCCTCCTCCTCCTCCTCCTCCTCCTTCTCCTCCTCTTCCTCTTCCTCTTCCTCTTTCTACCTGTCCTCTAATGGGGGTTTGAGGGAAGACTAGGGCTGTTTCCTTGTATCCTCACGGGGGCGCGGTAGCACAGTGGTAGCGCGCCGGACTCGTAATCGGGGGATTGCGAGTTCGAGCCTCGCCCGGGCTGCCGTGCCGGGAGTGGTAGCTCGCTCCTGTAACCCTAGCGGGGCTATATAGTCCAATACAGGGCTTAGCTCGGGGGAACTCCATTTCTCCCCTTGTATCCTCACACCTTCCTAACTTCCTCCTAACTTCTTCCTAACTCCTTCCTAACTTCCTCCTAACTGCTTCCTCTCTTCTTCCTAACTTCCTCTTAACTTCTTCCTCTCTTCTTCGTCTCTTCTTCCTCTCTTCTTCCTCTCTTCCTCCTAACTTCTTCCTAGTTTCTTCCTAACTTCCTCCTAA
>NC_137005.1:36825541-36838041 GCF_032717465.1 Coenobita brevimanus
GTCCATGGTGACTTTTTGGGTGGTCCACAAGACGTTCACTATATCTGGTAATAAGTTGAAAATTGGTGCATATATTTTTAAATTTACTGAAAATTCAGAACGAAAAATTTTATCAAAATAAATAATTGGCCATTCATTTTATTGTACTATTCCTATTGTTTATTCCAGTATGACTGGTACTTACCCAAATCTGTCAACACATGCAGTCAGATGTCTTCTGCCATTTGCATCAACTTCCATGTGTGAGGGCAGATATTCATGTTTGTTGCACATTAAGTCCAAACAGAGGAATCAGCTTGCAGTGGGAAGCGATATTCATTGTGCATTATCAAGTACCACTCCTAATAATGAAAAGCTTGTCAGTAAGAAGAGAATCCAGAAGTCTGGCTGCAAAGGAAAATGTTAGTTGTATACTCCTACATAATTTCATATTTCTGTTTGTTAGAAATAAATTTCACAGCAAAATGTTAGAGAAGTATTCATGTATTTCCTGGAAATTATGTTTGGAAGAAATATATTTCAGACCAAAATGTCAGCTGTCTACTATTCTATAGCATTTCTCGAAATTCTGTTTGTAAGAAATATATTTCTAACCAAAATGTTTGTTGTCAATGCTTTATTTATCAGTACTCAAAAATGAAATGGTCCACGATATTTTTTTTAATTGGGCTGGTGGTCCATGACCTGAAACGAATTGAGAACCACAGCCGTAAGGGGTGGCCACAAACAAATCGCCTCCATGTCGCCCTGTCTCCTGTCATTTCATTGCCCTGCTCCCAGCTCACACCCCCCTCTCTCACATACCTCTCCACTCCATCCCTCCGTCTCATCCTTGGCCTCCCTCTACCTCTCCCCCCCTCCACTTCACTCACATATGCTCTCCTCGTCAGTCTCTCACTCTCCAACCTCTCCACATGGCCAAACCACCTTAATGTGTTTCTCCTGACGCTTCCTGTCACATCCACAGCCACACCACACGCTCCATCACACTGTACATGTCAATTCCTGCTAACGACGGAGTGACAGAAAGATTATTAAGACACCACAAGGCAATTTGATTATAGTGCTGTCTGTCTGCCTGTCTATAATGTAATCTTTCGTGCATATGACTACGCAAAAACAGAGATGAACAAACCACACAAACACTGGTAAGAGATTTTTTAAGTGTGGAAAGGGGAAAAAAGAAAATCTGGGGGCCATCTCCAATTCCTTTCTATAATGTGACAAGGATAGCAGTCCCTTATAGAAGGATGGCACGGAATTTCAACGCCCCTTATGATGGTGATCCGTGGACCCAGGAACTGCGGATAGTGCCACGGCGAGGAAAGGTGGAAGGTTACTCTGAAATGTAGCGGTCTTTGCTATGTCTGGTCTATCTTTGCCTGGCAGACCAAAAGACCTCATTGTGTGTGTGTGTGTGTGTGTGTGTGTGTGTGTGTGTACAGTACATATAGACAAACTGATAGGTAAACTGATGGATAGATAGATAGACAGATACAGAGAGACAGACAGACAGACAGATAGATAAATACACATTACTGATAGATATATAGATAGACAGCCAGATAGACAGAAATATAGACATATATACAGATAGATAGATAAACAGACTGAGTGATTGATAGATAGACAGACATAGACAGACAGATAGACAGACAGACAGATCCTAACACACACACACACACACACACACACACACACACAGATAGACAGATAGTTAGACAGACAAACAGACAGATCCTAACACACACACACACACACACACACACACACACACACACACACACACACACAGATAGACAGATAGTTAGACAGACAAACAGACAGATCCTAACACACACACACACACACACACACACACACACACACACACACACACACACAAACATATCAGCTTGCCACTATGAAGCCTCCTATATCGAATTATCTTTGAATATTAATGAAGCCACAGATAACGAAGCTGATAAGAGATAAAGAAGTAAATAAATGATTGAGAAGAGGGTGGAGGAGAGGCAGGGAAGATTTATAGGAAGGATGCGGGGTTATAGAGTGCGTGTGTGTGTGTGTGTGTGTGTGTGTGTGTGTGAGAGAGAGAGAGAGAGAGAGAGAGAGAGAGAGAGAGAGAGAGAGATCCAATAAAGCAAGCCAGAACGCCGTCGGAAGAGAAACACATCAACTTCCAAACAAACAAACTCCACTATTAGAACGTAAAAACGTACTCCTTAACCCCTGATTTCTGGCGATTTATTCTTTGCATCGTTCTAGAGAGTTGATCTGCTGTCCTAATTGATGCGAGTTCGGTTCCCGGCTAGAGAGAGAGAGAGAGAGAGAGAAATACCCCCGCTAATACCACTACACCGGTATGAAGCCGCACCAGCGTGTATTCAGTATGGACGGTGGATGCTAGCGCCGAAGTGGCGACATGGGAAGGTGTTGGGTACGTATGAGGGTAGCTGGGCCTCAGGGAACAAGGTATTGAGTCTATGCCCAAATTCGGACACACACACACACACACACACACACACACACACACACACACACACACACACACATGGATACATATACAGATCATACTTGGACAAAATAATGTGTGTGTGTGTGTGTGTGTGTGTGTGTGTGTGTGTGTGTGTGTGTGTGTGTGTGTGTGTGTGTGTGTGTGTGTGTGTACGATTTTTTATCAACACCTACTCTGCCAAGGAGGTTGTGGTTTTGCCGGCGTTTGTTTGTTTGTCTGTGTTTTTGTTTGTTTGTCTGTCTGTCTGTGATCAGGATTACTCAAAAAGTTATGAATGGATTTTGATGCTATTTTGTGGATGGATGGGCCATGGGCTGAGGAAGAAATGATTAAATTTGCGTAGGGTTCGGATTCTTTTTAATGGCACTGGCGGATGTATACGTTCTCTGAGTGCTTCCTAGTTCTTTATTTTTCCTTCCTTTCTTCCTTCCTCCTTCCTAGAGTGATTAAAACTCGCAGTGGAAAGCCAGACTAAGCCAAGCCACCCCGTCATCGTCCTGAAGGGGTGTAAGTGTGTCAAACAAGCAATAAACTCCACAGGGTGTACTCACTCAATACCCACGACACACTGACCTCATTACACTAGCTTGTGACCTCAGTACACTCTTGTCTGTGTAGTTTGATCTATCTAACTATCTATCCGTTTATGTATCTATCTAATCATGTCTTTCGAAACTATATCTATCTGCCTACCTGTCTATCTGTCTGTATCTATCTGTCTGTCTATCTATTTATCTATCTGCCTATCTGTCTGTCTGTCTGTCTGTATACCTGTCTATATATCTATCTACCTACCTATCTACCTGTCTGTCTGTGTACCTACCTCTGAACCTACCTACCTACCTTACTACCTACCTACCTACCTGTCTATCTATCTACCTGCCTATCTATCAATATGTGTGTCAAACTATATCTATCTATTTATCTATCTATCTGTCTGTCTGGCTATCATTCTGTCTGTCTGTCTGTCTCTCTCTCTCTTTCTCTCCCTCTCTCTCTTCCAGAAAAGAAAAAAACGCTGACCACATTTTCGTGACCTTCTTTACGGTGTGTGTGTGTGTGTGTGTGTGAGAGAGAGAGAGAGAGAGAGAGAGAGAGAGAGAGAGAGAGAGACCCCAATAACCGGGTCATATAAATATCATCAAAATGTTTTCTCCAACTTTTACTTTCAGACCCAAGACATGCAAAGTACATAGAGTTGGCGGCTGACGATGAGTAGCCCACATATCGTCTATCTGTCTGTCTATCTATTTGTCCATCTATCTATCTATCTATCAGTCCAACTACCTGTCTATTTGTCTAACTACTGCCAGACGCCTTAATCCCGTAAGGGGGGTCACAAACAAATCGCCTCGACGTCTCTCTCTCTCTCTCTCTCTCTCTCTCTCTCTCTCTATATATATATATATATATATATATATATATATATATATATATATATATATATATATATATCTTGTGCTAACTTGGTCTAAAATTTATATATCTAATCTGCTGAGTTTATAAGTGTAGAATGACACTAGACGATAATGCTAGTCACGAAGAAGTGCTACGGAGAGGATGTGAAGCAGTAGTACTGTCATTTTTTGTCACTGAGCTACGTGAAATAAGCAGCAAAAAGACGAAAATCTGGCCCAAGTTAAGGAGAAACAAGAAGCGGTGCCAAGGCACAGAAACCCGTCCCCGGCAGTCATTTTAGTGCTGACGTATAAACACAACAGGATATCTAGTCAAAGATGTCACATATCAAATTGGAGTAAATCGGGTGAAAATTGACGATTTTATGCCATTTAAAATCTTAGGCCCGACCCACCTGACACTGACCCCCACTACCGCTAACTGAGGGATGACCCCCCTGATATAACGAGGCATGTTATAGGATGCAGATTTGAAAGATGCACCTTTAGGGTTGGGTTTCATGTCGATGTAAGGAATTGGAAAGGCGTTAGGGCGAAAAAAAAAAAAAGTCCCTGTTTTTTTACATTTGGGGGTCTACAGCCTGGGCCTTGGCATAATTTGGCCCAGAATTTAATCAGGTGATCAGGTCATAGTCCATCATCCCTGTAATTTTAGTAGTTTTCGCGTAAAGTTGTTAACATACAGATTGACAAACAGACAGGCAGACAGACAGAGTGAAAACAATACCCGTCCCCGAGCCCCTCCGGGACGGGTAAAAAAAAAAAATAATAATAATAACAATAATAATAATGGTCACAACAACTACATCAATCTGCTATACTGTGCTATAATCAGTATACTTATGGATAAATAAATAAATCTTATATAACACCAATACATATAAAACTTTGCGTCTATAATGGATTTGGCGCTCCTTCCCTCCACCCTATTTCTCTCCATGCTCCTTCTCTCCCCTCTCCTTCTCTCCACGCACCTCCTCTCCACGCTCCTTCTCTACACGCTCCTTCCCTCCACCCTATTTCTCTCCATGGTCCTTCTCTCCTTCTCTTCACGCACCTCCTCTCCACGCTCTTTCTCTACACGCTCCTTCCCTCCACCCTATTTCCCTCCACCTTATTTCTCTCCACGCTCCTCTCCACGCACCTTCTCTCCATCCATTCCTCTCCACTTCTCTCCACGCCCCTTCTCACGCAACTACCTTATCTCTATCATCTCTTGCTCCTATGCGAGTCGAAGCTTCGCCGTGGGTCTCGAAAGGTTCGCGGCAGCTGTTGTGACGAAGCATGAGGAATTCGGTCAGATTTTATCAATTTCACTGGCCTAAAATCGCCATCAATAGTGCTAGTCACGAAGAAGTGCCAGGGGAAGGATGTAGGCCCGTAGTGTTGTCTTACTCCGCCACTGAGCTACGTGAATTAAGCTGCAAAAGGACGAAAATCTTGGTCAGTTTAATGAGGATAGTGAAGAGTTCGAAGCATGTGATCGACGGGATGAAACGATGCACCGATGTTAAACCTGGGGCATTAACAATACGAAACTTGGGCGAAACTCCAAGCCTTGTTTCCTCGTGTCGGTCACATGAGTACCAATTGCTTCACACACACACACACACACGCACACACAAAGGCACGATTCAGAGTTGGAACATGAAATGAAAGCATCCGTAATCATCTTTGCTCCCGTACCTACACACACATATCCACCCTAGTGCCATCATAGCAATTAATTCCCACATACATTGACGTTATATATATATAATTCAACCTCCAAATATCTAAACTGTAGCATGATAGATAAACAGTCATCATCAATAGATAGTAGATACGGAGTCATGTTAATTTAGACATTGTATCGGGGTCACTCCAACTCAAAGCCGCGCGACGTAAACAAACACAGCGTTGCCACATCGATCCTCGAATCGTGACTGGCGCAACAAACAGAACACTCATAGGCTTCCCTTTAAACCTGAAATTATTGAGAAAACCATCACTACACCATAATCTTACTTAATTATGTGCGTAGAAGTTCTTAGATTAGCTTAGAGTGTCTTTCCTAACACACACACACACACACACACACACGTCTCTTGTCTGGCGAGGTATAGAAAAAAGGCGGAAAAAAAACTGAACCCAAACTCAAGCAAAAAGTAACCTACATTATACAACTATCTATCTATCTATTGCCAGACGCCTTATTCCCGTAAGGGGTGGCCATAAACAAATCGCCTGCATGTCGCCCTGTCCCCCGCCATTCCACTGCCCTGCTCCCAGTTCACACTCCCCTCTCTCACATACCTCTCCATCCCTCCATCTCATCCTAGGTAATAATAATAATAATAATAATAATAATAATAATAATAATAATAATCCATCCATCCATCACCCAATCCTACGTTGCCCCGTGAGGAGCGTAGGAGCCCGGGGCTAGGCAAGTTGGTCCTGACATTTAAGATGAGAGTGAATAATAATAATAATAATAATAATAATAATAATTCAGGAACAAGTTTTTAGTCACGTGATGGCGTGATGCGGGGGGGGAGTATATGTAGACCAAGGCTAAGTCGCGACCCGAAAAATGCTGAGAACATCCTTGCTAGACAGTTTTTTTTTTTTTTTCTTTTAATGAAAACTTTCCGCGTTTTTGTAACTTGATCTGGTAGACATGATGCAACTCTCTCTCTCTCTCTCTCTCTCTCTCTCTCTCTCTCTCTCTCTCTCTCGATGAGCAGCCTAAATGACCCAGTGTGTGTGTGTGTGTGTGTGTGTGTGTGTGTTTAAGAGAGAGACCGCCCCGATCATCATCAAACATGTGTGTGTGTGTGTGTGTGTGTGTGTGTGTGTGTGTGTGTGTGAGCCTCAGCAATTCAGTAATCGTGTCGACAGCGAGCAGTGAGCACACGTTATACACACACAGTCTTGTCGGGAGAGAGAGAGAGAGAGAGAGAGAGAGAGGGAGTTGAACGGGTACTTGCATCATCAACTCTCTTCCAGCTCTCACTCTCATCCATCAACTCTTTTTACTCTTTCATCCACTCACATCAATATCATCTGAGGGAACTGGCCAACTATCTATCTGTCTATCTATCTATCTATCTGTCTCCCTCTCCATTTCAAAGCTGAGTGCGTGAAATTCCAGGAGCCTCGCTAGTAAGGAGGGGCAGAAGTCTCCTTGGTTACTAGTCAAAACGGACCTCCACTGTGACTACACCTGGTCATTACCTGAGCTTAATCAGGGATCTTCGCCAGGTAAGAAGAAACTTGCATTTTTTTGTCAAAATTTACTCATTAATAATAATAATAATAATAATAATAATGATAATAGTAGTAGTAGTAGTAGTAATCATCATCATCATCATCATCATCATCATCCATCCATCCATCATCTAATCGTACGTTGCCCCATGAGGGGCGTAGGAGCCCGGGGCTAGACAAAATGGCCCTGACATTTAAGATGAGAGTGACCAGCCTCACTCATCCCTGAGTGGCATTACATGAGCAATAAACCCCAACCATCCCTTGGATATAAACCTTCACCGGCTCAATCCGATTGAGTGCCGTAATTACCCACTAAACCACCAGGCGCCAAAATTTTGTTATATGGTTACCACCCAGCGTAGTAAATGGTTTCCTGGTGTACAGGAAACCATTTGGCTTGTCACTCAGTGTAGAGTCACCTACAGGCAGAAGGAAGAGGAAAGAATGAAGGAAAGAAAGATGGAAGAGGGAGTGTAAAGTCACCCGTAGGCAGAAGGACAAGGAAAGAATGAAGGAAAGAAAGACAGAAGAAGATGGAAGGAAAGAAGGATGGAGAGAAAAGGGCAGACACCCGAGAGCAGCACTACATCGAGTGAGTGGATGGCGAGCAGCCACACCTACCACTATAATAATAATAATAATAATAATTCGTCTGCTATGGCTCTTATTCTGTCTATTGCTTGTGTTCATTTCTCCCAGCTCTGGCTCTGTCTGTCTGTCTGTCTGTCTGTCTCTCTCTCTCTCTCTCTCTCTCTCTCTCTCTCTCTCTCTCTCTCTCTCTTCTCCGAAAGATTGCGTGATGTTCATTGGCCTTGGTTATTACTTGTCTTTCTTTCTCTGTCTCTGTCTGTCTGTCTGTCTGTCTGTCTCTCTGTCTCTGTCTGTCTGTCTGTCTGTCTGTCTGTCTCTGTCTGTCTGTCTGTCTGTCTCTCTCTCTCTCTCTCTCTCTATTTATCTGTATCTGTCTGTCTGCCTGTCTGTCTGTCTGCCTGTCTGTCTGCCTGTCTGTCTGTCTGCCTGTCTGTCTGTCTGTCTGTCTGTCTGTCTGTCTCTCTCTCTCTCTCTCTCTCTCTCTCTCTCTCTCTCTCTCTCTCTCTTTATCTGTCTCTGTCTCTGTGTCTGTCTGTATGTCTGTCTGTCTGTCTCTCTCTCTCTCTCTCTCTCTCTCTCTCTCTCTCTCTCTCTCTCTCTCTCTCTCTCTCAGCTAAATCTCCCTACCTAAATATTGCTCTTATTATACTTAAATTTCTCTCTCAGTTACTTACATCTCTTGCTCTAAGTAAAGCTAAATATTTCTCTACTTAAAGCTAACTCTTGCCCTTCTAATATCCAGCTATTTATTACAGCTAAATCTTACTCTAATTAAAGATAGATAGACAGATAGACAGATAGATAGATAGATAGAGGGAGGGAGACAGACAGACAGACAGATAGATAGATAGACAGATAGATAGATAGATAGGTGGACAGACAGACCGATAGAGAGGGAGACAGAGACAGACACACACACAGACAGACAGACAGATAGATGGGGTATATAAGCTGGAGTAGGTGAGAGTGAGAGGACGACATGTCGTAAAAATACCCCCGCTAATACCAATACACCAGTCCTGTATGAAACAGCCCTAGCATGTATTCAATATGGACGGTGGGTGTTAGCGCCGAAGTGGTGACATGTAGAGGTGTATGGTATACAGGAGGACTGCTGGGCCTTGATAGCAGGCTGTGAAGCCTATGCTCAGAGTCGGACACATAAAAAAAAAAATTTGTTTTGTGTAAGAGATGGAAGACGAATATGAGACAGCATGGATCAGTTGGTTCAAGAATTGTGTAAGACTGAAAGGAGAGAGAGAGAGAGAGAGAGAGAGAGAGAGAGAGAGAGAGAGAGAGCAGAGTGAGAGAAGAGTTCTGGGCAAATGTGGAAGCGTGTGTGGAAAAGTGTGAGAGGAGTGAGAGAGTGTTTTTGACTGGAGATATGAATGGGAAAGGTAGGGAATGTGAAGATGGATGGAGTGGTTGGTGAGTGGGGTGTGCCTACAGAGGTGGATGAGAATGGTAGTGCTCTAGTGGACATTTGTGGAGGGAGGGGGTTGGTGATAGCCAGTACACTCTTCAGGCACGAAATGATCCATGGGTATACGTGGCGAGTAATGAGAAGGGTGGGTGGTGAGCTGCATGAATGGAAGGGAATGGTGATGTGAGTGGATGACAGAATGAGAAGACTATGTGCTTGATGTGAGAGAGTACAGAGGTCGGGGGAGTGGACTCTCTGACCTTCGCTTGGTAGTGGTGAAAGTCAAGGTTCAAGTGTAACGGAGGAATAGAAGGAGGGAAGTGCAGGAGGAAGCATTCCATACAAAGAGTCTTGATAGGCTGCAGAAGGATAAAAAAAAAAAAAAAGAGGCAGAATGTAAGGGAGAAGTGGAGGAGCGATTGGGTAGATATGATGTGGAGCAGATGGGGGAGGTGGAAGGTGCATGCAAGATATTCACAGAAGAAATTTGTGCAGCAAGTAAGGTGGTGTGTAAGGTGAAGAGAAGACGAAAGGGGATGCAAGGAACAGTATAGTAGAATGAAAAGGTGAGGCAGGCTGTGACGCAAAAGAAAGCATATAATGAGTGGAAGGGATGCTGAGGCATGAAGGAAGCTGAGAAACGGAATAGAGAGTTATATGTAGAGAGGAAGAGAGAAGTGAAAAAATTACTGAGAGAGAGTAAGACGAGAGTGGGTGAGTAGCTTGGAAGGAATTTGAGTGTAAAGTGGAGAGAATGTAAGAAAATGCTGGAAGAAGGTAGAAGGGGAGTGAGAGATAAAAATGGCAGATTGCTAGTGGAGAAGGGAGAAAAAGTGAGCAGATGGAGAGAACACTTTAAGGAATTGTTGAACATACAGGATGAAAGTAATGCGAGTATAAATGGCTGGGGAATGGCTGGGAGAAGGAGGGAGGTGAGAAGACAGGAAGAAATCAGTAGGATAGAAGTTGTGGAAGCAATGAAAAAAGTTAAATTGGGGAAAGCCCCAGGAATTAATGGAGTGTGTGGTGAAATGCTGAAGCATGGGGGAGAGATAGTAGTAGAATGGATGTGGAAGATGTGCAGATTGGCCTGGGAGGAAGGTAGAGTCCCGGAGGATTGGAAGTCAGGTATAATTATTATTCCCTTGTACAAAGGAAAAGGGGAAAAAGAAGTGTGTGGTAATCATAGGGGCATTTGTCTTCTTAGTATAATAGGAAAAGTGTATGGTAGGATACTTATTGACGGAGTTAGGGAAATAACAGAGGAATTAGTTGGAGAAGAACAGGGAGGCTTTAGGAAGGGAAGAGGTTGTGTAGATCAGATATTCATTCTTAGATCTTTAGTGGAAAAGTTTCTAGAGAAGGGAAAGAAGTTGTATGCGGCCTTCATGGATTTGGAGAAAGCATATGACAGGGTGGATAGAGAAGGATTGTGGAAAGTGTTAAGAATATATGGAGTAGATGGGAAGTTGTTGAATGCTGTGAAGAGTATGTACGATGGTGCGAAGGCTGCAGTGCGTGTGGATGGTGAACTGAGTGAATTATTCTGAGAGAGAGAGAGAGAGAGAGAGAGAGAGAGAGAGAGAGAGAGAGAGAGAGAGAGAGAGACCGTGTATATCTATCCTCTCAGTGGTTGAAAATCTATCCATCCGGGGTTTGTGGGGCGGCAGGAAAAAATAAGAAAAAAAAAATGCTAGTAGAGAAGAAGTGCTCAGTTCTTCTCGATTATGTGAAGGGTAATTTTCCTCTTATTTCCGGTTGATGATATGGTGTTTGTGTGTATGTGAGTATTGTTTGTGTGTGCACTGATGAAAGAGATGCTTGTGTGTGTGTGTGTGTGTGTGTGTGTGTGTGTGTGTGTGTACATGAGAGAGAGGAAAGAGCTGCTTGTGTGTGTGTGTGTGTGTGTGTGTGTGTATGTGTGTACAGGAGAGAGAGGGAAAAGCTGCTTGTGTGTGTGTGTGTGTGTGTGTGTGTGTGTGTGTGTGTGTGTGTGTGTGTGTGTGTGTGTGTGTGTGTGTGTGTGTGTGTATGTATGTGTGTGTATGTGTGTGTGTGTGCCGTCGTGCAGTCACAGATGAGAATGATTAATGATCATAATTAAAGAGCGCTATTTACAATGACCCTATTATCATTATTATTATTATTGTTATTACTATTGTTTTATTATTATCACTATTATTATTATTATTGTCATTATTGTTATTATTATTTATCATTATTATTATTATTATTATTATTATTATTATCATTACTATTATTATTATTATTGCTGTTGTTTAACCCCGGTATGTCAGGTCGAGCAAACCCATCGACCACAGGTAAGCAGCCGCACCTGAGAGCCGTCCTACAGGTACAGTACACCGTGTAGGGATCCGGCGCCCCCTTGTGGTAGACAGCGCCTCGCCAGGGTCTCACCAGGTTCCTTCCCACGGCGAGGTGCAGGGAGATATTAGGTTTGGCTCCCGGGTGGACGCCGCATCTGCTTCTCTCCATCCAGGGTCCACATCCCCACCACGTTTAGGTTTCGGAGTCTTGAACATCTGCCTTAAGATAGAGAGGTTCGGTTAATGGCAGGAACAGCTGATAGGAGGAACATGCGGTTGAACACTTGTAGGAATGCCTTGTTTGTTCATCATCATCATCATCATCATCATCATCATCATCACCATCATCACCATCGTCGTCGTCGTCGGTATCATCATCATCACCATCATCATCATCATCATCATCATCATCATCATCACCATCATCATCACCATCGTCGTCGTCGTCGGTATCATCATCATCACCATCATCATCATCATCATCATCATCACCATCATCACCATCGTCGGTATCATCATCATCACCATCATCATCATCATCACCATCATCCCCTCATCATCATCATCATCATCATCATCATCATCCCTATCATCAGCATCACCATCATCATCCCCCTCCTCATCATCATCACCATCATCACCATCATCATCACCATCATCATCATCATCATTCATCGGTGGTGGAGAGGGACGCCTTCACGTGGTGGCACTGATATGGCTGGGTGGTGGAGCTGCCAGGTGGTCTAAACGTCCCTCAGTCTCCCTATCCACCTAAAGGCTGGTAGTGGATAGAATGCTCCCCTCGGCCTGCAGTCCACTGGGTTCGCGTTCAGATCAGCCTAGGATTGTAACTACTGCACACGAACTACTACTACTACTACTACCACCACTGCTACTGCTACTGCTATTACTGCTGCTATTACTACTACTGTTACCATCATCACCACTACTACTACTAATAATAATACTTT
>NC_137005.1:36840541-36848041 GCF_032717465.1 Coenobita brevimanus
ATATCCTCCATAGTGACTGCTATCTATCTTGCCATGTTGAAAGAGCAAAGGAATCAGTCCATCATTTTACGTATTTCCCTGTACTAACCTGGTGTGGGCTTCGTGTTAGTTATATGGGTCTTGCGTGGACCTTTCTCTATGGCTGACACTATCTGGCTTCCTGACGTGGGTGAGGGAAGCTATATTTTAATTTTTACTTACATATGGTTACTACTGTGAAATTATATGCACCGCCTACAGCAAAAGGTCTTTTTCTAAATCCCCTTCATCTTGTCCTGCCTTCCATCTTTGTTCTTCCTTCCCAGAAAACAGAGACTATCCAACTTTCACACACCCCTCTGCTGTCTGCCTCTCACTCTGAAATAGCCCAAGCAAAATCTTCCCCTGGTACAACTGGAAGAGAAATATTGAGAAACTAACCTGGCTTTATATGTATTTGTGGATTTTTTTTCTTAATATGATTGACTGCTAACACACTTTCCCTAGTCAAGCTCCTCTCTCTCACTGACATACGTATCCCTACTTGCATATGTAGAGTTGAAGTCAGCTTATGATGCCAATACAGTGACCCCTTACTCTATCCAGCTCTAAATTAACTGATCCTCTGATTCACCACTCCCCCTCGTGACGAATGGGTTAAATAAGTAGGAATACATTGACGATGCAAGATATGTATGACCAGGTCTTTCGTCTACACAATCAGGTGTCAAGTTTATACACACGTGTCCTGCCTCGTAATCCATGTTTTCCCTTTCCTTCCCACCAACAGCCTTCTCTCTCTCTCTCTCTCTCTCTCACACACACACACACACACACACACACACACACACACACACACACAGCTACTCTCAACATACCCGTTTCCTCCTTCTCTCTGTTCACTAGCAAGTGCTTCAAATCTTGTCCAAGCACTGTGGTTGTGGCTCGGGGTTAGCACCTCCAATGAAACAGGATTTGCAGTGGTGGGTGGTCCTCGTGGGAGTGGAGCCACCTGTACATTACCCGAGTCTTCCCTTTGGTCCCTTCAATACTGGTCTTATACGGATTAAGCTACAGACCTGAAATTTCCATGACAAAGGTCTGGTCATGTCCTACCTTTACTTATGGATTATGACATTGATCCAAAATTTTTCCTTGCAGTGATTTTAATGTACATGTGGGTAATTCGACTCCTCATCCCTACAAGGTACAATGATCCCTGAGAGTTATGTACACCAACCTGAATCATGCCTTTGGTCCAGTCGTATCCATCCTGTATTTTTGTAGACTCTAATTTCAATCCACTCCCATACAATAAAAAGCAAGACAGTGAACAATTACCTTTGAAAGTTAGTGATGTTATATTCAAAACCCAACAGACTTTTCAGAATATGGCCTAAGAGTTTTGCATTTCTTCGCCCAAAAGGTGCACTGATATCCCTGACCACGACTATAATTCTGTGTTACATCACCGACCCAGGACACACTCAAATTTGCATGGTGATGATTTAAATGAACATAGATCCATTTTTTTCAACAGTTTAACCAAATTTTTTACAAGTGGCAAGAATTTTAATTCAAATACACCAACTTTTCACCAGTATAGCCTAATTCTTCACACGTTTCACCTCTGGCAGGAGCAATGATTCCTGAGAGTGGGGGCATGTACACTTACCTTGATCGCGCCTTTGGTCCAGTCATGTCGTTCCTGTACATCTGGGTTACGACGCTCACCCGCAACTCAGCCGGCACGGGGGTCATCTGCCTCACCTTCGGCCAGTACCTCCTGCAGCTGGTGATGCCCTCCTGTAGCTACCAATACCCCCACCTGCCTGTGATATTTGCGGTGGCTCTTGTCTGTGAGTTATCCAGTTGTTACCCTTTCATTGCCACGACTAAGACATTCTTTTTTTCTTTTTTGGTGGATGGGCTTTTTCTTCTATATTTATTTTGCATTTCCTTCCTTTGTTCATCTTCCAAAAAAATCCCAAACTTATTAGATGTGTCCCCCTTAACTTTCGTCCATATAATCACACGTCCCCCAGCCTTGATACACATATCCAGCCTCTCCCCCCTGCACTTCCTGCCATCATCTGACTGAAAACTAACTCCAGAATTATTTTTATTTTTGCCGCAGGTTCAAGTGGATGTTAAACCATCAGTATCCACTTTTTCGAGGGATAAGGGGTCGCTTGAGGGATGTGTATATTTTACCTGGGGTTGGCTCTGTCTTTCAATGGAAGATTTATTGATATCTTTAATTTTCTCTAGAAATGACCAGATTACAGGGGAAAAAAGCAAGAAGGCTACCAGGCAACAGAGAGGAAGAAAAAAAAAAACTTATTACATGGTACAAAGAAAAATGTGTTTGGAAGGCTGAAACGGAGACAAAATATTAATAATGAATATAAATCAATTATTCACTGTGAAACACACACACACACATACACATAATGTCTGTGAATCCCCCTCCAGGCTTCCTCACGTACCTAAACTGCAAGAGGGTGAGGTGGGTGACAAGACTGCAAAACCTCTTCACGTTCACCAAGATGGGAGCGCTGACCATCATCATTGTGGCTGGGGTGGTGCATCTGAGTATGGGACACGCGGAGAACCTTGCGCAGCCTTTTTCCAATACGGAGTGGAGTGCCGCGTCCCTCTCCACGGCCTTCTACCAGTGCATCTTCTCCTACACTGGCTGGTGAGTGAAAGATATCTCACTATCTTTACAACTCCCCTCCATAGCCTGAGAAAGGAACACAAATATAACTAGACACTGGGCATAAAGATTTCCATGATTTTCGTGGTGGTAGGAAGGGAGAAATGGTGATGATGGAGAGAAATACATTATAACAGGACTTCATTCTGTCATAATTCCTAGGTCATCCATTGAGAATATTGACAGTATTTTGCCTCTCAATTAAGAATGAATAAAATGAGTCTTGCATTACCCTCCACCAACACAGCCATGCCATGTAGACTTTACAAGAAAATTTATGGGATTCTCAAAGTTCTAAAATTTTTGTGCCAAAGATAATGTAGTTTATATCTGCATTACACAGTCTATGTCAAAAATGGAGAGAGACTTTATCCTCAAAATTGGGGCTGGATCTGCACACCACGTATTTGGAGATTTCGTAACATCTTGACCACCCTGTACAGTCGACCCCAAAACCATCGCTCACCTTGTCTCACGTAGCATTTTGACACCTGGACGAGGCCTTGTGACAGGTGGGGGACGCTGTGGTTATGAGGGCAAACCGTGTCCTTGGTTACTATTCCAAATTGTCATGTCGCAAAAGTTAACGTTCAGGTGCTGTGTTGTTTGAGGCACTAGATAGATAGATAGATAGACGGATAGATAGATAGAGAGATAGACAGGTAGATAGACAGATAGATAGGTTGATAGATAGATAAATAGATAGATAGACAGATAGATAGATAGATAGATAGTCCACGCGTGTCCAACAAAACTCTCATTTTCACATCTATCGTACCCTAAGTGTCCCATATATTTTTTTTCTGGCTGACTAAAGCAAAAATAGTAATAATGATAATAATAATAATAAAAATCTTGTCAAGGTAGCTCAGAAAATGTAGTTAATAATGACTGAGAAGAAAATCTATCTGTCTATCTATCTATCTATCTATCTATAGCCAGACGCCATAATCCCGTAAGGGGTGGCCATTTGCCAATGAGTTAGTTGTTTTACGGGGAGGGGCACTAACCCTCCACCAACCCACTTGCTGACACGTAGGGAGCACGTATGGTTTGGTTGTATGGTTACCACCCAGCGTTGTAAATGGTTTCTTGGCTTACAGGAAACCATCTGGCTAGAAGTATATAGTGATAATAGTTATAGTATTTGTAGTTTATGTGGATTGCAACTGCCCTGCTCCACATCTCAGTTCCACATATTACCCACATGCACAGTCACTCTTGTGGTGAATGTGGTGAGTGTGGTTAGGTGTGGAGGTGGGGGGAGAATTACTGAATTGTGATACTGTGTAATTTTCTTCTTTAACGGTTATGAAGAACGTCTCTCTCTCTCTCTCTCTCTCTCTCTCTCTCTCTCTCTCTCTCTCTCTCCTTATGGTAACTAGTAGAAGCTGTGGTAGTAGTAGTAGCTGTGGTAGTAGTAGTGGTTGTGCTAATAGTAGGAGCTGTGGTAGTAGTTGTAGTAGTAGTAGTTGTTGTGGTAGTAGTAGTGACTGTGGTTGTAGTAGAAGTTGTGGTAGTAGTAGTGGCTGTGGTAGTAGTAGAAGCTGTGGTAGTACAGTAGTTGCAATCCCATCTCTCTCTCTCTCTCTCTCTCTCTCTCTCTATCTATCTATCTATCATAATTGGTTTAGCGACTGTACTCTCTTTCCTCACACTTCTATACTCCTTTCACCTCAACCTGGCCCATTTTTTCGTCCATATGCAGCTTATATCAGGTACGTCAGTGGAGGAAAAATCAGCACTACTCCTTCTTCCCACAGCACTTCCTCGTGATTAACATCATAATATTGTCAATCCATTTTTACAACTCAGCTTTCAAGATGGAAGGATGGTAATTTTAGGCCAGGTTGGAGTAAAAGTCGTATGGTATCAGTGGCGCATGGAGGCGATTTGTTTGTGGCCTCCCCTTACGGGATTAAGGCGTCTGGCAATAGATAGATAGATAGATAGAGAATTATCCACAGGGAAAGATGACAATTTTAGGCCAGGTTGGAGTAAAAGTCGTATGGTATCAGTGACGCATGGGGGCGATTTGTTCGTGGCCGCCCCTTACGAGATCAAGGCGTCTGGCAATAGATAGATTGATAGATAGATAGAGAATTATCCTCAGATGGTAGCAACATAGGTATTAAGATGCATTTTTCATTGTGCAACAGATGGCTAACTCCTAACCAGCTGTAAAAATGTAAAACAGCGCCTCGAACCTATCTATCTACCTATATACCTAGGCTGCTTCCCCCAAGGAGAGGGAGGTAGCCGAGACAGGACGACACACTCCCCATTTACTCATCCATTCAAACACATTTATTCGCATCTTAGCCCCAAAGGGGAGAAGGAACAGATCCTCACCGCACCACACCGCACAACGGTCAACTGCGAAGTGCAATCAGTGACATCCGCAGCAGGGCCTGACAGCAGAGCTGGTTTACCCCTGCCACATCATAATAGACCCATCCCCTTACCCGCACCTGACCTGACTAGCTGATCAGACCAAATGCGGGAGAATATCCTCTCAGGGCTGCGTCATCACTTATTCATTCACAATTTCTCTCCATTTATTTCTGCCACGCACAGCCACTTTTCCTTGCTCAACAGACATCCCTCTCGCATCCAGCGCTCTCTTCACACTGTCCTTCCATCCTATTCGTGGTCTCCCTCTCAGCCTTACACCTCTCACATCAGATCTAGTTACCTTTTTCACCAATAGCTCATTATCCATTCTCTCCATATGCTCAAACCATCGCAACACCCTCTGCTCAACTCTACCAGCCACTCCCGAACAACTCCAGTTCTCCTTCACACTTCATCATTTTGCACTCGATCCATACGCGTCACTCCACACATACTCCTCAGACACCTCATCTCCATTACATTCAAACTTTTCCTCTCTGCTACACCCATATTCCATGTTTCAGCCCCATATAACGCAGTCGGTACCACAACACCCTCATACAGCCTTCTCTTTACATCCATTCTAAGTGAACGACATCTAAACACTTTTTTCATTCCTCCCAGCACCTTACCTACTTCATTCATTCTAAACTTCACTTCTGCATCTATTCTTCCATCCACAGCAACATGTGACCCTAAATATTTAAAACACTCTACCTCCTCAAGCAACTTGCCATTCAAAACTATATTCATCCCCCTACCATCTACCAACCTCGTACACTTCATAACTTTACTCTTATTCTCATTTACTTTCAATTTCCTCCTTTCACACACCCTTCCAAACTCCGCTACCAACTGTCTCAATCTCTCCTCTGAATCAGCCACCAGTGCAGTATCATCTGCAAACAGCAGCTGCTTCAGATTCCAATCTCCACCATCAACATTCACCAGACTCAGACCTCCACCTAAAACTCTTGCATTCACCTCCCTTACAACGCCATCCATATAAATATTAAATAACCAAGGCGACATCACACATCCCTGTCGCAGCCCCACTCTCATGGGAAACCAATCACTCACAGCATTACCCACTCTTACACACGCTCTACTATATACATAAAAACTTTTCACCCCTTTTAGTAACCTACCATCAAGTCCATGCAATCTTAAAACAGTCCACAAAGCCTCCCTATCAACTGTATCATACCCTTTCTCTAAATCCATGAACGCCCAAAACACATCCTTGCCTTTCGCTAAATACTTTTCACACACTTGTCTCACAGCAAACACCTGATCCACGCATCCCCTCCCTCTCCTAAAGCCACACTGCTCATCACCAATCACTCCCTCTGTACCCTCTCTAACTCTCATAATTAACACTCTACCATACTCCTTACCTACAACACTCAACAGACTTATACCCCTAAAGCTAGTACATTCATACTTATCACCCTTGCCATTATACCAGCTGTATAAAATAGTGTCTCGAACCAGCTGTAAAAATGTAAGATAGTGCCTCGAACCATCTGTATAAAATGTAAGATAGCTCCTCGAACCAGCTGTATAAAATGTAAGATAGCTCCTCGAACCAGCTGTATAAAATGTAAGATAGCTCCTCGAACCAGCTGTATAAAATGTAAGATAGCTCCTCGAACCAGCTGTATAAAATGTAATATAGCTCCTCGAACCAGCTGTATAAAATGTAAAATTGTGCCTCGAACCAGCTGTAAAAAATGCAAGATTGTGCCTAGAACCAGCCGTATAAATGTAAAAAAGTGCCTTGAACCAGCTGTAAAAAAATGTAAGATTGTGCCTAGAACCAGCTGTATAAATGTAAAATAGCACCTTGAACCAGCTGTATAAATGTAAGATGATGCCTTGAACCAGCTGTAAAAATGTAAGATGGCGCCTTGAACCAGCTGTAAAAAATGTAAAATAATTCTTCGTCTTTTGCAGGGACTATCTCAACATCGTGACTGAGGAGATGAAGAATCCAAGCAGGTGAGTCCCGCGTTGTTAGTGTAGTCAGGATGTTACTATCTGACGGAACTGGGTCACTGCCTTGAATCCTGAGGCGTGGTGGCATTACTAACCAAGCCTTAGTTATGAAGGAATGAGTCTCCTTGGTTACTAGTCAAAATTTCCCCCTGTCCAGTCTGACTACACTTGGCCATCATCTCTCTATCTATCTATCTATTAACCCCTTCATTACCCCTTCATTAGCCCCTCCATTAACCCCTTCATTACCCCTTCATTAACCCCTCCATTAACCCCTTCATTACCCCTTCATTAACCCCTTCATTAACCCCTTCATAACCCCTTCATTACCTCTTCATTAACCCCTTCATTACCCCTTCATTAACCCCATCATTACCCCTTCATTAACCCCTCCATTAACCCCTTCATTA
>NC_137005.1:36850541-36860541 GCF_032717465.1 Coenobita brevimanus
ACTACACTACATCTATCTATCTATCTATCTATCTATTTATCTGTCTATCTATTTATCTATTGCCAGGCGCTTTAACCCCGTCAGCGTCACGAACCACACACCTGTCCCCGCGGCCATACTGCAGGTGGGTATTTTCTTTTTATGCAAGAAAGAAGGAACCAAAGGCCAGGAGCCCGCAAATCGTTCCTTCCAAGAAAAAAAAACAAAAGCAATACAAAAGAGAGCCAAATTCAAGATCCGTTAATTTCGAGATGCTTGGACACACTGCGTTTGAAAGACTGGAGATCGTAGGAAGTAGGAAATACAGACAGAGGGAGACAGTTCCAGAGTTGACCTGTTGCATAAATGAAAGACTGGGAGTAACGATTTATCTTGCATCTGTCTATTGCCAGACGCCTTAATGCCGTAAGGGGTGGCCACAAACAAATCGCCTCCATGTCGCCCTGTCCCCGGCCATTTCACTGCCTTGCTCCCAGCTCACATTCCCCATATACCTCTCCATTTTACTTTAAATTGGCTCTCCCTACACGCTAAGGGATCTTTGTATGCGGCATGTGTTAGGAGTGTAATGCTGTGTGGTAGTGAGACCTGGGCAGTAAAGGAAGAGGATATTCGTAGGCTCAAACGTACAGAAATGGCAATAATTAGGTGGATATGCAGTGCGTCCTTGATTGCGAAGCCTGGGGGGGCTAGGTTTACGATGGAAGAGTTGAGAGGAAGGATGGGACTGGAGTGTATTGGTGTTGTGATGAGGAGAGGTAGATTGAGATGGTTTGGGCATGTGGAGAGGATGGGGGATGATAACTGGGTGCAGAAAGTGAGAAGTGTTGACGTTAGGGGTAGGGCTGTGAGAGGTAGACCGAAAAAGACCTGGGACAAGGTCATAGAGTGTAGCGTAAGGGATATGGGACTGAATAGGGAGGCTGTCAGAGATCGAGCAGCGTGAATTACCGCCATTAGGTGACCAAGGCCGACGCATGCACGCATTTTAGAGCATTTATAAACGATACGACGAAACGGTATGAATACTGTCCATACTGAATGCTGAGTTGTAGCAGTAATTCAACACTACAGCCTCGCCAGTGTCACCATCCACACACCTGTTGTAGCGGTTATACTGAAGGTGAGTGATGCTATACTCCTTGCACTTCAACTTGGCTTAAAATTGCTGACTCCCCATCATGATTGCTGAGCTGTGAATACTGTCACTAACCACACGCCTGCCCCTGTGCTTATGTTGAATGCGTGGCAGAGGATGAGATGGAGGGATGGAGAAGAGAGGTACGTGAGGGAAGGGGGTGTAAGTTGAGGGGAGGGCACCGAGATGACAGGGGACAGGGTGACAAGGAGGCGATTTTTTTATGGCCATCCCTTACGGGGTTAAGGCGTCTGGCTGTACATAGATAGATAGATAGATAGATAGATAGTCTTGCTAAGAATGGAGGTTTAAAAGTTGCAACTGGACACTCGAAGGTGAGATTTGCAATTCAAACTAGAAAGCACTCAAAGAGCGCATACCCCCTCCAATGCTGTTACCATTAAAATGGATCTGGATCTGGATCCGGATCAGCCCCAAAATCTAATCACTTCTTCCATGGTCCATGGCCCACCCTTCCACAAAATGTCACTGTCCACTTTGATTTTCCACAACTTTTGTATTCACTTTGTATTCCCATGTATTACTATACCCTCTTGTGCTGGACACCAGGACAGGGACGCCTTCACGTGGTGGAGCTGATATAACTGGCCAGCTCCCTCCCTTCCCCCGAAAGGAGGATGGGGGACTATGGAAAAAAAAAGTAAAAAGGGCAGCTCCAGCCTGCAGTCCATTGGGTTCACGTTGAGATGAGCCTGGGGTTGCAACTACTACTACTACTACTACTACTACTACTACAGCTATTATTATTATTATTATTATTATTATTATTATTATTATTATTATTATTATTATTATTACTAGGATTATTATCATTACTACTACTACTACTACTACCATACCACTCCTCCTCCTCCTCCTCATACTACTACTACCACTACCACCACTACTCTCTTTACCACCACAGGGCCTCACCATCATCGTCATGGTGCTGGTGCCTGACGTGTCCCTACTCATTAACTACACCGCCTTCAGCGCCACCGCCATGCAGCTTGCGGTCATATGTGCACTCTTCAGGTTCCGCTACACGCATCCCGAGTGGCACAGGCCCTTCAAGGTGAGAGTGAGAGAGTGAGCGAATGAGTGAGGGAGGGAGGGAAGGAGGGAGGGAGAGAGTGAGGGAGGGAAGGAGGGATGAAGGGAGAGAGAGAGGGAGGGATGAAAGGAGAGAGTAAGGGAGGGAAGGAGGGATGAAAGGAGGGAGGGAAGGAGGGATGAAAGGAGAGAGTAAGGGAGGGAAGGAGGATTGAAGGGAGAGAGAGAGTGAGGGAGGAAAGGAGGGATGAAGGAAGAGAGAGAGTGAGGGAGGGAAGGAGGGATGGAGGGAGGAAGAGAGTGAGGGAGGGAAGGAGGGATGAAGGGAGAGAGAGAGTGAGGGAGGGAAGGAGGGATGAAGGGAGAAAGTGAGGGATGGAAATAGGAATGAAGGGAGGGAGAGAGTGAGGGAGGGAAGGAGGGATGAAGGAAGGGAGAGAGTGAGGGAGGGAAGGAGGGATGAAGGAAGGGAGAGAGTGAGGGAGGGAAGGAGGGATGAAGGAAGGGAGAGAGTGAGGGAGGGAAGGAGGGATGGAGGGAGGAAGAGAGTGAGGGAGAGAAGGAGGGATGGAGGGAGGAAGAGAGTGAGGGAGAGAAGGAGGGATGAAGGGAGGGAGAGAGTGAGGAAGGGAAGGAGGGATGAAAGGAGAGAGTAAGGGAGGGAAGGAGAGATGGAGGGAGGGAGAGAGTGAGAGAGTGAGGGAGTGAGCGAGGGAGGTTGTGAGAATGAGTGTGTGGGTAAGGGTGCTAGAGTGAGTGAGGTTGTGAGAGAGTGAGGAAGTTTGCAAGAGTGAGTGAGTGAGTGAGTGAGGCTGCTAGAGTGAGTGAGGGAGTGAGAGTGAGTGAGGAAGTTTGCTAGAGTGAGTGAGGGAGTAATTCTGCTAAATTGAGTGAGTGAACGGTATTATTATTATTATTATTATTATTATTATTATTATCATCATCATCATCATTATTATTATTGTAATCATTATTATTGTGCATGTATGGGTGATGACAGTCAGCCCATAGCTTTCTCCTGTCTGTCTTTCCTGTTGAGAATTACGTGAGAAAAACAGCCATCTTGGAAGGTGCACCCAGGCTCCTAGGACTCACTCAGGTAACGCAGGTGGGCTGGGATAGAGTGCTGCTGAAGATGAAGGGGTTCATTGACACCTGTTTCCCCGTGCAAGTGTGGCTGGTGGCGCCCTTCGTATCTAGCTGGAGGGGGGGGGGGCCTTGTGATGGTGGTAAAGGTGTGGCGTGCTGGGATAGAGTACTCCCGATGCTGAGAGGGCTAAATTGACACCTGTTCCTCCCCTACAGGTGTGGCTGGTGGTGCCCCTGGTGTTCGCGGCGTGCCTGGTGTTCCTGGTGGTGGTGCCGATGGCGATGACGCCCTCTGAGGTGCTGGGGGCCGTCCTTGTCACCCTGGCAGGCCTCCCCATATACTACTTCGCCATCCACCGTACTGACGTGGCTAGACTCTGCCACGGATTTATAGGTGAGTGGAGAGAGTGGATTACCTGTCTCTTTGTCGATCTACCTCTCTATTTACCTCTCTGTCTGTCTGTCTATCTACCCGTCTGCTTACCTGTCTGTCTATCTATCTGTCTGTTCGTCTGTTTGTCTATCTATCTATCCGTCTATTTGTCTGTTTATGTCTACCTATCTGTCTGCTTGTCTGTCTGTCTGTCTCTATATGTCTATCTACCCATCTGTCTGTCTATCTATCTATTTTCTCTCCTCTTGTCGTGGATGGCAGGAGAAAGATAAAGATGCGTCTGGGGCTTGACTGCAGTTTCATGGTGGGAATAGGTCCATGGTGGGAATAGGTCCATGGTATTAAGAGGTCTATGGTATTAAGAGGTCCATGGTATTAAGAGGTCCATGGTGGAAATAGGTCCATGGTATTAATAGGTCCATGGTATTAAGAGGTTCACGGTGGGAATAGGTCCATGGTATTAATAGGTCCATGGTGGGAATAGCTCCATAAAGTAATATAAGTCAATGGGGATAATAGGACCCTAGGAGTTTTCTTTCGCAGGGGCCCAGGCGATTGCGGTGTGCACGACCATAGAGTTTTTCCCCCCCGGGCAACACCGGATACCCCCGCTAGTGATCAATAATCGCCGGAATTAGTGTGGGAAATACCTGAGTGATTTATTTCCGTTCCAGACCAGGTGACGGTGCTGTGCCAGAAGCTGTTCCTGTGCGTACCGGAGGAGAAGTGTGACTGAAGGAGAAGGAGGAGGAAGAAGAGGAGGAAGAGGAAGGAGAAGAAGTGTGACTGAAGGAGAAGGAAAAGGAAGACGAGGAGGAAGAGGAAGAGGATGAAGAGGAGGAAGAAGAAGAGGAGGAATGCGACTGAAAGGATGAGGAGGAGGAAGAAGAGGATGAAGAAGAAGAGGAGGAAGAGGAAGAGGGAGAGGAGGAGGAGGAAGAGGAGGAAGAAGAGGAGGAAGAGGAAGAGGAAGGAGAAGAGGAGGAGGAAGAAGAAGAGGAGGAGGACGATGACGAAGAAGGAAAAGGAGAGGAGAAGGAGAAGTGTGACCGGAGAGGGAAGAGGAGAAGTGTGGCTGGAGGAGGAGAAAGCGAAGGAAGAAGAAGAGGAGGAAGAGGAAGAAGAGGTGGAGGAGGAGGAGGAGGAGGAGGAGGAGTATTGTCCAGTCTTCCATCCATACAAATAGATAGATGGATAGATAGATAAGATAGACAGATAGATAGACAGACAGATAGATGGACAGACAGACAGATAAATAGACAGATAGATAGATAGACGGATAGATAGATAGATAGATAGATATTCCTTCCTCTATTGGTTGTGGAGAGGGACGCCTTCACGTGGTGGCACTAATATAACCAGGCGGCTCCACAGCTTGGTTATACACACGTCCCTCAACTCCCTCCCTATCCCCCGAAAGGACGATGGTGGACTGCAGGAAAGGGGTAAATACAGCCTGCAGTCCAATGGGTTCACGTTTAGATGAGCCTGGATAGATGGATAGATAGACAGAGAGACAGATAGTTAGATAGATAGATAGATAGACAGACAGACAGACAGACAGATATATAAATAGATAGATGGATGGATGGATAGATGAATGGACAGACTAAGGCATGGATGGAAAGATGGATAGGCAGATAGACAGATAGATAGATAGATAGATAGATACTGTAGGTAGGTCGGTAGATATAGATAGACAGATAGACAGATTTACAGCTTGACAGATAGATGCACTGATGGATAGATGAACAGATATATACGTAGATAGATAGTTAATTAGATAGATAGACAGATAGATCATTGACCAGAATATTAACGTTCCATATATTGAGAAATAAATAGGTAAGGAGAAGGTGTTAAGAGGCCTCCCACGCTGACACAATCGAGACCTTGAACTTGTGAAGGACTGAGGCAGAGTTTTCTCCAAGAAGAATAACAGCAATGAAGACAAAAACATAGACAGCGATATGGATCTGTAGATGCTAAATACTGGATAGGCACTGTTGGTTGGGTAATAATAATAATAATAATAATAATAATAATAATAATAATAATAATAATGATGATGATGATGATGATGATGATGATGATGATGATGATAATTATAATAATAATGATAAATTATACACTCACACACACACACACACACACACACACACACACACACACACACACACACACACACATATATATATATATATATATATATATATATATATATATATATATATATATATATATATATAAGTGTCTATCTATATTAATTTATATATTTTAATAATGGTCAGATGTGTACCCAGTATTCTCTTCCTAACACCTTCTCCTAAGCGATTTATTTTGCTTAGTACTACTGACTGTCCTCCCCTGTGGCTTTTAAATAATTCCATCACTACCATCCTCTGCATACGTAACTAAACATATTGATATTAACCAGCCATATCCCAGAATAAATCGTTAAGGAAGAGGTGTTAGGGACCTTCTTAAACCAAGGAGGGGACGGACCCATGTCAGTTTTATATCAGTAATAATTATATATACGTTTATGATTTTGTGTTTGTGTGTTAAAAATAATATCTATGTTAACTAAATATATGTTATCGTTATCTGCCTATGTGTTTATTTGCGTTTGTGTTTATGTAGTTGTTATTATCTGTATCTATAATTGTATCTTTATCTACATTTCAACAATAAATCTATGCCAATTATACATCAATTTTCCCAGCAAGAGGTGGGACATATCTATCTATCTATCTATCTATCTATAGCCAGACGCCATAATCCCGTAAGGGGTGGCCGTTTTTCTTTGAGTTAGTTGTTTTACGGGGAAGGGCACTAACCCTCCACCAACTCACTCGTTGACACGTAGGGAACACGTATGGCTTGATTATATGGTTACCACCCAGCGTTTTAAATAGTTTGGTACTCAATGTAAAGCCACCTGAAAAGGAAACAAGAGTCATAAAACGTGACAGGAAAGATGGGAGAAATAGGCAGAGAGGAGGACAGGCACAGAAAAAGAATGATAAAGGTGAAGAAAGAAGTAAACAGCACTACAGCAAGTGAGTGGATGATGGAAATAGGACGAGAGAAAGGCAGACACAGAAAAAGAATGATAAAGGTGAAGGAAGACGCAGAGAGCACTACATCAAGTGAGTGGATGATGCCTACATTTTGTTTTTACCCATTTTTCTGTTATTAATATTTTTCTTTTGAGGTAGCCATATTTTTTTAAATTTACTCCCTTTTTAATTTACTCCCTTTTTAATATACTCCCTTTTTAAATTACGCCCTTTTTTAATTTACTCCCTTTTTTATTTACTCCATTTTTATTTACTCCCTTTTAAGTTTACTCCCTTTTTTTACTCCCTTTTTTAATTTACTCCCTTTTTTTATTTACTCCCTTTTTAATTTACTCCCTTTTTTATTTACTCCCTTTTTAATTTACTCCCTTTTTTTATTTACTCCCTTTTTAATTTACTCCCTTTTTCCCCCCCTTTTTTAATTTACTCCCTTTTTATTTACTCCCTTTTTAATTTACTCCCTTTTTTTAATTTACTCCCTTTTTATTTACTCCCTTTTTAATTTACTCCCTTTTTTTAATTTACTCCCTTTTTATTTACTCCCTTTTTAATTTACTCCCTTTTTTTAATTTACTCCCTTTTTATTTACTCCCTTTTTAATTTACTCCCTTTTTAATTTACTCCCTTTTTAATTTACTCCCTTTTTTATTTACTCCCTTTTTTATTTACTCCCTTTTTTTAATTTACTCCCTTTTTTTAATTTACTCCCTTTTTTATTTACTCCCTTTTTAATTTACACCCTTTTTAATTTACACCCTTTTTAAACTACTCCCTTTTTTATTTACTCCCTTTTTATTTACTCCCTTTTTATTTCCTCTCTTTTTTATTTACTCCCTTTTTTCAATTTTACACCCTCTCAAAAAAAATAATCAGGAAAATAATTGGTCACATGAAGAGGGGTAATCAGGATGTCATTAAGGGGTCATTGAGAGGTAATTACGCCCCTACTGATGACTAATTAGTGATATATATATATATGAATAAAAAATCTTGGCTCCAGTCGATACAGGTATTATTTTTCCTTAATTAATTTGCAGGTGAGAAATGATCACCTGTCTCTTTCTGTGTCTCTATCTCTCTGTCTCTGTCTCTGTCTGCCTGTCTGTCTGTCTGTCTGTCTGTCTGTCTCTCTCTCTCTCTCTCTCTCTCTCTCTCTCTCACACACACACACACACACACACACACACACACACACACACACACACACACACACACACATATTTCTTCCTTTGGCAGCTTATTTCACGTAGCTCAGTGGCAGAGAAAGACAGTGCTACGGGTCCACACCCTTTCCCTAGCACTTCTTCGTGACTAGCCCACAGTTTTCAAGACAGAGAGAGGACAAGTTTGGGCCAAGTTGAAGTGAAGAGAGTAAAGCAGTGGGAAGAATTAAGTGATTTATTTTTATTTTTATTTTCTCTTTACTGGAAAAAAAAAGAAAAAAGATTTGGTAAAGAAAATATAACTTTATTTTCTATGTAACAAAATCCATACTACTATATACATCATCATCATTATCATCATCATCGTCATTTTCATCATCATCATCATCATCTTCATTACCATCATCATCATCATCATCATCATCATCATCATCATCATCATCTTCATTACCATCATCATCATCATCATCATTTTCATCATCATCATCATCTTCCTTACCATCATCATCATCTTCATCATCTTCATTACCATCATCTGCATTACCATCTTCATCATCATCATCATCTTCATTACCATCATCATCATCATTTTCATCATCATCATCATCTTCATCACCATCATCATTATCACCACCACCACCATCATCATCGTCATTATTGTCATTTTCATCACCATTATCACCACCACCACCATCACCATCATCATCTTCCTTACCATCATCATCATCTTCATCACCATCATCATTATCACCACCACCACCATCATCATCGTCATTATTGTCATTTTCATCACCATCATCATCATCATCATCTTCATTACCATCTTCATCATCATCTTCATTACCATCATCATCATCATCAGTATCAGTATTATTATCATTGTCATCATCATCACCATCATCATCGTCGTTATTGTCATTTTCATCACCATCATCATCATCGTCATCTTCATTATCACCATCATCATCATCATCACCCTATTTCCCACCAACACAGATGAAAGAGATCCAGAAAGAGAGAGAGAGAGAGAGAGAGAGAGAGAGAGAGAGAGAGAGAGAGAGAGAGAGAGAGAGAGAGAGAGAGAGAGAGAGAGAGAGAAAGAAAGAAAGAGAAAGAAAATCGCTAAATTAGAGCAAGAAATATCATCTACTCGTATTCCTAAATATTTCTTACATCTGTTTATTTATCTATCTATCTATCTATTTATTTAGGTAATTATTTATATGCATCTTCAGGCCATACCAGAGAAAGACTGAGCGAAATACAGCAGGGTAGGGAGAGGTTAGGGGTGAGGAGGAGGAGGAGAAGGAGGAAAAGAAGAAGGAGGAGGAGGTGGAGGAGGAGGAGGAGGAGGAAGAGGGGAAAGAGGAGAAAAAGAAGAAGAAGAAGAAGAGAGCGAAATTCAGCAAGGTAGGGAGAGGTCAGGGGCAAGAGGAAGAAGAAGAGGAGGAGGAGGAGGAGGAGGAAGGAGAAGGCGAACAAGAAGAACAGATGGAGAACAGAGAGAGGTCGGGGCTGCATAAGGTCGCGTCCACACGTGTGCTCAAACAAGTGCTGGAAACATGTAAGCAACACAGTAACAAACACGCTGCAAACATGTCGGGAACAGCAGCGTCCAGATCACGTTGGCAACATGATAAAGTTTCAGCTGCCTGGTATGGACACACTTATCTCATCACCTCTGCTGCCAGTGTTCCAAGCTGCACTGAGACATGTTTGCATACACCTGTCCAAATACACCTGCACACATGTACCCAAATATGTTGCCAGCTGTGTTGCCAGCACGTGTTCGAGTACACGTGTGGACGCGGCCTCACACAACACAACACGCGTATCACACACGTGTTTGCCATCCCTCAGGTGTCTGGACCCTTATGAGTGTGTTATCTTCCCTATCATTATCTTTATCTCTACCGTGTACTGATGAACTATGATATCTGGGTGTATGAGAGTCAAGGTAGTAATAAGAGACTACAAAAAATACTTAACTGTAGTCTTGTAGGATGAGGAAGCTCCCTAACGCCATTTCCTAAGCGATTTAGTTTGCTTATTACACCTTGCCGTCGTCTTCTGTGTTACT
>NC_137005.1:36863041-36865541 GCF_032717465.1 Coenobita brevimanus
GGCTGCTTAACGTCCTTTTCTACGTAATATATTTAAAATGAGGTGATATTAGAAGGATTTATGTAACACGGAATAGGAGAGTAAGGTGCAGGAGGATTTACGAGCAAACTAAATCGCTTAGGAAATGGTGTTAGGGGGGTTCCTTAACAGACCAAAATTAGGACCAATGAAGGAGATTCGCTTACCAATTATAAAGGTATAGAAGGATTTACGTAACAGAATAGGGCAGACAGGTGTAACGAGCAAAATAAATCGCTTAGGGAAAAGTGTTAGGGGGCTTCCTTAACAGACCAAAATAAGAACCAATAAAGGAGATTTACTTACCAATTATAAAGGTATAGAAGGATTTACATAACAGAATAGGGCAGACAGATGTAACGAGGAAAATAAATCGCTTAGGAAAAGGTGTTAGGAGCCTCCTTAAGAGACCAAATTAAGGACCAATAAAGGAGATTTACTTACCAATTATAGGACCAAAGATGAGGAAGGAGAAGGCCAGGAGACAGGAGTGAACGCCAAAAATTGAAGGTAGATTTTGAAGCCCCATAAACTTAGGCATGACGAGTATGTTCAGAGCCATGATGGTACCCACTCCATACCCATACACCCCCATCACCACCTGCATCCACACCAGCTGCCTCAGGTGGCCGAACACTGCGGGGGAGAGAGATACAGGTGGATAGATAGATAGATATATGGAAAGATAAGTGTAGGCTGGGAGGTGGGCAAATGCTGAAAGACGGATTGATAGACAGATGGTTAGACAGATGGACAGAGATCCCAGCACCACCTGCATCCACACCAGCTGCCTCAGGTACCCGAACGCTGTGGGGGAGAGATAGATAGATGAATAGGTAGATGGATAGACAGACAAATAAGAACAGACAGACCAAACTCCACAGCCTACCCACACACCCCTATCACCACCTGCATCCACACCAGCTGCCTCAGATGCCCAAGCACTGTGGGGGAGAGATAGATAGATAGATAGATGGGTGGATAGATACAAGCATACATACATGCACAGACAGACAGGTATACAATAAGCAATAACTGGTTGCTGGATAGACAGACAGACAGGTAGACAGACAGACACACAGATAGACAGATAGACAGACAAACAGATAGACAGACAGACCTCCATCACCACCTCCATCCACACCCACTCTCCCAGCAACTCAAACACTGTCAGAGAGAAATGGAGAGAAGTCAAAAACATAACTTTCATTTTTATATCTTTTGGGATATTTTTACTATCATTTGGAGGGATTTTTTTGAGCTGGGAGTTAGATATAGCCTTCATTAATCCCTTTACTACTAAAATCCTGTGTTAAGTTGAGTAAACACGGCTGGTGATAAGAATTTAATAGGAACTGGAAAATGCATCATCAGAGGAAAGTAGTTACCCTCTTCTGTTTGGTGACCTATTTTCTGTCTCATCTTCAGTACCTCGTGATGTCTTTCCACAGTTGATGAATAGATTAATGTCCTTTTTAAACTGGGTACATTCATCTAACAGCAACGCGGATGAAGTCAACTCTGGAACTGTCTCCCTCTGTCTGTATTTCCTGCTTCCTATGATCTCCGGTCTTTCAAATGCAGTGTGTCCAGGCATCTCGAAAGGATCGGCTTTTGAATTGGCTCTCGCTTATCTTGTTTTTGTTTTTTTCTTGGAAGGAACAATTTGCGGGCTCCTGGCCTTTGATTCCTTCTTCCTTGCATTAAAAAAAAAAGTAAAAATGGGGTACTCAGATCAAAACTGGATTTGGACTCACCACAAGAAGAGATGGCCATGAGAGTTGCCCCGGTCATGTAGGCTGCCTGTAAGTTGAACCAGCCACAGTCAGACAGGGAAGAGTTGGAGATCCGGGCGATGAAGTTGGCCATCGCGGCTGTCGACACACACCACGCGGCATCGAAGAGATTGTAGCCGGCCTCCTGGATGGCGAACGGCACCATGACCATGAAGTTGGCGTAGGCGATGATGCAGCTGATGGTCCCCGTTACGATGATCATAGCCCGGAAGGACTTAAGGATGGTCAGGTCGTGAAGGATGGAGCGAAACACCCGGCATATGGCACCTAGAAGTCGTCGGCATCCTTCGCATTTCAGTTTCGCCGAAGAAAGTTCTTGCTCTTCAACAAAACTTTGGTAGCCATTGCATTTGATTTTTGCAGATTTTTCTTGGTCTTCATTGGAAACCTGACTAAAACTGCCGTACTTTGATGAGAAGTTTGTGCTGGAGTGTTCGTGATGAAGGGCGCTCAGTGAAATTGTACTGGAGTGCTCGGAGTGACAGGAGCCCAAGGAGACCCCGCTGTCAGCTGATTCACTGTGCTGCCTTGGTTTCGTGTCTGGGCTGGGAGTTGTGGACCTCTGTATCAATTTTAATCCTGTCTTTTCATCCACTTCATCGCCCACATCCACCTCATCACCATCCACCGCAGTCCGCTCTCCATCTTTATTCATCGCGTTCTCTTCGTCATCTTTCACTGGCTTC
>NC_137005.1:36870541-36900541 GCF_032717465.1 Coenobita brevimanus
TTGGCTTGTCACTCAGTGTAGAGTCACCCATAGGCAGAAGGAAGAGGAAAGAATGAAGGAAAGAAAGACAGAAGAGGGAGTGTAAAGTCACCCGTAGGTAGAAGGACAAGGAAAGAATGAAGGAAAGAAAGACAGAAGGGGATGGAAGGAAAGAAGGATGGAGGAGAGGAAGGGGCAGACACACGAGAGCAGCACTACATCGAGTGAATGGATGGTGAGCGCCCCCACCTACCTTCTTATACCCGAAATAAATCGCTGTAGGAAAGATGCTGAGATTTCCCCTATGCCTCTAATGATACAACGAGGGAGAGACGGAGCGAGTGGAGAGCACGTGTGGGAGCGAGGGCAGAGAAAAGATAACTGACTCTCTCTCTACCCCTCTCTCTCTCTCTCTCTCTCTCTCTCTCAGCAAGTACTTAATATTATAAGATATCTCCACACGATTTTATCTATTTTAAACGCGATCTTTGCTTATCTATCTGTCTATCTGTCTATTTATATGTTTGTCTGCCTGTCTATCTGTCTAGCTATCGATCTATTTATGTATGTATGTCTGCCTGTCTATCTCTGTCTATTTTTCTATCTATCTATCTGTCTGCTTGTCTATCTATATCTATCTATCTATCTATCTCTCTGTCTGCCTGTCTGTCTGTTTATCTACTCATTTATCTATCTGTCTATTGCCAGACGCTTTAATCCCACAAACAAATCGCCTAAAGATAGCAGAGGACAGACAGACGTGGAGGCGATTTGTATGTGGCCACCCTTTACGAGAAGAAGACGTTTGACAATAGACAGGTAGATAGATAGGTAGAGAGACAGGTAGATAGCCAGATAGATAGATAGAAAGATAGATAGGTAGATAAAGGGATAGACAGATAAATAGATAGATAGATAGATAGACAGGTAGAATTCTGTTGATGCTACGAGAATTGTGTCGATCTTCTCACCCTCCCAGCACCCTAAAACCACAAGCGTCTGTTTCATCCTCTCACTCCCTCACGTGCAGTAAAGATGATCTCACAGGTGTTTCACTCACCTTCAGACTGCTAATCACCTGCCTCATTAACCTGCCCCGGTGCTATTAATGGTGCTAAAATTACTACCAACCTTCACAACCAGCGAGATATCGTTGTACAAATTATATCACTACTTTCTAATGTACGAAAAACTTTATTCAAACTTCCCACATCCCTATAGAAAGTTTTAAAAATGTTCTTATCATTCAAGTACTTAGGTAGTGTGATGAGTAAGGATGGTACTCTGGGGGATGAAGTGCGTGAAGAGGTACAGCGGGGAAGGAAGGTTGTTGGTTCACGGAAAGCAATGATGAGAAATAGGGAGGTAGGTATGGAAGTTAAGAAGTCACTGCATGATAGTATTGTGATCCCTACCCTGACGTATGGAAGCGAGGCATGGACCTTGCAAGAGGGGAACAAGTCAAGAGTGAGAGCAGCGGAAATGAGTTACTTGATAGGAGCATGTGGAATGACATGGAGGGACAGGTTGACGAATGAAGAAATGAAGGAACGTTGTGGGGTGGATATGGATGTGGTTGAGAAGATTAGGAGAAATACACTGAGGTGGTTCGGACATGTGGAGAGAATGGAGAATGAAAGACTGACTAAGAGGGTGTATGTAGGTGAGGTGGAGGGAGGGAGAGGGAGGGGTAGACCGAGGATGAGGTGGAGAGATGGAGTTGAGAGGTATATGAGGGAGGTGGGAGTGAGTTGGGGGAGGGTAGTCAAATGGTGGGTGACAGAGCGACTTGGAGGCGTTTTGTCTGCGGCCACCCTTTGCGGGATTAGGGCGTCGGGCTATAGATAGATAGATAGATAGATATTATCATTATTTATGGCCGCTTCACCTGGCAAAATTGGAAGGAAATTGGTTAACCGAATCTCCGAATATTTTCCGAAACAAAGAAAACCAAACTGTTGACAGCAGTTGAACCAGAAAGCTTTTATTTTTGTATGTCCCTTGCCGGGCAGCAGATCTGGAAGGAGTGTGATCCTAACTGGGTGTTTATCTTCCAAGATCACCTCGGGTCAAGTTTTGGGATTTTCTCGGGTACTCCGGAGGTCACCTAATTTTCCATGAAAGAATAACGTTACAGCCACCAAACGTGCTGGCCTTGTAGACTAAGATGACCTATAATGACGTGCACAAGATCAGTGACCCTCACCTCAAGGTCCCTCTATAGTTATGCTTCCATCGTAGTAGGCTATGGCGGTGGCAAGTTTTTATCTATAAAATCGTCCTTTGACAATTGTACGGTGTTCTAGTTGATGTGGTTACTGTTATTATTATTATTATTATTATTATTATTATTATTATTATCATCATCCTCATCGTCGTCGTCGTCGTCGTCGTCGTCATCATCATCATCTTCGTCATCTTCTTCATGTGCTTCTACTTATTCTTATTCATCATCATCATCATTATCATCAACATCATCATCATCATCATCATTATCATCAACATCATCATCATCATCATCAACACACAGAGAGTAAGAAAAGAGCTTGATAAAGGAGAAACAAATCAAAAGTCATGTTAAAAGGGCCTCACACTCACTCACTCACCACTCAAGCCACCGGAATCCTGACTCCACCTCACAGGCTTTAATAGATGAATAGATAGATAGATAGATGGTTGGATGGATAGATAGAAAGATAGATAAATAAATGGGTGGATGGATAGATGGATGGCTAGGTGATAAATAAATAGATAGATAGATAGTTGGAAGGACGAATGGATAGATAGACAGAAATATAGAGTGATAGATAGACAGATAGATAGATAGAAAGATAGATGGATGGACGGATAGGTGATAAATAATTAGATACATAGACAGATAGATAGATAGATGGATAGATGGATATACGAGTAGATGAATAGGTAGATAGACTGACAGATAGATAGATAGAGGTAGATGGATAGATAGACAGCGCTCTGAACATCTAAGAAAATATCAGTCACATGCTTAGCTATCAATCCATTTATATGCAGAAGACTCAACACCTCACAGTTCATTCCCACTCAAACACCCATTCACAGAGTCTAATATCTCTAACTCTCAACTCAGTACAGCCATCTCCATAAACCAACACTTATCATTGTCTCATTCAGTGCTAGTAAACCCAAATATACCGTATACAATTTACCAATAGACAGATATTGCCTGATTCCTATATTACCTTCAGTGCTACAAATATTCCCATTTCTAGAAGTATTGAAATTCTCGGCGTCTCACATACCAATGCCCTCAGCTGGACCTCTCATGTCAGATCACTTGCTAAAACCGCCTCAAAGAAACTTGGATTATTGTACAGAGTCCGTAACTTCTTCACTGAGGAGCAGTTGGCTATAATTTACAAGTCATGTGCACTCTCAAATGGAGTATTGTTCACTCTTGTGGAATGGATGTGGAGAGGTTGCATTAAAACAACTAGACAACATTCAAACCAAAGCTGTTGGAAATATTAACAACTCTGCCATTACAAATAAACTACCTCCCCTGCAAGTAAGAAGGAATGTTGCCTCCCTTGCATTAGTTTACAGATACTTTTATGGCAAATGCTCAGACGAATTTGCATCCATTGTACCACCTCTCCATGCCTTCTCTCGCGCTACACGGGCATCTGGTAGCGCTCATGACTGGAATGTCACACAACCATATTACAGAACTTCTGCTTCTCGGAATTTTTTCATCCCCTGAACTGCATCTTTTTCGAACTCTCTTCTCCAGTATAGTTTCCCCCCAGAGTTCAACCTATGGCTCTTCAAGTCCAGCTGTTACAGATATTTGGTAATTGGAAGACACCTGTAATCTGGTGTATGGATTATTTTATTATTCATTTGTTTTTCTTTCTTCTGTCTGGTTATTAAAAAAAAAAAAGAGTACACTATCACTTGCCCTATTCCTACTGTCACCTCTGCTCTGCTCATTCTGTCTTCTGCTGCTGTTCCGTCTCTTGCACTGCTGTCTGCTTTGACCTTTCTACCTGGTCTTCTGCTGTCTGCTCCTCTCTGTCTCCATCATCTGCTCCTCCATTACTGCCTGTCTTACTCTTTTTATCTCCTCTTCTGTTGTCTACTCTGCTCTCACTCTGCTCTTTTCTCTGCCTCTGCTGTCTATTTTCCTCTTTCTCCTCGTTCTTTTCATCCGTCCTTCTGCTTCAGTCCTGCTGTGAGCTCCACGTCTGCTTTTTCCTTCTCCTTCAGCTCTCTCTTCCTGTCATACTTCACGGCTGCAGGCATCAAGCCCCACATGAGCACACACACGGCTGCAAGCACACCCGTAGCGCACATGGCCACGCTGTAACTGCCGCTGACGTCACGAATGAAGCCTGAAAGTAAACAAAAGGTCAGGCTAGGTGAGGTTAGGTGACATTAGGTTAGGTTAGGCCAGGTTAGACTAGGTTTAGGCTGTTAGGTGACATTAGATTAGGTTAGGCTAGGTTTAGGCTATGTTAGGTGACATTATGTTAGGTTAGGCCAGGTTAGGCTAGGTTTAGGCTGTTAGGTTAAACTAGGTTAGATAAGGTCACACTAGGTTATGTTAGTGTGTTAAGCTGCATTAGGTCAGGTTAAATTGTGTTGAGTTAAGCTGGGTTTGGGTTGGCTTGGTGAGATTCGCCTGGGTTAGATTGAAGTAAATGAGGTTAGGATGGGTTAGGCGAGGTTAGGTTAGGTTAGGTTACATTAGGTTTGATTTGGTGGAGCTGGAACCCACCGCGTGAAGGCGTCCCTCTCAGGCTTTGGTAACCTGGAGGCAAGAACAACCAGCCTGGAGAGCCCCTCAGTCGCATTACGTGATCAATAAACCCCAACTACCCCTCAGATGGAGACCTCTCCGGGCCCCATGCATGTGAGGCGCCTTAACCCGCTAGACCACCAGGCACCTAAAATTTTGAGAGAGAGAGAGAGAGAGAGAGCGAATCACCTTACCTATCAACGGGCTAATGATGATGGTTGCAAATGCCATAACGAGAGAATTAGCCCCGTGAATTGCAGGTAGCTTATCCAGGCCGAGGTACTTAGGCATGGCGAGTACTGTGAGGGTGGAAGTAGTACCCACACCATAGCCGTACATTGCCATCACCACCTTCAGCCACACCAGCTCCCTCAGGAACCCCAATGCTGTGAAGGAGAGAGAGAAAGATGTGTAGATGGATAGATGGATAGATGGATTGTTGGATAGATAAATTTTCAGACAGACTAACGCCCGTATTCTTAAACTTTTCCTTCCCTTTTAGATGCGTCGGAAGGTCATCCTTCGCTGAACTGGTATTTAAAAAAAAAAAAAAAAAAAAAATCCTTCTCTTTCTGAACCGCATGAAGGGCAAGGTCTTCCTTTCGAGCAGCTGAAACTATTGTGTAATAACCAAAATGAAATTTAATGTAGGGAAGAGTAAAGTGATGGTCTTTGAGAGAGGTGAAGTCAGTGAATGAACAGCGAGGTTAGATGGTGAGGAATTGGAAAATGTGAGTACGTTTAAGTACTTGGGTGTGTGATGAGTAAGGATGGAGGTTTGGAGGGTGAAGTGCTTGAAAGGGTACAGCAGGGAAGGAAGGTTGCTGGTTCTTTGAAAGCAGTGACAAGAAACAGGGAAGTGAGCATGGAAGTGAAAAAGTTACTACATGACAGTATTGTGATACCAACTCTAACGTACGAAGTGAAGCTTGGACGTTGTTGGAAGGACACAAGTCAAGAGTGAGAGCAGTGGAAATGAGTTATTTAAGAGGAGCCTGTGGAGTCACATGGAGAGATAGGCTGACGAATGAGGATATAAAGGAACGTTGTGGTGTTGATGTGGATGTGATAGGAAGCGTTATGAGGAACACACTGAGGTGGTTTGGCCATGTGGAGAGGATGGAGGGTGAAAGACTGACGAAGAGAGTGTATGTGAATGAGGTGGAGGGGGGAAGAGGGAGGGGGAGGCCGAGGATGAGATGGAGGGATGGGGTGGAGAGGTATATGAGAGAGGGGGGTGTGAGTTGGGAGCAGGGTAGTGAAATGCCGGGGGACAGGGCGACTTGGAGGCGATTTGTTTGTGGCCACCCCAAACGGGATTGAGGCGTCTGGCAATAGATAGATAGAAATTTAACAAATTAATCACACTGTCCTGACACAGATTCAGTCTCAGGCCCCCGTGGTTCAATGGCGCACACGTTACCACTGAGCCAAACGCCTTGAACGAGAAGGGAAAGTTTAGGGAAGGAATTATTTTTAAGAATACGGTTGTAAATTCCACAGCCCACATATACAGCCACACCTGCTCTCTCAGGAACCCAAGTACTGTCGAGGATAGATAGATGGATTGATAGATGGATAGATGGATAGCCCGATGGATGGATGAATAAATAGATAGCGTCCTTACACTGTCATCATGACCACACGACCCATCACACACACACACACACACACAAGGCGCCGAGCAGAGAGGACGCATGTCACATTGCTCTGCATCTGCCAAACCTGGCCAAGTGGCCATACCTAAATTAGTATCTTTATATGAGTCAAGCTCTGTACCAGGTTAAACCAAATGGTGTCCTAATATAAAAGAGGAAGTTTTAAGTAAGACTGCTGTTCAAATAGTAAAATAAACAAAGTAGTGCAGGAATGCGCCGAGCAGCGTCAGCTGATCAGTTGTTTTGTCTGCGCCAGGGTATGTAAGTAGAATCTGCGCTCTTTGTAATGCATGATGTCCACCTACTTTAGTAAAGTAAATTTGGAAAAGAAAAGGATAAAGGCAGAAAGCAGGATGATGATTTCTAACTGGTTGAAATGGAGACGTACAACAAGCTGGTAGAACGGGTAAACAGATTGGAGATGGCATTTCAGAATGAAATGGATGAAATGAAGACACAGTTGCACATGCAGAAGGAAGAAATAGAAAAATTAAGAAAGGAAATCAACAAGAAAGACACAACAATAGATTGACAGTAGAGGTGAGTTCACTTAAAAGGAAAATTAGTGAGATGGCAAGTACAGTAGTCAAACACGAGAGTACCATGGAAGAGTTCAAAAATGATACAGAGACAATTAGGTAAGTAAGCAGTCTGATAGATCAGAGCAGTGATATTAAGAAGATAACACAGGTGAATGAAGCTGTGCAAAGCTACAGAAATGATGTGGAAACCACTTATGCTGAGATGATGGAAGTAAAGAAAGACTTAGAAACAAGGGTGGAAGAAAAAAGCATTAAAAAGGAAGTGAAAAGAATTATCCAAAACAATCCTAAATTGGTCAGAGATTCAGCAGATATCAACAAATCTATAGTAATCACTGGAATAGAAGCGGAAGAAATAAAAAAAACAAGATCTCCAGAGACAAAAAGGAGATGGCAAATGTAATGAGCATATTGAAGGAAGTATCAGAGGAAATCTGTAATAAAGACATAGAGGAACACAAAAGGCTAGGGAAATATGAGAGAAATAAGTGAAGGTCCCTAAAGGTAACCTTCCAGAGTGTAAACACTGTGGAGGAGATAATAAAAAATGCAAAGAAACTCATGGGAAAAGAATAATTAAAAAATGTATTGATAAAAAAATTCCTAACTCAAGAGGACCTGGAATTACTAAAAGAGAAGAGGGAGGAAGCAAAAACAAAGAAGGAGGGAAGATCTGAGGAGAAGAATACATTTTTTTATAAAGTAATTGGATTGCAGGTACGAAACTGGTACATAACCAGGAGGGAATAAAAAGGAGGAAGGTAGTTGACCCAAGTCATGATAAGTATGTAAACAAAATGATTAAGTTTATGTACTCAAATGTAGATGGAATGGTATCTAAATTATTAGAGATGAATGATTATATCAGAGAAAATGAACCACATATAATATGCCTAACTGAAACAAAATTAACACCAAGGATATCAATTGACATTTTCAACTTGGAGGAATACAATATATGGAGAAGAGATAGGAACTTAAAAAAAGGAGGAGAAATTATAATATTAACAAAGAAAAATCTAGAAGTCAAAGAAATAGAACTAGATATACCCTTACAAGTAGAACTGATTGCAGTAGAGATCAATATATCTGAAGGGAAAGTAATTGTAGCAAATTTATACATGCCACCCAGATCAAACACATGGGAAAGAGACGAATGTGAGGATCTGGCAGAGAGTACAATTCAGAGTTTAAGAGCATTACTGTACTACATAGAATGGAAGAGAAATCGGAAAGAATTATACCAAGTGGAGATTTTAATACAAACATAAATTAGAATACTCTAGATGTAATAAGCCAAGAAAGATGTTGGGACCCAAAGCTCCTGGATCTCGTGCAAGAGTTTTTCCTAACGCAACATGTAAGGAAAAGCACCAGAAAAAGAGGACTCGATGTACCCTCAATGCTAGATCTTATATTTACTAGGCAAGAAAATGATAATGACAGTTTAATGTTTCACCGTCCATTCGGCAAAACCGACCATGCAGTACCGTAATAAACTGCAACTTCAGGATTGCATATGACATAGTTAACAGCAATGGAAGTTACAAAAAGAGCCTAAATTAAAAAAAAAAAAAAAAAAAAAAATGGAGGGGGGACTACCATGACCTAAAGAAGTACTTCTTAGAAATTGATTAGGAAAAGGAGCTTAGAGGACAAGATTTAAATGCTGTTTATAAAAAATTCTGTGAACTTTATGAAAAAGGAGTCCAGAAGTACATCCCACAGCACAAAGGAGCAGAAAAGAAAAGAAAGAAATGGCTTAATACAGAATGTAAAAAATCAAAAGAAAAAAGAGATTTGTTGTGGAATAGATACAGAAGACACAACAGTGAAAGGGCATATAATAATTACAAACAGGCAAGAAACGATTATACAAGAATAAAGAGGGAAGACCAAAAACAGTTTGAGGAGAACATCATAAATAAAAGCAGTCATCAACCGAAGCTATTTTACAGCTACATCAGAAGCACAACCAAAGTAAAAGATAAAATGCGATCCGTTATGGATGAGGGAATCACCTATACACAAGAGAAGGATATTTATGAAGCACTAAAGATGAATTTCCAATCAGTTTTTACAGAAGAAAATAATTTTGAGAGGGATAATATGGAATATTCATGCCCACACATATTACCAGATATAAAAATATCAGAAAAAGAAATACAGAAGGAGTTAAGTAAATTAGACAAAGGAAAAGCAAATGGTCCTGATGAAATTTTATGTTGGATGCTACATGAATGTGCAAAGGAGTTAAGCAAACCATTATCTTTAATTTTCAAGGAATCCTTGGGACAAGGTAAACTACCTGATGTTTGCAAGAAAGCAAACATTGTTTCCTTATTCAAGAAAGGGAATAGACAAAATTCAATCAACTACCGACCAGTATCACTAATCAATGTTGTAAGCAAGGTATTAGAAAAGCTGATAAGAAAAGTTTGGGTAAATCATCTAGAAGAACATAATATGATAACAGGAAGACAATTTGGTTTCAGAAAGGGAAAATCATTGAGCTACTATGATGGAGTAACAGGAACATTAGAGAAAAGAGATGGATGGGTGGCCAGTGCCTATTTAAATTTCAAGAAAGAATTTGACAGAGTACCGCATCAAAGACTTTTATGGAAACTGTACCATCAAGGAGGAATCCGAGGCAAACTGTATTGTCGGATGCAAGATTTTCTCAGAAAAAGAGAAATGAGAACAGTACTAAGGGGAAATTACTCATCATGGAGGGAAGTGACTAGCGGAGTTCCACAGCGCTCAGTGCTGGCACCAATCATGTTTTTAGTGTATATAAATGATATAGATAGTAATATTGAAAATGAAAGCTATCTAAATATGTTTGCTGATGATCCAAAAATACAAAGGAAAAATTACTAACAGACTCTTTTAAAGAGCTACAAGAAGAATTAAATAAACTTATGAATGGAGCAATACATGGCAAATGGATTTCAATGTGGACAAGTGTCATGTAATCAAGTTTGGTAAAAGTGGAAAAAGACCTGATTGGGATTATATGTTAGGAAATAAAACCCTACACACATCAGAAAGAGAGAAGGACCTAGGTGTGATTATCAATAACGGACTATCTCCAGCTGACCACGTCATTGAGAACGTACGGAACATGTATACACTGCCTGCAAATATGAGAATAGCATTTACATAAATAAATGAAGACATGCTAAGAAAGATAACATCATTCATCATACCAGCCCTGGAGTATGCATCAGTAGTCTGGAGTCCTCATCTCAGAAAAAAAAAAGATAAGATTCAAAAAGTCCAAAGGGCCACTACAAGATGGATACCAAGCTTAAGGGATCTAAGCTACAAAGAAAGACTAGAAAAACTGAATCTACCTACACTACAGGAGAGAAGGAAAAGAGGAGACATGATTATGCTATATAAATGCATAGCAGGGAAGGAGAAAATAGACATAAATGATTACATATCCTATGGAGATGCATCAGCAAGAGGACACTGCAAAAAGCTGCATAAAAAGAGAGGTGATAAAGACGTAAGGAAATTTAGTTTCCCAAATTGGGCAGTTGATCAGTGGATTGCACTACCGAATGAAATAGTGTGTGCCAAGCAATTCATAAATTTAAGGAAATGTGCGATAAAAATGGTTTAAGACATGGGACAGTACGAGCTTGACTCATTCCTGTAAAGATACAATTAGGTAAGTACACACACAATTTCACACCTTCCGTCTTCGACAACACAGAGGCTTTTCTGACAATTTCCAAAGAACTGTGAAATCCACACAAGAAATGCACTAACCAAACAAAGAAACAGTCATGATGGAAGCCCCAGCCATGTACACAATGCGCATGTTGAAGAAGCTGAAGTCGGAGAGGGGTGAAGTGATGAGACGTGCGATCATGTTGGTGATGGCAGTAATGGAGATACACCAGGCAGCATCGGAGAGTGTATAGCCAAGAATCTGAATGGCAAAAGGAACCATTATCAGGAATATCTGGTTCGTAATTGCGGCGCAGACGGCGCCAGTGATGATGACGATGGCCCGGAATGACCTGAGGATGGCGAGGTTCAGAAACGCCAAGCAAATTATTCGAAGCATCGACCTGAGACACCGCTTGACCCTGGTGAGAGAGCTATGAGAGGTCTCTTTGACTTCTTCAGCTCCTGCCTCCATTTCCACATCTTCATTCTGGTTCCTGATGAGGCTGGGGAGGGATGCCACGCTGCAGACTTCAGAGTATGAGAGTGCCAGGGACAAGTTGCTCCCCCGACACTCGCTGACCCTGCGGCCATCCATGCACCGAGTGAGTATCTTCTTCCTGTCCAGTTGTGGAATCTTTGTAACCAGTCCTTCACATTGTTCCTGCAGTATGCTCTTCCTCTCCAGCTCTTGAGTTTTCACCATTAATTCTTCCCTTTGTTCCTCCACTTTGTCCCTCGAAACCTTTAAATCACAGTCATTATCACTCTCAGATGCGATACTTACTTTGGGATCATCACCTTTAAGTACACTGTTCACTTCTGAATCATCACCTTTAAGTACACTGGTTACTTCTGGATCATCACTTTTAAGTACACTGTTCACTTCTGGATCATCACCTTTAAGTGCTCCATCACTCTGAAGTACTTCTGCCTTGGGGTCATCACTCTCCCTTCCACCATGTACTTCTGGATCATCACCTTGAAGTACACTGTTCACTTCTGGATCATCACCTTGAAGTACACTGTTCACTTGTGGATCATCACCTTGAAGTACACTGTTCACTTCTGGATCATCACCTTGAAGTACACTGTTCACTTCTGGATCATCACCTTGGAGTACTCCATCAGTTTGTAGTACTCCTTCCACCTTGGGGTTATCACCCTGCCTTCCACCACGTACTTCAGGATCATCACCTTGAAGTATGCTATCACCCTTCCCAGCATCACATTCCACATCATCAAAGGGCTTCAGGTGCCACTCAACCGGCTGGAAGAGACAAGTAGCCGGGACGGTGTGTAGGAGGATGGCGCCCAGGGCCAAGATGGCACCATGCAGGGAATACTCGTCCAGCAGGTACCGTACCAGTGGTGGGCCTGCAAAAAGTCCGGAACATATCCCGGCATTGAGGAAGGCGTGGGCTAGCCCCCTCCGACGTTCGAAGTAGGCAGAAAGGATGAGGAGACATGGCTTGTAGGCCAGGCAGCCGAAGATACCTGAGGAGGGAGGGAAATTAGCCGTTTTTGAAGCCTGCAGTGACCCCATTTTTTTCCTGCTATATACAGAAAATTGTCTTAAATTGTATTAATCTCTTCATGAGCATTCAGAGACAAAGCTACAACAACTAAGGACTACATTATGATAAAATTTTCCCCAGTATTCGTCTGCAGTGTGGGGAAAAATTTTAAATTGCCTCTTATTGTGAAAGACTAAAGATACCTACTTTATTTTTACATCATTATCATCGTTAGTATCATCATCATCGCCCTATTTCACATTACCATGTGAAGAGAAAGAAGGAGAGAGCAAAGATTGGCCAATACGCAATTCGTTGGATTGTATGTTCTTATATGTTTGGAAAGAGTAATAGGAAAACAGTAATACCGTACAACTATGAGGATGCGTAGTAAAACAACCCACACACACATTCATTCACTCAATTAGTTCATTCATCATTCATGTGCCTTTCACCATTCATTCATTCATGGCTCAGCCCGTCCACACACCAAGGGGAACATCAACGCAGTATTTTATTTATTTATTTATTTTACTTCATTTCAAAATGGGTATAATTGTTTTGCACACACTAACTGGAAATATCAAAGGTCAGTGAGCTCATTATCCTGCCACGTCCAGATAACGTATGGATACATTGCAACGTTTTGTCACGCTCAGTCCCAATAACATATCCATACATTTTACAATTGTGAGGTCCGTCATTTGCAAATTTTTCAAATTTCGAGTGTGATTTTTGGTACATATATGCAGGACACTTTCCTTTATCTGCCGCCAGGTGGGGACACTGCCTTACCCAGCATGACCCCCCTCCCCCCCGCCCGGCATTGCCTCGGCGACTCATCTGTTAACAGTGACATGACCAGTAAAGACCTGTCGTGCCATGGTACGAAATTCAAGGCAAGAGTGATTCACCAATCGATTACGATGTGGAGGACAAAGATTACGTGGCGCCAGAGGAAGAAACAAACAGAAGTGATGAGGAGGTAACGTCACCATGGAAGGTGCGGTATGTTAGTGTTCAGTGAGTGAAACAACGCTTGCCGTACATCACCTATATTACTGTTTGAAAACCAACATATTCTTGTACTCCATATAAATTCGTACCAAATGAACAAATACCTACCAGTTCTGAGTGGTTTGGGCAATAGTTACCACTACCATAGAAAACGTGACACCTGCAGTGCAGCTCCAGAGAACACTACCAGGTGTGGAGAGGGTCACCTGTTTAGACAACTTCTAAGCTCAGGTGAGCACTTTTTCTCTGAATTGCCATTGTTTCTCACACAAAGCAGAGGTTTGAGCCAAAAAAAAAAAAATCCAAAATTAGTCGGGACTGTTGGGGGGTCAGTGGCGAAAAATCGGTTGAGACGTGGCTGGTTAAGATTGACTACTTTATATAATACTGTACTCTCTTCACTTTACCTTGGCCTAAAATTGCCATCCCTCCATTTTGAACGTTCAGTTATAACAATAGTCGTAGATTAACACTAGAATATGATGCTAGTCACGAGGAAGTGCTACGGAAACGATGTAGAGCCATAGTACTGTCTTTTTCCGCCACTGTGCTATGTGATTTAAGCTGCAAAAAGGATGAATTTTTTGGGTCAAGTAAAAGTGAATGACCTAAAGGTGTCTCACGGTGCTAAATCAACTTTCCACTTCCACACTAACTTAACTTGGAATAAATATATAAAAATCCATTATAGGTTAGTCCATCCATCCATCCATCATCTAATCTTATGCTGCCCCATGAGGAGCGTAGGTGCCCTCATTCACCACATCCAACCACCAGTCACCATTCCTAACCACCACATTCACCACATACAACCACCACATTCACCACATTTACCACATTCACCACACCCAGTCACCACATACACAACCTCCACACCTACCCATCCCATCCACCCATCCAAATCCATAGCATCCACACACATCCATCCACCCCATCTATCCCCATCACCATCACACACCCTCCACTGACAACATCCATCCCCATCCACATCCACACCCTCCACCCATCCACATCCACAGCTTCCACATCATCCACCCATCCACATCCACAGCCTCCACATCATCCATCCATCCACATCCACAGCCTCCACATCATCCATCCATCCACATCCACAGCCTCCACATCATCCACCCATCCACATCTACAGCCTCCACATTATCCATCCATCCACATCCACAGCCTCCACACCATCCACCCATCCACATCCACACCCACCCACCCCATCCACATCCACATCCATTCACTCATCCACATTTACATTCATTCATCCCATCCACCCATCCACATCCACACCCTCTACACCATCCACCCATCCACATCCACACCCACCCACACCATCCACCCATCCACATCCACATCCTCCACACCATACACCCATCCACATCCACCCATGCACATCCACACCCTCCACATCCATTCATCCACATTCACACCCACCCACAATATCCACCCATCCACATCCACACCCACCCACCCCATCAAACCATTCACATCACACCCTCCACACCATCCACCCACCCCATCCACCCATCCACATCATCCACTCATCAACATCCACACCCACCCTCCACATCCACCCATCCACCTCCGCTCACCCGTGAGACTGAAGAACACTTGTAGATACCAGATGGATTGAACGAAGACGAGGGCAAGGAAACAGAGGCAGGCCAAGACGGAGCCCAAGACGGAGACTCGCCTGGGAGAAAAAATAAGGGTTTGTAAATATGGAAGGGTTTGTAAATATACGAGGACCAAAACTAAAGAAGCGTTTAACTGTTATAGAAATATCAGAAACCATGCCCAAATTATTATCAATCTTTCTAAATCAAACTTCATAGACAAGCTAAGAAACTATTAAATAACCCAAATGATAACAAAATATTCTGGTCTACCCTCAGTTCATTTAAATATAACTTCACTACCACCTTTCCATTCCACCGTTAGTCCCCCTGTGGAAATCTAGCAAGTGACCCACGTGGAAAGCCAAACTTCTTATAGACATTTTTTCAACAAACTCTTGTTAATATGGTTTCAACAAACTCATCCCTAAATACAGAAAATCACAATATTCCTGTACTTGATTTTGATTCCCCTCAAACACCCTCTTTCAAGATTCACACAAGATAGGTACAAGCAGTATTCAGACAAAGCTACTGGTCCAGATGAAATGCAAAGTACTTAAAAATTGCTCCCCAGTGTTGGCTCCTGGACTGGCAAAATTTTTTCACTTATGCATCTGTACCTCAAGTTTTCCTGCCTCTTGGAAAGAAGCAAATATCCATTCTGTTCCTAAAAAAAGAACCACTTCTCATCGATCAAACTACAGACCAATCGCTATAACTTCCGTTCTCAGTAAAGTTTTTGAGACATTAATAAACAAACACATAGTCAAGCACCTAGAAATTAATAAATTAATCAGTGATCGGCAGTATGGATTTAGACAAGAACGTTCAACTGTAGACATTCTTTGCCTTCTTATCCATCAGATTAACAAAGCAATAGACCAACATGGTGAAACACACACAGCAGCACTTGATATTTCAAAAGCATTTAACAGAGTATGGCACGGGGCCTTATTGTCTAAGATGTCACACTATGGCCTTGCATCACTGGTTCCTCTAATTTCTTCTTTCCTTCCTAATAGAAAAATACGGGTCATGGTAGATGGAATTTATTCCCAATTTCATTCCATAAATTCGTCAACCCTCTTTCTCATTCATATAAATGACCTCCTATCTGTCACTCACAACCCAATGCACTCTAATGTTGATGACTCGACACATTATAGTTCTTTTACATTTAGTACTTCCTTTACACAATTTGATATTATAAATTCCCAACAAACACAGCAATTTCTCTGAACCACGACCTTTCTAAAATTAATCAGTGGGCACAAACAAATCTGGTCTCATTTAATGTTCAGAAAACTAAATACATTAATTTCTTCAAACAGAAAGAATCCCCCAGACTCCCACATAAATTTATATGATGTCAGTATTCCCATATCCACTACAGTTGATATCCTAGGTGTCACTAAACACCAGCCTAAGCTGGACAGCTTATGTTAAATTCCTTGCTAAAAAATGCTTCTAAAAAATTGGGACTTCTGTAGTTGTTTGTGAATTCTTCACTGACGAGCAGTTGGCCACAAAATACAAAAGTCATGTGCGTTCTCAGATCGAATACTGTTCACCACTGTGGATTGGATGTGGAGCGGTTGCATTGAGGCAGTTGGTCAAAACTCAAAATAAAGCCATCAGATTAATCAATAATCCTGCCATAACGGAGGACCTTCCTTCATTATCAGTACGTAGAGATGTTGCTTCTTTAGCATTATTTTACCGATATTTTACTGTAAGTGCTCTGACCAACTGGCTTCAATTGTGCCTCCCCTTCACATTTTCTCCCGAAATACTCGGGCAGCTGGGAGCGCCCATGAACTCACACTCTCTCCTCCGCAATGCAGAAACTCTGCTTATCAAAATTCATTTATCCCCAGAACTACTACTCTCTGGAATTCACTTCCTGGGAGTTGCTTCCCACAAACATTTAATCCACTTTTATTTAAATCCAGTTGTTATAAATATTTTATGAATGGAGGATGCCTCTAGGCACATGGACTTTTTTTTTCTTTGTTTTTCCTTCCTCCATTCATTGTCTCTAAAAAAAATAGGAAATTGAATTTTTGATAGTAACCAAAGAGACGGAAGCAAGGAAGATGAAGAAGAACGGGGCACCTAAGAGGCAAAATAAGGGTTTGCAAATAGGAAATGGAGTTTTTGATAGTAATCAAGGAGACAGAAGCCAGGAAGATGAAGAAGGGTCAGGCTCAGGATGGCGGTTGAGAGAGAGAGAGAGAGGAGAGACTACAGAAATACCAACTTTGCAAAATGTACCCACGAAAATCAGTATGAGTATTTTTAGTCATGTATGCATTTTTATATATATCACAGTATTTTTATTATATACATTTTTATATATCCCACTTTGGACTGAAACTTTGAACTGAAACAATGAAACTTTGGACTGAAACTTTGAACCGAAACAACTGAAACATTGAACCGTAACTTTGGATTGAAACTTTGAATTAAAACTTTGGATTGAAACTTTGAACGGAAACAACTGAAACATTGAACTGTAACTCTGAATTGAAATATTATATTCGAACTTTGAGGTGAAAATTTGAGGTGAATCTTTGAGATGAAACTTTGAGGTGAAACTTTGAACTGAAACAAGTGAAACTTTGGAATAAAATTTGGATTGCAACTTTGAATTAAAAGTTTGGTCTGAAACTTTGAACTGAAACTTTGGACCGAAACTTTGAACGGAAACAACTGGAACTTTACCTGGGTCCAAATTCCACCACCAGGGGTCCCACGAAGAGTCCAGCAAAATTTCCGAGGAAGGACTGGACGCTCTTGATCCAGTTGATGGTGACGGTGGAGGCTCCTCGATCCAAAAGGAAGCCAGAGAAGAGGATCGAGTAGGACGTGAAAGGTATCGTGAAGAGGGCCTGGGGGTGCGAGAGAGAGGAGAGAGAAGTAGGTTTAGGTTTGAGGCAGCTAGCTCACTCTCTCTCTCTCTCTCTCTCTCTCTGTATATATATATATATATATATATATATATATATATATATATATATATATATATATATTTGTCAGTCAATATCTATTCATCTCTCCACCTTTATCTCTGTACACCTATCTATCATTCTAGCTATCTACTGTATCTATCAACCTGTGTATGTATGTCAGTCTATCTATTTATCTGTTCATCTATCTATCTATCTGTTTATCTATCTATTTATCTGGAGTTTGTGAATTCTTCACTGACGAGCGGTTGGCCACAAAATACAAGTCATGTGCGTTCTCAGATCGAATACTGTTCACCACTGTGGAGTGGATGTGGAGCGGTTGCACTGAGGCAGTTGGACAAAATTCAAAATAAAGCCATTAGATTAATCAATAATCCTGCCACTACGCAGGACCTTCCTCCATTATCAGTACGTAGAGATGTTGCATCTTTAGCATTATTTTACCGATATTTTACTGTAAGTGCTCTGACCAACTGGCTTCAATTGTGCCTCCCCTTCACATTTTCTTCCGAAATCCTCGGGCAGCTGGGAGCGCCCATCAACTCACACTCTCCCCCGCAATGCAGAACCTCTGCTTATCAAAATTTATTCATTCCCAGAACTACTACTCTCTGGAATTCACTTCCTGGGAGTTGCTTCCCACATACATTTAATCCACTTTTATTTAAATCCAATTGTTATATTTTATGAATGGAGGATGCCTTTAGGCACATGAACTTTTTTTTTTATTTTCTTTGTTTTTCCTTCCTCAATTCATTGTCTCTAAAGAAATTTTTCAAATCTGTCTGTCTGTCCATCTATCTGTCTGCCATATTTATTTATCTGTCTATTATCTATCTATCTGTCTATCTATTTATCTATTTATTTATTTACTCACAATATCAACATAGGCAGCCATCGCCACCACCCACCCCCATCCGCCATCCGGAGCCTTCCCCTTCCTCATCTTCTTCCTTTCCGTCTCCTTGGTTACTAGTACGGTCCTTTAGTCTGTGGTAGAAAAAAAATTGTGGTGAAAGGTATTTTATAATTTTCTCTAATTTTAAAGCCATCCTCCTCATCATCATTATCATCATCATCATCATCATCATCATCATCACCATCACCATCATCATCACCACCAACACCATCATCTTCGTTATCATCACCATCATCATCCTCATCACCACCACCATGACAATCATCATCATCATCAGGAACGTACGGGCCCGGGGATAGGCCTCTCACTCATTTACGGAAGAGATGGACCACCCACATATTTCCCTGAGCGGTATTTTGTAACAAATCCCACTTTTCCCCTAAGTTAAAGACTTATTTGCCGCATCCACTTGAAGCACCTCAGCCCACTACACCACCAGGCATCCAACCATAATAAGTAACACTAAAATACACGAATAACTATACTCTGTTCACTGTACCTTGGCCTAAAATTGCTGGGTTGTAACAGGAGACTGGCATTAGAATATGATGCTAGTCACGAAGAGGTGCTGCAGAGGTTAAACCTCAGTCTTTCCCTGCCACTGAGCTACGTGAAATAAGCTGAAAAATAACTTTTTTTTTGTTTTTTGCCCGGTTAAAGTGCATGAGGTCCAGACGTGGAAAAGCATTATCTTCTTTGTTTATATTAATTTTAAACACTTTTTTCCACATATTCTTGTACTTTATTCAAGTTGGCCTTGTCGTGGATGGCAGGAGAAAGATAAAGGTGAATCTGGGGTTTGATTGCTGTTTTATTCTCAAATGGAAGTTATCTTGACGAGCAGTACTAAGGTGAGAGTGGTTTGTGCCAGCTAACTCCACGCCCTCTACTCCTGCCAGAACTGATCCCTGTAGCACGCCGGCATTGATCGGGTGGAAAGTGGAATATGGATGGATGAGTGGGTGGATGTGGAGGCTGTTTATGAGGATGGGTGCATGGGGTGGGTGGATGTGGAGGCTGTTTATGAGGATGGGTGCATGGGGTGGGTGGATGTGGAGGCTGTGGATGAGGATGGATGGATGGGATGGGTGGATGTGGAGGCTGTTTATGAGGATGGGTGCATGGGGTGGTGGGTGTGGAGGCTGTGGATGTGGATGGGTGCATGGGGTGTTGGTTGGTTGAAATATTTTCCCCACAGCTCTGGTGGGGAACGGGCAAACAAGAGAGCCCGTCAGGGAAAAAGGCAGGAAAAAAAAGCCCTCCAAATGAAGGCATAGCTGGGCCGACGATGGCAGGCAAGGAAAGGCAGCAAAGGCAGGGAAGGGCCGTGATGAGGGTAGGCAAGCACAGCTGATGGTCGTGGAGAGCAGGGTGGGACGTGCAAAGGTGGGCAGAGGCGCAGCGCCGAGTGGAAGGCGCCGACAAAGAACTGGAAAACGCCCCGCCGCTGCTCTCAACCCCCTTGTCCTTGGTGGAAAAGGGCCGTAGGCACTCGCTCAGCCCCGTAGCAAATGGAGACCGAGGAGGGAGGCCCAGACACGGTCGCAGGGAGGTCAGGCCCTGGTCCAGGTGGGAGGAGGGAGAAAAGGACGTCTCAACCTCCTGGCAGACAGGTCCCAGGCCGTCACCCTCCTGGTGGATGGAACAGGCCAATTCTCCTCGGTGATGCTAGGGGAGGCTGGTCCCGCCACGGACTAGAGAGGTGATGTCGACGGGACGGGAGCTGGGCTGCGGGATGGGGTGGGTGGATGTGAAGGCTGTGGATGGGGATGGGTGGATGTGGAGGCTGTGGATGTGGATGGGGTGGATGGTGTAAATGGTGGGTGGGTGTGCATGCTGTGAATGTGGAATATACATCTGCTTTTACTCTTATCTTCCTGTCACTGAGAGATGAGATACTGCAATATCACTTTGTGCGTTATCAGTGCAGTGTTTAGTGACACTGGAAGGTTTTGTACTACGCAGAAGTGGACAGGTAGGCATAATAAGCAAAATTAATGATATATATATATATTATATATATATATATAGCTTACTACATCATATATAGCGTAAAAACAGGTATTAACCACCCAGATTTACAGTAAATCGCTAAGGAAGAGGTGTTAGGGAGCTTCTTTACCCGATGAAAATGCCCCCCCCCTCCTCCACCTCACACACACTCTTCTAGTCAGTCTCTAATTCCCGCAGCCACAGCATGATATAATTGCAGCACCACATCACTTTCATGCAATTACCACAGTAGTGCAATTGCTACTCTTGCAATTACCACATTAGTGCAATTGTCACACTCTTGCAATTACCACATTGTTGTAATTACCACACTCTTGCAATTACCACATTAGTGCAATTGCCACACTCTTGCAAATGTTATATTATAACTTTCACATTACTGTACATTCTTGCAGTTGTACACTCTTGCAATTGCTACAATTTTATTGCAACTGTCATTGACATATTGTAATTGCACACTCGCGCAATTACCACTTTATTGCTATTGCACTTTCAATATTGCAATTACCACACTACTGCAATTCGTCCACTCTTGGAATTGCCACGTTATTGCAATTGCCACAATTGTAATTGCCACGTTATTGTTGCCACATTATTACAATTCCTATACTTGCAATTGCCACGTTATTTCTATTGTCTCGGTATTGTAATTCCCACATTATTGCAACTGCCACGTGATTGCAATGGCCACGTGATTGCAATTGCCATGTTATTGCAATTGCCACTTGATTGCAATTGCCATATTATTGCAATTGCCACGTTATTGCAATTGCCACATTGTTGCAATTGCCACGTTATTGCAATTACCACGTTATTGCAATTGCCACATTATTACAATTGCCAAGTTATTGAAACTGCCACGTGATTGCAATTGCCATATTATTGCAATTGTCACACACACACACACACACAGCTCGTTGGTGCAGTGGTAACGTTCTCGCTTGCCATCTGGTAGACGGGAGTTCGCGCCTCGCTCAGGTTGCGAAAAGTTTCACTGACGAAGTGGGTGGTTACTGTCCCCCTTGAGCAAGGGGACGGGTGTGTGCGTGTGTGAAGGTCACAGCCTTGCCCTTAGATCGGACTATATGAGCTCTCAGCTCCCTTTCGGGAGGGTAAAAGCTGACGATCACGACCATCAAGTGATCCTGACCGACCCGGTGAATTACACACACTTTTTAAGGCAAGGTGAATTTCTGCCGCTGAGAACACCTTCCCTCCGCACTGAAGGGGTTAAAGTGAGAGACTGCACCCTCCATCCAACCACAATATCAGAATATCTTATCTTTCTCTCTCTCTCTCTCTCTCTCTCTCTCTCTCTCTCTCTCTCAAAAATATATATATATATATATATATATATATATATTTATCTATATATATAAATATATATATATATATATATATAATAATCATGCAACACGAGTCGCAATTTCCATCAAGTAAACAGGAGCCGAATAAAACCATTCTCTACACTGGCTCAAACTATATATGGAAAATTTTTCCTTTTTTAATATTTTGGGAACGCAGTGTATGCAGATCATCTCCAGTACGTGTCATAAATTTAAAAAAAAAAAAAAAAAAGCACAAATATCGATACATTTGGTCTTATATAATTTCGGTAACCAGAAAAAGCCGCTAGATTTTTTTTTTTTTTCACAGTCAAGGTAGAAGGAACTAAAAACAATAAGCTCTCAAGAGCGATCATTCAAATATGTTAATAAATAAATAAATAAGAGGGGAACCAATTCAGGCTCTGGCAAATGAGGCAAAATTTCTAGAATATTGCTTAATGTTCGTGACTCTCCCGGCAAAACAAAGATACCCCGATTCTAGCCCTAAAGTGCTTCGTCTGTGACTGCTCCGCGTATTTAGATACATATTACTGTCATATTTCACTTATAAGCAGGTGTTCTGGCCCCTTTTCTCACCTGAATCACGGGAGGCGAGCGTCGGACCGTACGCAATCGAAAACAAGAAAATGAAATGGGTCTTTTGCTTCAGCTACTTTTCTTTTCGCCTCTGCTGTGGCGTTTTCTTTGTCGCGTGAATCAGAGAAAACTGTGTGTCAACAAACCCCACTAAGTCACCTGCTTTGGGGTTGTACGGACGCTGAGCTTGTAGGGGGGATATTTATATGCGTTTTACAGTTATTTTTGTGATTGCAAGTATGCCGTGGAATGCCAGGGCTTCCAAGAAGAGACTGCAATACCTGCAACGTCTCTCTAGTGCGAAGAGCTTGAAGAAGACCGCCAGTGCATCAGATGCTGGAAGAACGGTACCAGCAGGTGAGCTGACGTGTATTGTAGGTTTGTTTACGTAAATAAATCGAATACCATGGAATGCATAGAAGAACGTTTGACGGGGATGAAGGTGAGAAAAATTTGGTATATATCGGTGGGGGTGATGCCGTGTCTGGTGGTAGGGCCACAACCTGAGCCTACAGGTGACTGTAAATAACATGGTATGGACTAGTCTTTATAGTTTTTTTTTTTTTTTTTTTTTCCATAGAACAACGTTTGATAAGCATGAAGGTGTGGAAAACTTGGTACCGGGTATATATCTTGGTGGTGGTGATGGAGTGTCTTGTGGTAGCTATTTCTGCCACTTTACCTAAGCTTACAGGTGACTTGTAAATAACATGATACAGACTAGGCTTTATAGTTTTAGTTATTTATTTATTATTTGCATAGAACAACATTTGATAGGCATAATGGTGAGAAAAACGGTATATATTTTGGTGGTGGTGGTTCTACTGCCACTGTGCCTGAGTTACAGTACTGCAAAGTATTCCAGTTTCAAAGTGCCGTACTGCAAATTTACAAAAATAAGAATAAGAAAATATATACTTTCTCACTTATTTCTGGACGGATTTTCTTCAGTAAAAAAGCATTTTAATCGTCTGGTTGTAAGTGAAAGTTGCGAAGTCTGGGTCTGTGGGGAACTGTGTCTTGCGTCGGATGACATCGATCATCGTGATGGGGGTTTACTGTAGATGGCTGGCATGTGAAAAGTGATTGGTGAGAGTGTTTGCTTGTTGTTTGTTTAAGGGTATGGTGTCTGTTATTGTGATGGCAACGTAGGCTCTGATTGTGTAGTATTGCTGTTGGAGAGTGTGATGCGGTTTAGTGTTTTGTAGAGTTTGCTGGTGTTTGTTTTGCGATCAAGTGTTTGGAGGTAATTATTCCAGTTTAGTGTTTGCTGTTCTGATATTTTATTGTTTATTTGGGTGTTGAGTTCTTGTAGTTGTTGTACGGTGTCTTTTGTATGGGGTGTTGGAGAGTGTTGTAGTTTGTCGCGTTGACTGATGAAGCCTTGAATTTCTGGTTTGAAGTTGGGGTTGTGTCTCTTTCTGTTGCCTCTTGGGATGTGTCTTTTGTCAGCATTTTGAATGTTTGTATTGAAATTACCTTCAAGGCTACAAATATTCCTATCTTTAAAAATATTCAAATTCTCGGCATGTCACTTAACAATGCCCTCAGCTGGACCTCTCATGTCAGATCACTTGCTAAAACCGCCTCAGAGAAACTTGAATTATTGTATAGAGTCCGTAACGTCTTCAATGACGAGCAGTTAGCTATAATTTACAAGTCATGTGCGCTCTCAGCTTGAATATTGCTCACCCTTGTGGAATGGATGTGGAGAGGTTTCACTAAAACAACTAGACAAAATTCAGAACACAGCTGATGGATTTATTAATAATAATACTATTACCAATACACTACCTCCCCTACAGGTAAGAAGGAATGTTGCCTCCCTTGCATTATTTTCAGATACTTTTATGGTAAATACTCAGACGAAGTTGCATCCACGGTGCCACTTCTCCATGCCGTCCTCAATGCTACACAGGCATCTGGTAGAGCTCATGACTGGACTGTCACACTGCCATATTGCAGAACTTCTGCCTAACAGAATTCCTTTATTTACCAGACTATATCTCTTTGGAATTCGCTCCTCTTGAATGGTTTCCCCCCCAAACGACAACCTGCAACTGTTCAAGTCCAACTGTTACAGATTTTTTATAAATGGAGGACACTTATAATCTGGAGTATGGATTATTTTTTATTCATTTGTTTTCCTTTCTCTATTCTGTTATTTTTAAAAAATCGAATCACTTGCCCTATTCCTACTGTCACCTCTCCTCTGCTCAGTCTGTTTTCTGCTGCTGTTCTGTCTCTCGAAGTGCTGTCTTCTTTGATCTTTCTGCCTGGTCTTCTGCTGTCTGCTGCTTCCTGTCTCCATCATCTGTTCCTCCCTTACTCCTTGTCTTACTCTTTTCATCACCTCTTCAGCTATCTACTGTGCTCTCACTCTGCTCTTTTTTTCTGCCTCTGCGGTCTATTTTCCTCTTTCTCCTTGCTCTTTTCATCCATCCTTCTGCTTCAATCCTGCTGTGAGCTCCACCTCTGCTTTTTCCTGCTCCTTCAGCTCTCTCCTCAAGTCATACTTCACGGCAGCAGGCATCAAGCCCCACATGAGCACACACACGGCTACAACCACTCCCGCAGCGCACATGGCCACCGTGTAACTGCCGCTGACGTCACGAATGAAGCCTGCAAGTAAACAAGAGGTCAGGCTAGGTGAGGTTAGGTGACAGTAGGTTAGGTCAGGCTAGGTTTAGGCAATATTAGGTGAGATTAAGTTGGGTTAGGCTATGTTTAGGCTGTGTTATGTTACAGTAAATTAGGTTAGGTTAAACTAGGCTTAGGCTGTTAGGTTAAATTAGGTTAGATAAGGTCACACTAGGTTATGTTAGTGTGTTAAGCTGCAACAGGTCAGGTTAAATTGTGTTGGGTTAAGCTGGGTTTGGGTTGGCTTGGTGATATTTGCCTGGGTTAGATTGAAGTAAATGAGGTTAGGCTGCGTTAGGCGAGGCTTGGTTAGGTTACATTAGGTTGGATTTGGTGGAGCTGGAACCCACCGCGTGAAGGCGTCCCTCTCAGGCTTTGGTAACCTGGAGGCAAGAACAACCAGCCTCGAGAGCCCCTCAGTCGCATTACGTGATCAATAAACCCCAACTACCTCTCAGATGGAGACCTCCCTGGGCCCCATGCGTGTGAGGCGCCTTAACCTGCTAGACTACCAGGCACCTAAAATTTTGAGAGAGAGAGAGAGAGAGAGAGAGAGAGAGAGAGAGAGAGAGAGAGAGAATTACCTTACCTATCATCGGGCTGACGATAATGTTTCCAAATGCCAGAACGAGGGAATTAGCACCGTAGACTGCAGGTAACTTATGAAGGCCGAGGTACTTTGACATGGCGAGTACTGCGAGGCTCACAGTAGTACCCACACCGTAACCGTGCATCGCTATCGCCACCTTCAGCCACACCAACTCCCTCAGGAACCCCAATGCTGTGCGGGAGAAATGGATGGACAGATGGAGAGATAGATGGATAGATGCGTTTTCAGAGAGTAAATTCCACAGCTTCCCTATACAGCTACACCTGCTCTCTCTCAGGAACTCGAAAACTGTGGAGGAGAGATAGATGGATAGATGGATGGATGGATGGATAGACAGAGTCCTTACACCGCCATCACGACCTGCATCCACATCAAAATCGAGTACTGTGAGGAAGTGAAGGGATGTGAGAGGAGATGGAGAGTAATTAAGAGGTACAGTGAAGGGGTGTGAGGGGAGATGGAGAGTGATTAAGAGATAGAGTAATCTGTACAGGAATTGCACAAACTTTCTGACAGGTTTCGTTGTCTCATAGAATTGTTCAGAACGATGTACACTTGGCAACGTATGAACCTGGTACAGTGTCTGTGTGGAGTGGAGGTCTAGCCACAACTGCCTACGTTCATGCGTCACAGCTACTTGGCCATTTTAACTGATATTTGACACCTGCGTTCGTTCATGTCAGTGCTACCAAGAATCTATCTGTCTATTGCCAGAAGCCTTAATTCCGTAAGGGGTGGCAACAAACAAATCACCTCTATGTCGTCCTGTCCCCCGCCATTTAATTGCCCTGCTCCCAGCTCACACACCCCTCTCTCATTCTGTATACCACCAAGAAAACCAAGAAAATATATGATTATGTCAAAGCTATCAAGTGTGCCAAATGCCAGACCTCGGCTTCTGATTCTGTCCCACGCTTACATGTTTACTATATTGGTGCTAAAGAAATAATCAATTTTTAAGTAATGGTGTAAAGAAGTAGTGCTTTTTTTCATCTTTATGGAAGGCAGAAGGAACCAAAGGCCAGCAGCCCGCAAATTGTTCCCTCCAAGCTTAAACTAAAACAAGATAACAGCCAAATTCAAGATCCATTCATTTCGAGTTGAATATGGTATAGCAGTGTAATAGTCACAGTCACACTCCTTGGAAACACCCGTCTTTGTCAACTGCAATGATACCCCATACTGCTACACCACCCACACCCACAGAACACCCTACTATACATCATCATTCCTCACACATACTTCTAACTTCTTACCATACCACATCTGACATTAGAACACCACATCACATACTTCCACTCCTTATATACGCATCTGTTTCCTGCCGCACCTCCTACTAACCTACCACACACACACACACACACACACACACACACACACACAATTTCACACCTCCTGTCTTCGAAAACAGAGGCTTGTCTGACAATTTCCAAAGAACTGTGAAATGCAAACAAGAAATACACTAACCAAACGAAGAAACAGCCATGATGGCAGCCCCAGCCATGTACACAATGCGCATGCTGAAGAAGCTGAAGTCAGAGAGGGGCGAAATGACGAGACGTGCAATTATGTTGGTGATGGCGCCTATGGAGAGACACCAAGCAGCATCGGAGAGTGAATAGCCGAGATTCTGTATGGCAAAAGGAACTATTACCAGATAAGTCTGGTAACTGGTTGTGATGCAGACGGCACCGGAGACGATGACGATGGCCCGGAATGACCTGAGGATGGCGAGGTTCAGAAATGCTGAGCTGATGATTCGAAGCATCGACCTGAGACACCGCTTGACCCCGTTGAGAGAGCTATGAGAGGTCTCTTTGACTTCTTCAGCTCCCGCCTCCATTTCCACATCTTCGTTCTGGTTCCCGATGAGGCTGGGGAGGGATGCCACGCTGCAGACTTCAGAGTATGAGAGTGCCAGGGACAAGTTGCTCCCCTGACACTCGCTGACCCTGCTGCCATCCATGCGCCGAGTGAGTATCTTCTTCCTGTCCAGTTCTGGAATCTTTGTAACCAGTCCTTCACACTGTTCCTGCAGTAGGCTCTTCCTCTCCAGCTCTTGAGTTTTCACCATTAATCCTTCCCTTTGTTGCTCCACTTTGTCCCTCGAAACCTTTAAATCACAGTCATTATCACTCTCAGATGCGCTACTTACTTTGGGATCATCACCTTTGAGTACATTGTTCACTTCTGAATCATCACCTTTAAGTACACTGTTCACTTCTGGATCATCACCTTTAAGTGCTCCATCACTCTGAAGTACTTCCGCCTTGGGGTCATCACTCTCCCTTCCACCATGTACTTCTGCATCATCACCTTGAAGTACTCTGTTCACTTCTGGATCATCACCTTTAAGTACACTGTTCATTTCTGGATCATCACCTTTAAGTACACTGTTCATTTCTGAATCATCACCTTTAAGTACACTGTTCATTTCTGGATCATCACCTTGAAATGCTCCATCACTTTGAAATACGTCTTCCACCTTGGGATCATCACCCTCCCTTCCACCACGTACTTCGGGATCATCACCTTGAAGTACACCATCACCCTTCCCATCATCACCTTCCTCCTCATCAAGGGGCTTCATGTGCCACTCAACCGGCTGGAAGAGACAAGCGGCCGGGATGCTGTGTAGGAGGATGCCGCCCAGGACCAAGATGGCGCCTTGTAGGGAATACTCATCCAGCAGGTACCGTATCAGCGGAGGGCCTACAAAAATTCCAGAACACATCCCGGCCATGACGAAGGTGTAGGCTAGTCCCCTCCGACGTTCGAAGTAGGAGGAGACGATGAAGTGACACGGCTTGCAGGCCAGGGAGAAAAAGATACCTGGGGAGGGAAATCAGTCCTTTTAGAAGCCTGCAGTGACGCCATGATTTATCCTGTGACCTACAAAACATTGTCTTAAACTGTAGTAATCTCTTCACGGGCTTCCAGAGACAAAGGCTAGTATTCCTGTCCGTTAAGGAAGCTATCCAGACCCACCCACCCCATCCACCCATCCACATCCTTACCCATACCCACCCACCCACCCATCTATATCCACACCCACCCACCCCATCCACCCATCCACATCCACATCCATACCCACCCACCCCATCCAACCATCTACATCCACACCCATCCACCCATCCACATCCACATCCATACCCACCCACCCCATCCACCCACCTACATCCACACCCACCCACCCCATCCACCCATCTACATCCACACCCACACACACCATCCACCCTTCCACATCCATACCCACCCACCCCATTCACCCATCACATCCACACCCACCCACATCCATATCCACAGCCTCTACCTCCACTCACCCAGGAGACTGTAGAACACTAGGAGATACCAGATGGACTGAACAAAGACGAGGGCAAGGAAGCAGAGGCAGGCCAAGACGGAGCCCAAGACGGAGACTCGCCTGGGTTAAAAAAAAAAAAATAAAGGTTTGTAAAATGGAGTTTGTGATAGTAACCAAGGAGATGGAAGCCAGAAAAATGAAGAAGGAGAAGGCTCCAGATGGTGGGTTAGAGTGGGTGGTGGGGTGGGTGCCTGTGTTGATACTGTGTGTAGGGAGAGAGAGAGAGAGAGAGACTACAGAAATACTAACTATGCAAAATGTACCCACGAAAATCAGGATGAGTGAATTTGGTAATGTAGGCAATTTTATATACTGTACAGTATATCACAGTATTTCTCCTATTATATACATTTTTATATATCCCACAGTATATATCCAGTATACATAGATTTTTTAAAGGTATTCTTCAATATTTCTCCTGTTAATAGACCCATCCATTTTGAAATATTGCTCGCTATCTCTTCTAGCATATACTATCTATTTATCTATTGCCAGACGCCATAATCCCGTGGGGGTGGCCACTTGACCCTGAGTTAGTTGTTTGACAGAGGGGCACTAACCCTCCACCAACGCACTTGTTGACACGTAAGGACCACGTATGGTTTGGTTATATGGTTACCACCCAGCGTTGTAAATGGTTTCTTGGCTTACAGGAAACCATTTGGCTTGTCACTCAATGTAAAGCCACCTGTAAAGGAAAGAAAAACAATAAGAAGTGACAGGAAAGATGGGAGAAATAGGAAGAGAGGAGGGCAGGC
>NC_137005.1:36905541-37055541 GCF_032717465.1 Coenobita brevimanus
ATCAACAGAATATCTTATCTCTCTCTCTCTCTCTCTCTCTCTCTCTCTCTCTCTCTCTCAGTAAAAAAAAAAAAAAAAAAAAAAATGCAACACAAGTGACGCGATCTCCCACAAGTAAACGAGCCGAATAAAACCATTCTCTACACTAGCTCAAACTATATATGGAAAATTTTCCTTTTTAATATTTTGGGAACGAAGTGTATGCAAACCATCTCTAGTACGTGTCATCAATGAAAAAAAAAAAAAAAAGCACCAATATCTACATATTTGGTCCTATATGATTTCGGTAACCAGAAAAAGCCGCTAGATTTTTTTTGTTTTCCAGTCAGGGTAGAAGGAACTAAAAACAATAAGCCCTCAAGAGTGATCATTCAAATAAGTAAGTTAATAAATAAATATATAAAAAGGGAGCCAATTCAGGCTCTGGCAAATGAGGCAAAATTTATAGAATATTGCTTAATGTTCGTGACTATCCCTGCAAAACAAAGATACCCCGATTCTAGCCCTAAAGTGCTTCGTCTGTGCCTGCTCCGCGTATTTAGATATATTTTCCTGTCATATTTCACTTATAAGCAGGTGTTCTGGCCCCTTTTCTCACCTGAGTCACGGGAGGCGAGCGTCGGGCCGTACGCAATCGAAAACAAGAAAATGAAATGGGTCTTTTGCTTCCGCTACTTTTCTTTTCGCTTCTCCTGTGGCGTTTTCTTTGTCGCGTGAATCAGAGAAAACTGTGTGTCAACAAACCCCACAAAGTCAGCTGTTTTGGGGTTGTACGGGCGCTGAGCTTGTCGGGGGAATATTTATATGCGTTTTACAGATATTTTTGTGATTGCAAGTATGCCGTGGAATGCCAGGGCTTCCAAGAAGCGACTACAGTACCTGCAGCGTTGCTCGAGGGCAAAGAGCTTGAAGACAACCGCCACAGCATCAGAGGCTGGAAAAACGGTACCAGCAGGTGAGCTGACGTGTATTGTAGGTGTGTTTACGTAAGTAAATCGAATACCATGGAATGCATAGAAGAACGTTTGACAGGCATGAAGGTGAGAAAAATTTGGTAAATTTCGATAGGGGTGATGCCGTGTCTGGTGGTAGGGCCACAACCTGAGCCTACAGGTGACTGTAAATAAAATGGTAGTCTATAGTTTTTTTTTTTTTTTTTTTTCATAGAACAACGTTTGATAAGCATGAAGGTGTGGAAAACTTGGTACCGGGTATATATCTTGGTGGTGGTGATGGAGTGTCTTGTGGGAGCTATTTCTCCCACTTTACCTGAGCTTACAGGTGACATGTAAATGACATGATACAGACTAGGCTTTATAGTTTTAGTTATTTCTTTTTATAGAACAACATTTGATAGGCATAATGGTGAGAAAAACGGTATATATCTTGGTGGTGGTGGTTCTTCTGCCACAGTGCCTGAGTTACAGTACTGCAAAGTATTCCAGCTTTCAAAGTGCCGTACTGCAAAGTTACAAAAGTAAGAATAAGAAAATATATACTTTCTCACTTATTTCTGGACGGATTTTCTTCAGTAAAAAAGCATTTTAATCGTCTGGTTGTAAGTGAAAGTTGCGAAGTCTGGGTCTGTGGGGAACTGTGTCTTGCGTCGGATAACACATCGATCATCGTGATAGAGGTTTACTGTACATGGCTGACATGTGAGAAGTGATTGATGAGAGTGTTTGCTTGTTGTTTGTTTAAGGGTATGGTGTCTGTTATTGTGATGGCAGCGTAGGCTCTGATTGTGTAGTATTGCTGTTGGAGAGTGTGATGCTGTTTAGTGTTTTGTAGAGTTTGCTGGTGTTTGTTTTGTGATCAAGTGTTTGGAGGTAATTATTCCAGTTTAGTGTTTGCTCTTCTGATATTTTATTGTTTATTTGGGTGTTGAGTTCCTGTAATTGTTGTACGGTGTCTTGTGTATGGGGTGTTGGAGACTGTTGTAGTATGTCGCGTTGACTGATGAAGCCTTGAATTTCTGGTTTGAAGTTGGGGTTGTGTCTCTTTCTGTTGCCTCTTGGGATGTGTGTTTTGTCTGCATTTTGAATAATTGTATTGAAATTACCTTCAAGGCTACAAATATTCCTATCTTTAAAAGTATTGAAATTCTCGGCATCGTACTTAACAATGCTCTCAGCTGGACCTCTCATGTCAGATCACGTGCTAAAACCGCCTCAGAGAAACTTGAATTATTGTATAGAGTCCGTAACTTCTTCACTGACGAGAAGTTAGCTATAATTTACAAGTCATGTGCGCTCTCAGCTTGAATATTGCTCACCCTTGTGGAATGGATGTGGAGAGGTTGCACTAAAACAACTAGACAAAATTCAGAACACAGCTGATGGACTTCCTAATATTACTACTATTACAAATAAACTACCTCCCCAACAGGTAAGAAGGAATGTTGCCTCCCTTGCATTATTTTCAGATACTTTTATGGTAAATACTCAGACGAAGTTGCTCTCCATTCCGTCCGCCATGTTACACAGGCATCTGGTAGAGCTCATGACTGGACTGTCACACTGCCATATTGCAGAACTTCTGCCTAACAGAATTCCTTTATTTACCGGACTATATCTCTTTGGAATTCCTTCCCCTGAATGGTTTCCCCCCCAAACATCAACCTGCAAATGTTCAAGTCCAACTGTTACAGATTTTTTATAAATGGAGGACACTTATAATCTAGAGTACGCATTATTTTTTATTCATTTGTTTTCCTTTCTCTGTTCTGTTATTTAAAAAAAAATTGAATCACTTGCCCTATTCCTACTGTCACCTCTCCTCTGCTCAGTTTGTTTTCTGCTGCTGTTCTGTCTCTCGAAGTGCTGTCTGCTTTGACCATTCTATCTGGTCTTCTGCTGTCTGCTCTTCCCTGTCTCCATCATCTGCTCCTCCCTTACTTCTTGTCTTACTCTTTTCATCTCTTCAGCTATCTACTGTGCTCTCACTCTGCTCTTTTCTCTGCCTCTGCTGTCTATTTTCCTCTTTCTCCTTGCTCTTTTCATCCATCCTTCTGCTTCAATCCTGCTGTGAGCTCCACCTCTGCTTTTTCCTGCTCCTTCAGCTCTCTCTTCCTGTCATACTTCACGGCAGCAGGCATCAAGCCCCACATGAGCACACACACGGCTACAAGCACACCCGTAGCGCACATGGCCACGCTGTAACTGCCGCTAACGTCACGAATGAAGCCTGAAAGTAAACAAGAGGTCAGGCTAGGTGAGGTTAGGTGACAGTAGGTTAGGTTAGGCCAGGTTTAGGCAATATTAGGTAAGATTAGGTTAGGTTAGGCTATGTTTAGGTTGTGTTATGTTACAGTAAATTAGGTTAGGTTAAACTAGGCTTAGGCTGTGTTAGGTTAAATTAGGTTAGGTAAGGTCACACTAGGTTATGTTAGTGTGTTAAGCTGCAACAGGTCAGGTTAAATTGTGTTGAGTTAAGCTGGGTTTGGGTTGGCTTGGTGAGATTCGCCTGGGTTAGATTGAAGTAAATGAGGTTAGACTGGGTTAGGCGAGGTTTGGTTAGGTTACATTAGGTTTGACTTGGTGAAGCTGGAACCCACCGCGTGAAGGCGTCCCTCTCAGGCTTTGGTAACCTGGATGCAAGAGTGATCAGCCTGGAGAGCCCCAAAGTCGCATTACTTGATCAGTTAACCCCAACTACCCCTCAGATGGAGACCTCCCTGGGCCCCATGCGTTTGAGGTGCCTTAACCCGCTAGACCACCAGGCACCTAAAGTTTGAGAGAGAGAGAGAGAGAGAGAGAGAGAGAGAGAGAGAGAGAGAGAATTACCTTACCTATCAGTGGGCCAACGATGATGTGTGTAAATGCCAAAACGAGAGAATTAGCCCCGTGAATTGCAGGTAGCTTATCCAGGCCGAGGTACTTAGGCATGGCGAGTACTGTGAGGGTGGAAGTAGTACCCACACCATAGCCGTACATTGCCATCACCACCTTCAGCCACACCAGCTCCCTCAGGAACCCCAATGCTGTGAAGGAGAGATAGAAAGATGTGTAGATGGATAGATAGATAGATGGATGGATGGATTGTTGGACAGATACATTTTCAGACAGACTAACACCCGTATTCTTAAACTTTTCCTTCCCTTTTAGATGCGTCGGAAGGTCATCCTTCGCTGAACTGGTATAAAAAAAAAAAAATCCTTCTCTTTCTGAGCTGCTTGAAGGGCAAGGTCTTCCCTTTGAGCAGCTGAAATTATTGTGCAATAACCAAAATGAAATTTAACAAATTAATCACACTGTCCTGACAGAGATTCAATCTCAGGCCCCCGTGCTTCAGTGGCGTGCACGTTACCACTGAGCCAAAGGGAGGATCCTCCGCTTTTCCTCTAAGCAACACAGGCTTTTATACACCCCACTACATCTTTTCTCCCTTGGTGATTAATTTGGTCACTTTCGAACACACGTGGTAGCGTAGCACACTGAAGGCCACCAATGGAGGCTCTGCTGACAACACCGGAGAGCTCACCCCCGGGATGTAAGGCTGTCAATATCATTGCCCTCAACACCTTGCCTCACATCCCACACCGCTGCCAACCAATGTAATAACTGACCTGAAACTTAACAATTAATCGCTCTGTCCTGACCGAGTTTCAATCTCATGCTTGATATGCATGCACATTACCACTGAGCCAAAGAGAGGATCCTCCGCTTTACCTCTAAGCAACACGGGATTTTATACACCCCACTACAATTGGAACTTGGCGGAATCACTTGACGCGTCTCTTCAATAATCCCTTTGCAATTTTTGTACATTCTTTTGTAGTTTTTTATCTTCAATATATTTGAAATATCGATGAAAGGTACTCTATAATTTTATGAATATGATTTACAATGATGTACTGATTTTTAAAGAGCTATATGTATCTCTTTAAAGTGTTACCGGGTACCCATATCGGCTGAGATGTTTAGCCAGACTTGAACAGAGCAGACGACGTACTGCCTCCGATATTCATCCAGTCTTATAATTATGCTCTGACAATGACAAATCTGATACATTAGGGCCAGGTCACACCAGGATTTTTTTTTTTTTTTTTTTTTTTCAAGAAATATTTTGCTTCTTAATTTGCCCGGAAAACGAAAATCTGCCATCAAGATCACATGAGTGGTTCGGCTTATGTCTTCCAGCAGGAAGAAATAAGTGAGCGCCGCCATGCGACTACATGAGACGGAAGTTAGCAAGTCATTCTTACATTGATGAATAACAACATTAAAGATAATAATATTCCTTGAATATAATTTATTATGAAAATTATTGTCTTGAGGTATGAACACCGCTGCGGTGTTGGCCAGAATGGCATTTATGGCTGAATACAAACCAACAGTATGGATGTGGTGGGGACCGCCCACATCCCAAATGTGTTGTGCTTTGATTATCCAGCACGAGATATGTGTGTTTTCATGTATTATTTTACAGTTCTAATGCTCCACCATATCAGATATCAGCAGGATGGATCGTTTTAGCTTAACAGGGCTACCAACCTGGACATTTTCCCTTCCCTTCCAAGGGAACCTGTTTGAATACCGATGGAAATCAAAACTCCTTGAACGAGAAGGGAAAGTTTAGGGAAGGAATTATTTTTAAGAATACGGTTGTAAATTCCACAGCCCACCTATAAAGCCAAACCTGCTCTCTCAGGAACCCAAATACTGTCGGGGATAAATTGATGGATTGATAGATGGGTAGATGGATAGACCGATGGATGGATAGATAAATAGATAGAGTCCTTACACCGCCAACATGACCACACACACACACACACACACGAGGCACCGAGCAGGGAGTACGCACATCACATCGCTCTGCATCTGGCCAAACCTGGCCAAGTGGCCATACCTAAATTAGTATCTTTATATGAGTCAAGCTCTGTACCAGGTTAAACTAAATGGTGTCCTAATATAAAAGAGGAAGTTTTAAGTAAGACTGCTGTTCAAATAGTAAAATAAACAAAGTAGTGCAGGAATGCGGCGAGCAGCGTCAGCTGATCAGTTGTTTTGTCTGCGCCAGGGAATGTAAGTAGAATCTGTGCTTTTAGTACTGCATGATGTCCACCTACTTTAGTAAAGCAAATTTGGAAAAGAAAAGGATAAAGGTAGAAAGCAGGATGATGATTTCTAACTGGTTGAAATGGAGACGTACAACAAGCTGGTAGAACGGGTAAACAGATTGGAGATGGCATTTCAGAATGAAATGAAGACACAGTTGCTTATGCAGAAAGAAGAAATAGAAAAATTAAGGGAGGAAAACAGCAAGAAAGACACAACAATAGATGAGCTGACAGTAGAAGTGAGTTCACTTAGAAGGAAAATTAGTGAGATGGCAAGTACAGTAGTCAATCACGAGAGTATCATGGATGAGTTCAAAAATGATACAGAAATAATTAGGTAAGTAAGCAGTCTGATAGATCAGAGCAGTGATATTAAGAAGATAACACAGGTGAATGAAGCTGTGCAAAGCTACAGAAATGATGTGGAAACCACTTATGCTGAGATTATGGAAGTAAAGAAAGACTTAGAAACAAGGGTGGAAGAAAAAAGCATTAAAAAGGAAGTGAAAAGAATTATCCAAAACAATCCTAAATTGTTCAGAGATTCAGCAGATATCAACAAATCTATAGTAATCACTGGAATAGAAGCGGAAGAAATAAAAAAAACAAGATCTCCAGAGACAAAAAGGAGATGGCAAATGTAATGAGCATATTGAAGGAAGTATCAGAGGAAATCTGTAATAAAGACATAGAGGAACACAAAAGGCTAGGGAAATATGAGAGAAATAAGTGAAGGCCGGTAAAGGTAACCTTCCAGAGTGTAAACACTGTGGAGGAGATACTAAAAAATGCAAAGAAACTCGTGGAAAAAGAGGAATTCAGAAACGTATGGATAAAAAGATTCCTAACTCAAGAGGAACTGGAATTACCTAAACAGTAGAGGGAGGAAGCAAAAACAAAGAAGGAGGGAAGATCAGAGGAGAAGAATACAATTTTTTTTACAAAGTAATTGGATTGCAGGTACGAAAGTGGTACATAACCAGGAGGGAATAAAAAGGAGGAAGGTAGTTGACCCAAGTCATGATAAGTATGTAAACAAGATGATTAAGTTGATGTACTCAAATGTAGATGGAATGGTATCTAAATTATTAGAGATGAATGATTATATCAGAGAAAATGAACCACATATAATATGCCTAACTGAAACAAAATTAACACCAAGGATATCAATTGACATTTTCAACTTGGAGGAATACAATATATGGAGAAGAGATAGGAACTTAAAAAAAGGAGGAGAAATTATAATATTAACAAAGAAAAATCTAGAAGTCAAAGAAATAGAACTAGATATACCCTTACAAGTAGAACTGATTGCAGTAGAGATCAATATATCTGAAGGGAAAGTAATTGTAGCAGATTTATACATGCCACCCAGATCAAACACATGGGAAAGAGACGAATGCGAGGATCTGACAGAGATTATAATTCAGAGTTTAAGAGCATTACTACATAGACTGGAAGAGAAATCGGAAAGAATTATACTAACTGGAGATTTTAATACAAACATAAATTAGAATACTCTAGATATAATAAGCCAAGAAAGATGTTGGGACCAAAAGCTCTTGGATCTCGTGCAAGAGTTTTTCCTAACGCAACATGTACGGAAAAGCACCAGAAAAAGAGGACTCGATGTACCCTCAATGCTAGATCTTATATTTACTAGGCAAGAAAACGATATTGACAGTTTAATGTTTCACCCTCCATTCGGCAAAACCGACCATGCAGTACTAAACTGCAACTTCAGGATTGCATATGACATAATAACAGGAATGGAAGTTACAAAAAGAGCCTAAATTAAAAAAAAAAAAAAAAAAAAAGGAGGGGGGACTACCATGACCGAATGAAGTACTTATTAGAAATAGATTGGGAAAAGGAGCTTAGAGGACAAGATTTAAATGCTATATATAAAAAATTCTGTGAACTTTATGAAATAGGAGTCCAGAAGTACATCCCACAGCACAAAGAAGCAGAAAAGAAAAGAAAGAAATGGTTTAATACAGACTGTAAAAAATCAAAAGAAAAAAGGGATTTGTTGTGCAATAGATACGGTACAGAAGACACAATAGTGAAACGGCATATAACAGCTATAAACAGGCAAGAAACAATTGTACAAGAATAAAGACGGAAGACCAGAAACAGTTTGAGGAGAACATCATAAATAAAAGCAGTGATCAACCGAAGCTATTTTACAGCTACATCTGAAGCAAAACGAAAGTAAAAGGTAAAATACAATCTATTATGGATGAGAGGATCACCTATACACAAGAGAACGATATTTGTGAAGCACTAAAGAAGAATTTCCAATCAGTTTTTACAGAAGAAAATAATTTTGGGAGGGGTGATATGGAATATTCATGCCCACAAATATTACCAGATATAAAAATATCAGAAAAAGAAATACAGAAGGAGTTAAGTAAATTAGACAAAGGAAAAGCAAATGGTCCTGATGAAATTTTATGTTGGATGCTACATGAATGTGCAAAGGAGCTAAGTAAACCAATATCTTTAATTTTCAAGGAATCCTTGGGACAAGGTAAACTACCTGATATTTGGAAGAAAGCAAATATTGTTCCCTCATTCAAGAAAGAGAATAAACAAAATTCACTCAACTACCAACCAGTATCACTAATTAATGTTGTAAGCAAGGTATTAGAAAAGCTGATAAGAAAAGTTTGGGTAATTCATCTAGATGAACACAATATGATAACAAAGACAATTTGGTTTCAGAAAGAGAAAATCATGTGTTACTAATTTGTTGAGATACTATGATAGGGTAACAGAAACATTGCATAAAAAAGAGGGATGGGTATCTATTTAGATTTCAAGAAAGAATTTGACAGAGTACCGCACCAAAGACTTTTATGGAAACTGTACCATCAAGGAGGAATCCAAGTCAAACTGAATTGTTGGATGCAAGATTTTCTATTAAAAAAAAAAAAAAAAAAAGAGAGAGAGAGAAATGAGAACAGTGCTAAGGGGAAATTACTCATCATGGAGGGAAGTGACTAGCGGAGTTCCACAGGACTCAGTGTTGGCACCAATCATGTTTTTAGTGTATATACATGATATAGACACTAACATTGGAAATGAAAGCTATCTAAATATGTTTGCTGATGATCCAAAAATGCGAAGGAAAATTACTAACGCAGACTTGTAAAGAGCTACAAGAAGAATTACATAAACTTCATGAGTGGAGCAAAACATGGCAAATAGAATTCATTGTGGACAAGTGTCATGTAATCAAGTTTGGTAAAAGTGGAGAAAGACCTGATTGGGATTATAAGTTAGGAAGTAAAACCCTACACACATCAGAAAGAGAGAAGGACCTAGGTGTGATTATCAATAACAGACTATCTCCAGCTGACCACATTATTGAGAAGGTACGGAACATGTATACACTGCCTGCAAATACGAGAATAGCGTTTACATACATAAATGAAGACATGCTAAGAAAGATAATAACATCATTCATCAGACCAACCTTGGAGTATGCGTCAGTAGTCTGGAGTCCTCATCTCAAAAAACAAATAGATAAGATTGAAAAAGTCCAAAGGGCCGCTACAAGATGGATACCAAGCTTAAGAGATCTAAGCTATGAAGAATGTCTAGAAAAAACTGCATTTACCTACACTACAGGAGAGAAAGAAAAGAGGAGACATGATTATGCTATATAAATGCATATCAAGGAAGGAGAAAATAGGCATAAATAATTACATAACCTGTGGGGATGCATCAGCAAGAGGACACTGCAAAAAACTGGAAAAAAAAAAAAAAAAAAAGAGATAAAGACGTAAGGAAATTTAGTTTCCCAAATAGGGCAATTGACAGTGGAATGCACTACCGAATGAAATAGTATGTGCCAAAACAATTCATAAATTTAAGGATATGTACGATAAAAATGGTTAAAGACACGGGACAGTACGAGCTTGACTCATTCCTGTAAAGATACAATTAGGTAAGTACACACACAATTTCACACCTTCCGTCTTCGACAACACAGAGGCTTTTCTGACAATTTCCAAAGAACTGTGAAATGCACACAGGAAATGCACCAACCAAACAAAGAAACAGTCATGATGGAAGCCCCAGCCATGTACACAATGCGCATGTTGAAGAAGCTGAAGTCGGAAAGGGGCCCAGTGATGATACGTGCAATCATGTCAGTGATGGCGGTCATGGAGATACACCAGGCAGCATCAAAGAGTGTATAGCCGAAATTCTGTATGGCAAAAGGAACCATTACCAGGAACGTCTGGTGCACAGTTGAGGAACAGACAGCGGCAGTGATGATGACGATGGCCTGGAATGACCTGAGGATGGCGAGGTTCAGAAACGCCAAGCGAATTATTTGAAGCATCGACCTGAGACACTGCTTGACCCCGATGAGAGAGCAATGAGAGGGCTGTTTGACTTCTTCAGCTCCTGCCTCCATTTCCACATATTGGTTCTGGTTCCCGATGAGGCTGGGGAGGGATGCCATGCTGCAGACTTCAGAGTATGAGAGTGCCAGGGACAAGTTGCTCCCCCGACACTCGCTGACCCTGCGGCCATCCATGTGCCGAGTGAGTATCTTCTTCCTGTCCAGTTCTGGGATCTTTGTAACCAGTCCTTCACATTGTTCCTGCAGTATGCTCTTCCTCTCCAGCTCTTGAGTTTTCACCAATAATCCTTCCCTTTGTTCCTCCACTTCGTCCCTTGAAACCTTTAAATCACAGCCATTATCACTCTCAGATGCGCTGCTTACTTTGGGATCATCACCTTTAAGTACACTGTTCACTTCTGGATCATCACCTTTAAGTGCTCCATCACTCTGAAGTACTTCTGCCTTGGGGTCATCACTCTCCCTTCCACCATGTACTTCTGGATCATCACCTTTAAGAACAATGTTCACTTCTGCATCATCACCTTGAAGTACACTGTTCACTTCTGGATCATCACCTTGGAGTACTCCATCAGTTTGTAGTACTCCTTCCACCTTGGGGTCATCACCCTGCCTCGCACCACGTACTTCAGGATCATCACCTTGAAGTATGCCATCACCCTTCCCATCATCACCTTCCTCATCATCAAAGGGCTTCAGGTGCCACTCAACCGGCTGGAAGAGACAAGTAGCCGGGACGGTGTGTAGAACGATGGCGCCCAGGACCAAGATGGCACCATGCAGGGAATACTCGTCCAGCAGGTACCGTACCACTGGAGGGCCTGCAAAAGGTCCAGAACACATCCCGGCCATGAGGAAGGCGTGGGCTAGCCCCCTCCGACGTTCGAAGTAGGCAGAGATAATGAGGAAACACGGCTTATAGGCCAGGCAGCCGAAGATACCTGGGGAGGGAGGGAAATTAGCCATTTTTGAAGCCTGCAGTGATGCCATTTCTTTCCTGCTATGTACAGAAAATTGTCTTAAAATGTATTAATCTTTTCATAAGCATTCAGAGACAAAGCTACAACAACTAAGGACTACATTATGATAAAATTTTCCCCAGTATTCGTCTACAGTATGGGGAAAATTTTAAATTGCCTCTTATTGTGAAAGACTGAAGATACCTGCTTTATTTTTACATCATTACCATCGTTAGTATCATCATCATCATCACCCCATTTCACATTACTATGTGAAGAGAAAGAAAGAGAGAGCAAAGATTGGCCAATACGCAATTCGTTGGATTGTATGTTCTTATATGTTCGGAAGGAGTAATAGGAAAACAGTAATACCGTACAACTATGAGGATGCGTAATAAAACTACCCACACACACATTCATTCACTCAGTTAGTTCATTCATCATTCATGTGCCTTTCACCATCCATTCATTCATGGCTCAGCCCTTCCACACACCAAGGGGAACATCACCACGGTATTTTATTTATTTATTTATTTATTTTACTTCATTTCAAAATGGGTATAATTGTTTTGCACACACTAACTGGAAATATCAAAGATCAGTGAGCTCATTAGCCTGCCACGTCCTGATAACGTATGGATACATTGCAACGTTTTGTCCATACATTTGACAATTGCTAGGTCCGTCATTTGCACATTTTTCAAATTTCGCATGTGATTTTTGGTACGTATACCCGGGTCACCTTCCTTTACCGGAGGGGACAGTGCCTTACCCCACGTGACCCCCCTGCCGCCCGCACGCCATTGTCTCGGCAACTCATCTGTTAGCAGTGATATGGCCAGTAAAGATATGTCGTGCCATGGTACGAAATTCAAGGCAAGAGTGATTCCCCAGTCGATTATGATGTGGAGGACAAAGATTACGTGGCGCCAGATGAAGAAACGAGAAGTGATGAGGAGGTAACGTCACCAAGGAAGGTACGGTATGTTGATGGGTGCAGTGAATGAAACAACAATTATATCGCCTATATTATTATGTGAAAACCAATAAATTCTTGCACTACATAAAAATTCGTACCAAATGAACAAATATCTACCAATTCTGAGTGGTTTGCAATAGCTACCACTACCACAGAAAATGCGACACCTGCAGTGCAGCTCCAGAGAACACAGTACCAGGTGTGCAGAGGGTCACCTGTATAGACAACTTCTAAGCTCAGGTGAGCACTTTTTCTCTGAATTGCCATTGTTTCTCACAAAAAGCAGAGGTTTGAGCAAAAACAAAAACAAAAATCCAAAATTGGTTGGGACTGTGGGAGGGTCAGTGGTGAAAAATCGGTTGGGACGTGGCTGGTTAAGACTGACTTTATATAATACTATACTCTCTTCACTTTACCTTGGCCTAAAATTGCCATCCCTCCATCTTGAACGTTCAGTTATAACAATAGTCGTAGATTAACACTAGAATATGATGCTAGTCACGAGGAAGTGCTACTGAAACGATGTAGAGCCATAGTACTGTCTATTTCTGCCACTGTGCTATGTGATTTAAGCTGCAAAAAGGATGAATTTTTTGAGTCAAGTAAAAATGAATGACCTAAAGGTGTCTCACATTGCTAAATCAACTTTCCACTTCCACACTAACTTAACTTGGAATAAATATATAAAAATCCATTATAGGTTAGTCCATCCATCCATCCATCATCTAATCTTATGCTCCCCCATGAGGAGCGTAGGTGCCCACATTCACCACACCCAACCACCACATTCACCACATCCACCCACCACATTTACCACATTCTGCACACCCAGCCACCACATTCACAACCTCCACATCTACCCACCCCATCCACTCATCCAATTCCATAGCATCCACACACACCCATCCACCCCATCTATCCCCATTACCATCACACACCTTTCACTTACAACATCCATCCCATCCACATCCACGCCCTCCACACAATCCACCCATCCACATCCACCGCCTCCACATCATCCACCCATCCATATCCACAGCCTCCACACCATCCACCCATCCACATCCATACCCACCCATCCCATCCACATCCACACCCATCCACCCATCCACATTTACTGTACATTCACTCATCCCATCCACATCCACCCATCCACATCCACACCATCCACCCACCCACATCCACACCCACCCACACCATCCACTCAACCACATTCACACCCACCACCCCATCCACCCATCCACATCCACACCCACCCACACCATCCACCCATCCACATCCACCCATGCACATCCACTCATCCACATTCACACCCACCACCCCATCCACCAATCCACATCCACACCCACCCACCCCATCCACCCATTCACATCAACACCCTCCACACCATCCACCCACCCCCATCCACCCATCCACATGCACATTATCCACCCATCCACATCCACACCCACCCTCCACATCCACCCATCCACCTCCGCTCACCCAGGGCCCAGATTCTACAAACCGTCAGAGCTAAGTCCGTCGTACATATCTAAACAAAATGGCGCATTTTAGACATAACTCCGTCAGAAACTCGTATGGTCGACCATAAACTCCTATGGATGACCATAATAAGACGCGCGATGGTATGTTCGGGTTCACCCTGTCTTAACGCCGCCTATGACCGTCAGAAGTGTGTCAACATGGCCGCACCACAGCAAGCAGATCCCCAGCCGAGGAATATTTTCCGAAGAAGGGACGTGCTTAACGAGCTCAGTGATGCTGAGCTTATCAAGAGATACTGGCTAGACAGGGACGGTATTTTGTATGTCACCAGTCTTGTGAGAGACGCCTTATCGAATGATACCAAGAGGAGAAACCCACTCACCCCGGAGCTTAAGGTCATCATAACACTACGTTATCTTGCTACCGGAAAAATGCAAATGTGCAGAGTTTGGGCTTTACAGTACTTGTAGGGCTAGCCCCAGCAGGTTAAGTTAATTATGGACGTCTAAAAAATATTAAATAATTAAATATAATAAAATAATAATAATGGGATAGGTAAAGTTTAGACTGGTCGAAAAAATAATACTTTAGGTTAAGGTTAGTGTAAAAAAATATGAAAATATTAAATAAACCAGAAACAAATTATTGAAATATATAACTCAACCTAACCCAGATGAACTGGTTATTGTCCCATTGCTGTCCATAGCAATGAACATTTTCTTTAACTTTCTTTGGACTTAAGAAAAATATTTGTAATGTAGGTTAAGTATATTATAATAAATAATGATATGAATAAAAAATATATATATATATATATATATATATATATATATATATATATATATAAATATATATATATATATATATATATATATATATAATAAAATTTAACCTAACCAAGTTTAGCCTAGCCAACAAAAAAATACTAATATGAAATTAGATGAAATTAATAAGGTAGGTTAAGTTTACACTAGTCAGACAGTGTTTTTGGTTACACACTTTTCAACGGGAATACGTTTCAGCGCATTTTCTCACAAACGAATTCCTATTTTACTATGTCTAACTTCCCCAAAAGTCGTAATATGAAGTTAAAACAATTTAAATCCAAGAAAATAATGCCAAGAGCCTATTTTATTCCATAAATTTAAAGTTGACAAATTGTGAGCGGTGCGTTCTAGCAGCTGACGGTGTTGTTGGATTAGTGAGGTATGGCCGACGACTTCCGACGGCCATAAGACTGACTGTCATAAATTTGCTTAGCTATGACGGTTAGCTAGGGTCGACCATAAGCACTATGCAGAATACAGGCCCAGGAGACTGAAGAACACTAGGAGATACCAGATGGACTGAACGAAGACGAGGGCAAGGAAGCTGAGGCAGGCCAAGACGGAGCCCAAGACGGAGACTCGCCTGGGAGGAAAAAAAAAAAAAAATAAGGGTTTGTAAATAGGGAATGGATTTTTTATAGTAACCAAGGAGACGGACGCCAGGAAAATGAAGAAGGGGAAGATTCCGGATGGCGGATCAGAGAGAGAGAGAGAGACAACAGAAATACTAACTTTGCAAAATGTACCCAAGAAAATTAGTATGAGTATTTTCAGTCATATAGGCATCTTTATATATATCACAGTATTTTTATTATATACATTTTCATACATCCTGCAGTGTATTTCTAGTACAGAGGGTGTGGAACCTTCCTCTTGTTAAGTAAGGGTCATTAGGGTATTATTAACATCATTCGCGGGCCATACAAAATTATCATATAAGATCAACTGCAGCCCACTACATTATATATATATATATATATATATATATATATATATATATATATATATATATATATATATATATATACTTCGTATATATATATGTACAGCCTCTGTGCTGCAGTGGTACCGTGTGTGTTTTCGTACACTGAATATATATATCATCTCATCAGCCGTCTGCCGTTTGAGTGTCCACTACAGGACCGGCCTATCCCTACCGAAGTGGGGACGATACAGCCAATGTATCTTTACTAAGTGGCTCAGGCTGTCTGGTAGAGATTGTATGTAGGGTGAGAAGTGCTTGTAAGTGTAATTGTATGTTGTAGTGGCTTTGGATGTGTGTGTAGTCTGTGAACCAAGTGTAATCAGCCCGCGCAAACTGACTGGGTGCAAGCATACTTTATAGTATGCAACACTGGTACAATCACAGCACCCCTGATGTCCGCCAAGCAGTACGTGTCCAGAAGAACGCTCCCAAAGTTTATTACCCTGGCGGGGCGCGAACCCTCGTTCTTCAGTGTACGAAAACACACACTATATATATATATATATATATATATATATATATATATATATATATATATATATATATACAGCCTCTGTGCTGCAGTGGTAACGTGTGTGTTTTCGTACACTGAAGAACGAAAACACACACGTATATATATATATATATATATATATATATATATATATATATATATATATATATATATATATATATGTACAGCCTCTGCTGCAGTGGTAACGTGTGTGTTTTCGTACACTGAAGAACGAGGGTTCGCGCCCCGCCAGGGTAATAAACTTTGGGAGCGTTCTTCTGGACACGTACTGCTTCGCGGACTTCAGGGGTGCTGTGATTGTACCAGTGTTGCATACTATAAAGTATACTTGCACCCAGTCAGCTTGCGCGGGCTGATTACACTTGGTTCACAGACTACACACACATCCAAAGCCACTACAACATACAATTACACTTACAAGCACTTCTCACCCTGCATATAATCTCTACCAGACAGCCTAAACCACTTAGTAAAGATACATTGGCTGTATCGTCCCCACTTCGGTAGGGATAGGCCGGTCCTGTAGTGGACACTCAAACGGCAGACGGCTGATGAGATTATATATATATATATATATATATATATATATATATATATATATATATATATATATATATATATTCGTTCATGAGTTTATGAAATTGCATTTATGAATTGCCTCGAGGGCCTGATCAAATGGTCTTGCAGGCCTTATACGGCCCGGAGGCCGGATGTTCCCCACCCCTGCTCTAGTATATATATATTTTTTACATATTCCTCAGTATTATTCCTACCACAAGACCCATCCTTTTTCAAATATTCCTCTGTATTTCAAAAACATAAACATTTTAACATATATGCCTCAGCATTTATTCTGTTAAATCCCCCGTCCATTTTTATATCAACACAATGCTGACTCCTTGCTCGAAACTTGAAAACCTTCCTGAAACTTTGGACTGAAACTTTTACCAAATATTTTGAACCAGAAACTTTGGATTGAAACTTTGAACGCAAACTTTGGACTGAAACTTTTAACTGAAACTTTGGATTTAAACTTTAAGCTGAAACTTCGGACTGAAAACTTTGTACTGAAACATTGAACTGAAACTTTGATCTGAAACTTTGGATTGAAACTTTGCATTGAAACTTTGAACTAAAACTTTAAACTGAAACTTTGGATTGAAACTTTGAACTGAAACTTTGAACTGAATCTCCGAATTGAAAGTTCATACTGAAACAATGAAATTTGGACTGAAGCTAAACTGAAACAGTTGAAACTTTGGACTGAGACATTGAGCTGAAACTTAGGACTGAAACTTTGAACTAGAACTCTAAACTGAAACTTTGAATTGAAACTTTGGACTGAAACAACTGAAGCTTTGGACTGAAACTTTGAGCTCAAACTTAGGACTGAAACTTTGGATTGAAACGAACTGAAACAACTGAAACATTGAACTGAAACAACTGAACCTTTGAACTGAAACAACTGAAACTTTGGACTGAAAATTGAACTTACTTTGAACTGAAACAACTGAAACTTCGGATTGAAACTTTACCTGTGGCCAAATTCCACCACCAAAGGCCCCACGAAGAGTCCAGTAATGTTTGCGAGGAAGAACTGGACGCTTATGATCCAGTTGATGGTGACGGTGGAGGCTCCTCGATCCAAAAGGAAGCGAGAGAAGAGGATCGAGTAGGACAGAGAAGGGATCGTGAAGAGGGCCTGGGGGTGCGAGAGAGAGGAGAGAGAAGTAGGTTTAGGTTTGAGGCAGCTCGCTCGCTCTTCTTCTTCTTCTTCTCTCTCTCTCTCTCTCTCTCTCTCTCTCTCTCTCTCTCTCTCTCTCTCTCTTTCAGTATCTGTCCATCTATCCATCTATTTGTCTGGCAATTAATATCTATTCATCTCTCCGTCTTTCTATACACCTATCTATCATTCTATCTATCTGTCTCTCTATCTGTCAGTTTATCCATCTATTCATGCATCTATCTACTGTATCTATCAATCTATCTACCTAATTATCTATCTATCTGTAGTTCGTGAATTCTTCACTGACGAGCAGTTGGCCACAAAATAAAAGTCATGTGCGTTCTCAGATCGAATACTGTCCACCACTGTGGAGTGGATGTGGAGCGGTTGCATTGAGGCAGTTGGTCAAAAATCAAATAAAGCCACTAGATTAATCAATAATCCTGCCACTACGCAGGACCTTCCTCCATTATCAGTACGTAGAGATGTTGCATCTTTAGCATTATTTTACCGATATTTTACCGTAAGTGCTCTGACGAACTTGATTCAATTGTGCCACATTTTCTTCCGAAATCCTCGGGCAGCTGGGAGCGCCCATGAACTCACACTCTCTCCCCCGCAATGCAGAACCTCAGCTTATCAAAATTCATTTATCCCCAGAACTACTAATCTCTGGAATTCACTTCCTGGGAGTTGCTTCCCACAAACATTTAATCCACTTTTATTTAAATCCAATTGTTATATTTTATGAATGGAGGATGCCTTTAGGCACATGAACTTTTTTTTTTTTAATTTCCTTTGTTTTTCCTTCCTCCACTCATTGTCAAAAAAAAAAAATCTATCTGTTCATTTATCTACCTATCTGTCGATCTGTTTATCTATCTATGTACTCACAATATCAACATAGCAAGCCGCCGCCGCCACCACCCACCCCCACCCGCCATCCGGAGCCTTCCCCTTCCTCATCTTCTCGTCTCCTTGGTTTCTAGTACGGTCTCTTAGTCTGCGGTAGAAATAAAAATTGTGGTGCAAGAGGTATTCTATTATTTTCTCTAATTTTAAAGCCACCATCATCATCATCATTATCATCATCATCATCATCATCGTCATTATCATCAGCATCATCATTATCATCAGCATCATCATTATCATCAGCATCATCATCGTCATCATCATCATTATCATCATCATCATCATTATCATCATCATCATCATCATCATCATCACTACCACCGCAATCACCACCACCACCACCACCACCATGTATCATCATCATTATTATTACCATCGCCACCACCACCATCACCATCATCATCATCATCATCAGGAATGTACGGGCCCGAGGACAGACCTCTCACATGCGGCACGGATGGACCACCCTAATTCATCCCTGAGCGGCATTATGTAACAAATCCCTCTTTTCCCCTAAATTAAAGACTTATTATCCACATCCAATTGAAGCACCGCAGCCCACTACACCACCAGGTATCCAACTATAATAAATAACACTAAAATACACGAATAACTATAATCTGTTCACTTTACCTTGGCCTAAAATTGCCATCCCTCCGTCTGGAATGCTGGGCTGTAACGGGAGATTGGCATTAGAATATCATGCTAGTCACGAAGAAGTGCTGCAGAGGTAGAGCCACAGTCTCCCTGGCACTGACCTACGTGAAATAAGCTTAAAAGGACGATTTTTTTTTTTTTTTTCCCCGGTTAAAGTGCATGAGGTCCAGACGTGGAAAAGCATTATCTTCTTTGTTTATATTAATTTTAAACACTTTATTCCATATATTCTTGTACACTCATGATCGCTAATCTCTGACCAGAGAGTAAGCCAAAGTCGTGGCCAGGCGTAGCCGTAGGGTGGGTTGGTGTGGAGAATATGGATGTGGATGGGGTGGGTGGGTGTGCATTCTATGAATGCGGAATATACAGTATATCTGCATTTACTCTTATCTTTTTGTCACTGAGAGATGAGATACTGCAATATTTTGTACGTTATCAGTGCAGTGTTTAGTGACATGGAAGGATTTATACTGTACTACGCAGAAGTGGACAGGTAGGCATAATAAGCAAAATCAATTACTTATATAGCATCCTACATCATATATAGCGTAAAGAGGTATTAACCACCCAAATCCAAATATAAATCGCCAAGGAAGAGGTGTTAGGGAGCTTCTTTACCCAATGTATATACCCCCCCTCCTTCACTTCATTCACACACTCTTCTAGTCAGTCTCTAATTTCCGCAGCCGCAGCATGATATAATTGCTTGCAGCACCACATCACTTTCATGCAATTACCACATTACTGCAATTGCCACGCTCTTGCAATTACCACATTATTGTAATTGCCACACTCTTGCAATTACCACATTATTGCAATTGCCACACTCTTGCAGTTACCACGTAACTGCAATTGCCACACTCTTGCAAATGTTATATTATTTTAACTTTCACATTACTGTACACTCATACAATTGTACACTCTTGCAATTGCTAGTTTTATTGCAACTGTTATTGACATATTGCAATTGCACACGCGCAATTACCACGTTATTGGTATTGCACTTTCAATATTGCAATTGCCACACTACTGCAATTCGTCCACTCTTGCAATTGCCACGTTATTGCAATTGCCACATTATTACAATTCCTATACTTGCAATTGTCACGTTAATGCAATTGCCACATTATTACAATTCCTATACTTGCAATTGCCACGTTATTGCAATTGCCACATTGTTGCAATTGCCACGTAATTGCAATTATCACGTTATTGCAATTGCCACATTATTGCAATTGCCACGTTATTGCAACTGCCACGTGATTGCAATTGCCATATTATTGCAATTGTCACACACACACACACACACACACACACACACACACACACACACACACATACACTTTTCAAGGCAAGGTGAATTTCTGGCGCTGAGAACACCTTCCCTCCGCACTGAAGGGGTTAAAGAGAGACACTGCACCGTCCTTCCCATCACAGTATCATAACAGAATGTCTTATCTTCTCTCTCTCTCTCTCTCTCTCTCTCTCTCTCTCTCTCAAAAAAAAAAAAAAAAAAAAAAAAAAAAAAAACACACACAAGTAAAAGGGAGCCGAATAAAACCTTTTTCTACACTAGCTCAACCTATATATGGAAAATTTTCCTTTTTAATATTTTGGGAACGAAGTGTATGCAAATCATCTCCAGTACGTGTCATGAATGAAAAAAAATGCACCAATATCGATATATTTGGTCATATATAATATCGGTAACCAGAAAAAGCTGCTAGATTTTTTTTTTCCAGTCAAGGTAGAAGGAACTAAAAAACAATAAGCCCTCAACAGTGTTCATTCAAATAAGTAAGTTAATAAATAAATAAATAATAGGAGAACCAATTCAGGCTCTGGCAAATGAGGCAAAATTTCTAGAATATTACTTGATGTTCGTGACTATCCTGGCAAAACAAAGATACCCCGATTCTAGCCCTAAAGTGCTTCGTCTGTGACTGCTCCGCGTATTTAGATATATATTACTGTCATATTTCACTTATAAGCAGGTGTTCTGGCCCCTTTTCTCACCTGAGTCACGGGAGGCGAGCGTCGGGCCGTACACAATCGAAAACAAGAAAATGAAATGGGTCTTTTGCTTCCGCTACTTTTCTTTTCGCTTCTCCTGTGGCGTTTTCTTTGTCGCGTGAATCAGAGAAAACTGTGTGTCAACAAACCCCACAAAGTCAGCTGTTTTGGGGTTGTACGGACGCTGAGCTTGTCGGGGGGATATATGCGTTTTACAGATATTTTTGTGATTGCAAGTATGCCGTGGAATGCCAGGGCTTCCAAGAAGAGACTGCAATACCTGCAGCGTTGCTCGAGGGCGAAGAGCTTGAAGAAGATCGCCACAGCATCAGAGGCTGGAAGAACGGTATCAGCAGGTGAGCTGACGTGTATTGTAGGTTTATTTACGTAAATAAATCGAATACCATGGAATGCATAGAAGAACGCTTGACAGGCATGAAGGTGAGAAAAATTTGGTATATATTGATGGGGGTGATGCTGTGTCTGGTGGTAGAGCCACTACCTGAGCCTACAGGTGGCTAAATAACATGTTGTGGACTAGTCTTTTATTTTTTTTATTTTATTTTTTTCACAGAACAACGTTTGATAAGCATGAAGGTTTGGAAAACTTGGTACCGGGTATATATCTTGGTGGTGGTGATGGAGTGTCTTGTGGTAGCTATTTCTGCCACGTTACCTGAGCTTACAAGTGACTTGTAAATAACATGATACAGACTAGGCTTTATAGTTTTAGTTATTTATTTATTATTTGCCTAGAGCAACATTTGATAGGCATCTATCTATCTATCTATTGCCAGACGCCTCAATCCCGTTTGGGGTGGCCACAAACAAATCGCCTCCAAGTCGCCCTGTCCCCCGCATCACTTCCCTGCTCCCAGCTCACACCCCCCTCTCTCATATACTTCTCCACCCCATCCCTCCATCTCATCCTCGGCCTCCCCCTCCCTCTTTCCCCCTCCACCTCACTCACATACACTCTCTTCGTCAGTCTTTCACCCTCTATCCTCTCCACATGGCCAAACCACCTCAGTGTGTTCCTCATAACGCTTCCTATCACATCCACATCAACACCACAACGCTCCTTTATATCCTCATTCGTCAGCCTGTCTCTCCATGTGACTCCACAGGCTCCTCTTAAATAACTCATTTCCACTGCTCTCACTCTTGACTTGTGTCCTTCCAACAACGTCCAAGCTTCACTTCCGTACGTTAGAGTTGGTATCACAATACTGTCATGTAGTAACTTTTTCACTTCCCTGTTTCTTATCACTGCTTTCAAAGAACCAGCAACCTTTCTTCCCTGCTGTACCCTTTCAAGCACTTCACCCTCCAAACCTCCATCCTTACTCATCACACTACCCAAGTACTTAAAAGTACTCACATTTTCCAATTCCTCACCATCCAACCTCGCTGTACATTCACTGACTTCACCTCTTTCAAAGACCATCACTTTACTCTTCCCTACATTCACCTTTAGATTCCGTTTCTTATACACTCTCCCAAATTCATCCACCAAGCCTTGCAGCTCTCCTTCGTCTTCACTCAACAACACAGTATCATCTGCAAACAACAGTACAGGGAGTTTCCAAACACTATCCTCTCTCACCATGGCATAATGGTGAGAAAAACGGTATATATCTTGGTGGTGGTGGTTCTACTGCCACTGTGCCTGAGTTACAGTACTGCAAAGTATTCCAGCTTTCGAAGGCCATACTGCAAAATTACAAAAATAAGAATAAGAAAATATATACTTTCTCACTTATTTCTGGACGGATTTTCTTCAGTAAAAAAGCATTTTAATCGTCTGGTTGTAAGTGAAAGTTGCGAAGTCTGGGTCTGTGGGGAATTGTGTCTTGTGTCGGATGACACATCGGTCATCGTGATGGGGGTTTACTGTAGATGGCTGACATGTGAAAAGTGATTGATGAGAGTGTTTGCTTGTTGTTTGTTTAAGGTTATGGCCTCTATTATTGTGATGGCAGCGTAGGCTCTGATTGTGTAGTATTGCTGTTGGAGAGTGTGATGCTGTTTAGTGTTTTGTAGAGTTTGCTGGTGTTTGTTTTGTGATCAAGTGTTTGGAGGTAATTATTCCAGTTTAGTGTTTGCTGTTCTGATATTTTATTGTTTATTTGGGTGTTGAGTTCTTGTAGTTGTTGTACGGTGTCTTGTGTATGGGGTGTTGGAGAGTGTTGTAGTATGTCGCGTTGACTGATGAAGCCTTGAAATTTCTGGTTTGAAGTTGGGGTTGTGTCTCTTTCTGTTGCCTCTTGGGATGTGTCTTTTGTCTGCATTTTGAATAATTGTATTGAAATTACTTTCAAGGCTACAAATATTCCTATCTTTAAAAGTATTGAAATTCTCGGCGTCTCACTTAACAATGCTCTCAGCTGGACCTCTCATGTCAGATCACGTGCTAAAACCGCCTCAGAGAAACTTGAATTATTGTATAGAGTCCGTAACTTCTTCATTGACGAGCAGTTAGCTATAATTTACAAGTCATGTGCGGTCTCAGCTTGAATATTGCTCACCCTTGTGGAATGGATGTGGAGAGGATGCACTAAAACTAGACAAAATTCAGAACACAGCTGATGGATTTATTAATACTACTGCTATTACAAATAAACTACTTCCCCTACAGGTAAGAAGGAATGTTACCTCCCTTGCATTATTTTCAGATACTTTTATGATAAATACTCAGACGAAATTGCATCCACGGTGCCACTTCTGCATGCCGTCCGCAATGCTACACAGGCATCTGGTAGAGCTCATGACTGGACTGTCACACTGCCATATTGCAGAACTTCTGCCTAACAGAATTCCTTTATTTCCCGGACTATATCTCTTTGGAATTCGCTCCCCTTGAATGGTTTCCCCCCCAAACATCAACCTGCAAATGTTCAAGTCCAACTGTTACAGATTTTTTATAAATGGAGGACACTTATAATCTGGAGTATGGATTATTTTTTATTCATTTGTTTTCCTTTCTCTGTTCTGTTATTTTAAAAAAATCGAATCACTTGCCCTATTCCTACTGTCACCTCTCCTCTGCTCAGTCTGTTTTCTGCTGCTGTTCTGTCTCTCGAAGTGCTGTCTGCTTTGACCTTTCTACCTGGTCTTCTGCTGTCTGCTGCTCCCTGTCTCCATCATCTGCTCCTCCCTTACTTCTTGTCTTACTCTTTTCATCTCTTCAGCTATCTACTCTGCTCTCACTCTGCTCTTTTCTCTGCCTCTGCTGTCTATTTTCCTCTTTCTCCTTGCTCTTTTCATCCATCCTTCTGCTTCAATCGTGCTGTGAGCTCCACGTCTGCTTTTTCCTGCTCCTTCAGCTCTCTCCTTCTGTCATACTTCACGGCAGCAGGCATCAAGCCCCACATGAGCACACTCACGGCTACAAGCACACCCATAGCGAACATAGCCACCGTATAACTGCCGCTGACGTCACGAATGAAGCCTGCAAGTAAACAAGAGGTCAGGCTAGGTGGGGTTAGGTGACATTAGGTTAGGTCAGGCCAGGTTAGACTAGGTTTAGGCTGTGTTAGGTGACATTAGGTTAGGTTAGGCTATGTTAGGTGAGATTAGGTTAGGTTAGGCTAGGTTAGACTAGGTTTAGGTTATGTTAGGTTAAATTAGGTTAGATAAGGTCACACTAGGTTAGGTTAGTGTGTTAAGCTGCAACAGGTGAGGATAATTGTGTTGAGTTAAGCTGGGTTTGGGTTGGCTTGGTGAGATTCGCCTGGGTTACATTGAGGGAAATGAGGTTGGGCTGGGTTAGGCAAGGTTTGGTTAGGTTACATTAGGTTTGACTTGGTAGAGCTGGAACCCACCGCGTGAAGGCGTCCCTCTCAGGCTTTGGTAACCTGGAGGCAAGAACAACCAGCCTCGAGAGCCCCTCAGTCGCATTACGTGATCAGTAAACCCCAACTACCCCTCAGATGGAGACCTCCCTGGGCCCCATGCGTTTGAGGCGCCTTAACCCGCTAGACTACCAGGCACCTAAAATTTTGAGAGGGAGAGAGAGAAAAATACCTATCAACGGGCTCATGATGATGTGTGTAAATGCCAGAACGAGAGAATTAGCCCCGTGAATTGCAGGTAGCTTATCCAGGCCGAGGTACTTAGGCATGGCGAGTATTGTGAGGGTGGAAGCAGTACCCACACCGTAGCCGTACATTGCCATCACCACCTTCAGCCACACCAGCTCCCTCAGGAACCCCAATGCTGTGAAGGAGAGATAGAAAGATGTGTAGATGGATAGATAGATAGATGGATGGATGGATTGTTGGATAGATAAATTTTCAGACAGACTAACGCCCGTATTCTTAAATTTTTCCTTCCCTTTTAAATGTGTTGGAAGGTTATTCTTCGCTGAACTGGTATTTAAAAAAAAAAAAAATCCTTCTCTTTCTGAGCTGCTTGAAGGGCAAGGTCTTCCCTTCGAGCAGCCGAAAATATTGTGTAATAACCAAAATGAAATTTAACAAATTAATCACACTGTCCTGACAGAGATTCAATTTCAGGCCCCCGTGCTTCAATGGCGTGCACGTTACCACTGAGCCAAAGAGAGGATCCTCCGCTTTTCCTCTAAGCAACACAGGCTTTTATACACCCTACTACATCTTTTCTCCCTTGGTGATTAATTTGGTCACTTTCGAACACACGTGGTAGCGTAGCACACTGGAGACCATCAATGGGGGCTCTGCGGACCACACCGGACAGCTCACCCCCGGGATGTAAGGCTGTCAATATCATTGCCCTCAACACCTCACCTCACATCCCACACCGCTGCCAACCAATGTAATAACTGAACTGAAACTTAACAGTTAATCACACTGTCCTGACCGAGTTTCAATCTCATGCTTGATATGCATGCACATTACCACTGAACCAAAGAGAGGATCCCCCGCTTTACCTCTAAGCAACATGGGATTTTATACACCCCACTACAATTGGAACTTGGCAGAATCATTTGCCCCGTCTCTTCAATAATCCCTTTGCAATTTTTGTACATTCTTTTGTAGTTTATTATCTTCAATATATTTGAAATATCGATGAAAGGTACTCTACAATTTTATGAATATGATTCACAATGACGTACTGATTTCTAAAGAGCTATATGTATCTCTTTAAAGTGTTACCCATGTCGGCTGAGATGTTTAGCCAGACTTGAACAGAGCAGATGACGTACTGCCTCCGATATTCATCCAGTGTTATAATTATGCTCTGACAATGACAAATCTTATACATTATGGGCAGATCACACCAGGATTTTTTTTTCAAGAAATATTTTGCTTCTTAATTTGCCCAGAAAAGGAAAATCTGCCATCAAGGTCACACGAGAGGTTTGGCTCATGTCTTCCAGCAGGATGAAATAAGTGACCAGCGCCATGCGAGTACATGAGACAGACGTTAACAAGTCATTTCTTACATTGGTGAATAACAACATTAAAGATAATAATATTCCTTGAATATAATTTATTATAAATATTGTCTTGAAGAATGAACACTGCTGCGGTGTTGGCCAGAATGGCATTTATGGCTGAATACAAACCAACAGTATGGATGTGGTGGGGACCGCCCACATCCCAAATGTGTTGTGCTTTGATTATCGAGCACGAGATATGCATGTTTTCATGTATCAGTTTTCAGTTCTAAATCTCCACCATATCAGATATCAGCAGGATGGATCGTTTTAGCTTAACAGGGCTACCAACCTGGACATTTTCCCTTCCCTTCCAAGGGAACCTCTTTGAATACCGATGGAAACCAAAACTTCAACGAGAAGGGAAAGTTTAGGGAAGGAATTATTTTTAATAATATGGTTGTAAATTCCACAGCCCACCTATAAACCCACACCTGCTCCCTCAGGAACCCAAATACTCTCGGGGATAAATAGATGGACTGATAGATGGGTAAATGGATAGACCGATGATGGATGGATAAATAGTCCTTACTCTGGCATGACCACACGACCCATCACACACACACACACACACACACACACACACACACACATACACACACACACACAGCATCGTCGGAGGTAGACGTCCGTTACCGGCGCTCCATACCAGCTCAGCATGGCCAGAGGCATTACCTAAATAAGTATCTTTGAATGAGTCAAGCTCTGTACCAGGTTAGACTAAATGATTTTTCATTATTAAAAGGAAAAGAAATAATAAGTTTAAATAAGACTGGTTCAAACAACAAAGAACCACGATGCGTTGAGTCAGCTGGGTTTGTTTACAGCAACACGGGGAAAGCGTGCATACTTTGTAAGTAAATACTCTGTTCATTTAGTATTACAAAATGGATCCATACTTCAGTAAAACAAATTTGGAAAAGAAAAGGGATAAAAGTAAAAAGCAAAATGATGATTTCTACCAAGAACTGGTTGAAGTGGAGACTCACAATAGACTGGTTGAACGTGTACACAAACTAGAAATGGCTTTCAAAAATGAAATTGATGAAATAAAGAAGCAAATGCACTTGCAAAAGGAAGAGATAGAAAAACTGGGAAGGGAGGCCAAGAAGAAAGGCACAACCATCAGTGAACTAACAGTGGAATTGAATACGCTTAGGAAGAAAGTGAGTGAAATGGGAAATACAGTAGTTAATCATGAGAGTGTTATGGAAGAGTTAAAAAATGACACAGAGACAATTAGACAAGCAAGCAGTCTTATGGACCAGAGCAGTGATATTGAGGAGAAGATAACACAGGTGAATGAAGCTGTGCAAAGCTACAAAAATGATGTAGAAACCACGTATGCTGAAATGGTGAAAGTAAAGAAAGACTTAGAAACAAGGGTGGAGGAAAAAAACATTAAAAAGGAAGTAAAAAGAATAATCCAAAACAATTCAAAGTTAGTCAGAGATTCAGTAGAAATAAATAAATCAATAGTAATCACTGGTATAGAAGAGGAAGAAATTAAAAACAAGATCACTAGAGACAAAAAGGAGATGGCAAATGTAATGAGCTTACTGAAAGAAGTATCAGAGGAAATCTGTAGTAAAGACATAGAGGAACACAAAAGGTTAGGGAAATACGAGAAAAGCAAGACAAGACCTCTAAAGGTGACTTTCCAGAGTGTAAACACTGTGGAAGAGATACTAAAAAATGCAAAGAATCTTATGGAAAAAGAGGAGTTCAAAAATGTATGGATAAAAAGATGCCTAACACAAGAGGAACTGGAATTACTGAAAGAGAAAAGGGAGGAAGCAAAAACAAAAAATGAGGGAAGATCAGAAGAGGAGAAGAAGAAATTTTTTTACAAAGTAATAGGATTGCAGGTACGAAAGTGGTACACAAACAGGATGGAAGAAAAAGGAGGAAGTTAGTAGAACCATGTCATGACAAGTATATAAACAAGATGATAAAGTTGATGTACTCAAATGTGGATGGAATGGTATCTAAATTACTAGAGATGAATGATTATGTCAGAGAAAATGAACCACAAATAATATGCCTAACTGAGACAAAATTAACACCAAGGATATCCAATGACATACTAAACTTAGAGGAATACAAAATATGGAGAAGAGACAGAAATTTAAAAAAAGGAGGAGGAATTATAATATTAACTTAGAAAAATCTAAAAGTCAAGGAAATAAACCTAGATATACCATCACAAGTAGAACTGATTGCAGTAGAGATCGACACATCTGAAGGTAAAGTAATTGTAGCCAATTTGTATATGCCACCCAGATCAAACACATGGGAAAGAGACGAATATGAGGACCTGGCAGAGAGTACAATTCAGAGAATAAGATCCTTGCTACATAAAATGGAAGAGAAATCGGAAAGAATTATACTAACTGGGGACTTCAATACAAATATAAATTGGAATACTCTAGATATAAATAGCCAAGAAAGCTGCTGGGACCAAAAGCTCCTGGATCTCGTACAAAAGTTTTTCTTAACTCAACATGTGAGGGAAACCACTAGAAAAAGAGGACTTGATGTACCTTCAGTGCTAGATCTAATATTTACTAGGCAAGAAAATGACATTGACAGTTTAATATATCACCCTCCACTCGGCAAAAGCGATCATGCAGTACTAAATTATAACTTCAGGATAGCATATGACATAGTAAACAGCAATGACAGTTACAAAAAGAGACTAAACTATAAAAAGGGAAATTATCAAGACCTAAAGAAGTATTTCTTAGAAGTTGATTGGGAAAATGAGCTTAGAGGACAAGATTTAAATGCTGTATATAAAAAATTTTGTGAATTTTATGAAATAGGAGTCCAGAAGTACATCCCACAGCACAAAGAAGCAGATAAGAAAATACAGAAATGGTTCAATACAGAATGTAAAAAATCAAAAGAAAGAAGAGATTTGTTGTGGAATAGATACAGAAGACACAATAGTGAAAGGGCGTATAATAATTACAAACAGGCAAGAAACGACTATACAAGAATAAGGAGGGAAGCCCAGAAACAGTTTGAGGAGGATATAATAAATAAAAGTAGTGATCAACCAAAGCTGTTTTACAGCTATATCAGAAGCAAAACCAAAGTAAAAGATATAATACAATCCATCACGGACGAGGGAATTACTTATACACAAGAGAAAGATATTTGTGAAGCACTAAAGAATTTCCAATTAGTTTTTACAGAAGAAAAAAAATTTTGAGAGGGAATATGTGGAACACGCATGTCCACACATACTACCAGATATACAAATAGCAGAAAAAGTAATACAGGAGGAGTTAAGTAGATTAGACAGAGGAAAAGCAAGTGGTCCTGATGAAATTTCATGTTGGGTGTTACGAGAATGTGCAAAGGAGTTAAGTAAACCATTATTTTTAATTTTCAAGAAATCCTTGAGTCAAGGGAAACTACCTGGTATTTGGAAAAAAGCAAATATAGTCCCCTTATTCAAGAAAGGAAATAAACAAAATCCTCTCAACTACCGACCAGTATCACTGACCAGTGTTGTAAGCAAGGTATTAAAAAAACTTATAAGAAAAGCTTGGGTAAATCATCTAGAAGAACACAGTATGATAACAGAAAGACAGTTTGGTTTCAGAAAAGGAAAATCATGTGTTACTAATCTAAGTTACTATGACAGAGTAACAAACACAATACAGGAAAGGGAAGGATGGGTGGACAGTATCTATTTAGATTTCAAGAAAGCTTTTGACACTGTACCACACCAAAGACTTTTATGGAAGCTGTACCATCAAGGAGGAATTCGAGGCAAACTGTGTTGTTGGATGCAAGACTTTCTCATAAAAAGAGAAATGAGGACAGTACTAAGAGGAAACTACTCATCATGGAAAGAAGTGACTAGTGGAGTACCACAGGCTTCGGTGCTGGCACCAATCATGTTTCTAGTGTACATAAATGATATAAACAATAACACTGGAAATGAGAGCTATCTGAATATGTTTGCAGGTGATGCAAAAATACAAAGGAGAATTACTAGCACAGACCCTTGTAGGGAGCTACAAGAAGAATTAAATAAACTTCATGAATGGAGTAGTACATGGCAAATGGAATTCAATGTGGACAAGTGTCATGTAATCAAGTTTGGTAAAAGTGGAAAAAGACCTGATTGGGATTATAAGTTAGGAAATAAAACCCTATACACATCAGAAAGAGAGAAAGACCTAGGTGTGATTATCAATAACAGACTATCTCTGGCTGACCACATCAGCGAGAAGGTACGGAACATGTATACACTGCTTGCAAATATGAGAATAGCATTCACATACATAAATGAAGACATGCAAAGAAGGATAATAACATCATTCATTAGACCAACCCTGGAATATGCATCAATAGTCTGGAATCCTCATCTAAAAAAGCATATAGACAAGATTGAAAAAGTTCAAAGGGCCGCTACAAGATGGATACCAAGCTTAAGGGACCTAAGCTACGAAGAAAGACTAAATAAACTGAATCTACCAACACTACAGGAGAGAAGGAAAAGAGGTGACATGATAATGCTATATAAGTGCATATCAGGAAAGGAGAAAATAGACATAAATGATTACTTAACATATGGAGAAGCATCAGCAAGAGGACACTGCAAAAAACTGCATAAGAAGAGAGGTGATAAAGACGTAAGGAAATTCAGTTTCCCAAACAGAGCAATTGATCAATGGAATGCACTACCGAATGAAATAGTGTGTGTCAAAACAATTCACAAATTTAAGGATATGTACGATAAATATGGTCTAAGACACGGAACAATACGAGCTTGACTCATTCCTGTAAAGATACAATTAGGTAAGAACAATTAGGTAAGGTAAGAACACACACACACACACACACGAGGCTCTGAGCAGAGAGGACGCACGTCACATTGCTCTGCATCTGCCAAACCTGGCCAAGTGGCCATAGCTAAATTAGTATCTTTATATGAGTCAAGCTCTGTACCAGGTTAAACTAAATGGTGTCCTAATATAAAAGAGGAAGTTTTAAGTAAGACTGCTGTTCAAATAGTAAAATAAACAAAGTAGTGCAGGAATGCGCCGAGCAGCGTCAGCTGATAAGTTGTTTTGTCTGCGCCAGGGAATGTAAGTAGAATCTGTGCTCTTAGTACTGCATGATGTCCACCTACTTTAGTAAAGCAAATTTGGAAAAGAAAAGGATAAAGGTAGAAAGCAGGATGATGATTTCTAACTGGTTGAAATGGAGATGTACAACAAGCTGGTAGAACGGGTAAACAGATTGGAGATGGCATTTCAGAATGAAATGGACGAAATGAAGAGACAGTTGCACAGGCAGAAGAAGTAGAAAAATTAAGAAAGGAAATAAACAAGAAAGACACAACAATAGATGAGCTGACAGTAGAGGTGGATTCACTTAGAAGGAAAATTAGTGAGATGGCAAGTACAGTAGTCAATCACGAGAGTATCATGGAAGAGTTCAAAAATGATACAGAGACAATTAGGTAAGTAAGCAGTCTGATAGATCAGAGCAGTGATATAAAGAAGATAACACAGGTGAATGAAGCTGTGGAAAGCTACAGAAATGATGTGGAAACCACTTATGCTGAGATGATGGAAGTAAAGAAAGACTTAGAAACAAGAGTTGAAGAAAAAGCATTAAAAAGAAAATGAAAAATATTATCCAAAACAATCCTAAATTGGTCAGAGATTCAGCAGATATCAACAAATCTATAGTAATCACTGGTATAGAAGAGGAAGAAATAAAAAAAACAAGATCTCCAGAGACAAAAAGGAGATGGCACATGTAATGAGCATATTGAAGGAAGTATCAGAGGAAATCTGTAATAAAGACATAGAAGAACACAAAAGGCTAGGGAAATATGAGAGAAATAAGTGAAGGCCGGTAAAGGTAACCTTCCAACGTGTAAACACTGTGGAGGAGATACTAAAATATGCAAAGAAACTCATGGAAAAAGAGGAATTCAGAAATGTATGGATAAAAAGATTCCTAACTCAAGAGGAACTGGAATTACCTAAACAGTAGAGGGAGGAAGCAAAAACAAAGAAGGAGGGGAGATCAGAGGAGAAGAATATATTTTTTTACAAAGTAATTGGATTGCAGGTACGAAAGTGGTACATAACCAGGAGGGAATAAAAAGGAGGAAGGTAGTTGACCTAAGTCATGATAAGTATGTAAACAAGATGATTAAGTTGATGTACTCAAATGTAGATGGAATGGTATCTAAATTATTAGAGATGAATGATTATATCAGAGAAAATGAACCACATATAATATGCCTAACTGAAACAAAATTAACACCAAGGATATCAATTGACATCCTAAACTTAGAGGAATACAATATATGGAGAAGAGATAGGAACTTAAAAAAAAGAGGAGGAATTATAATATTAACAAAGAAAAATCTAAAAGTCAAAGAAATAGAACTAGATATACCCTTACAAGTAGAACTGATTGCAGTAGAGATCAATATATCTAAAGGGAAAGTAATTGTTGCAAATTTATATATGCCACCCAGATCAAACACATGGGAAGGAGACGAATGTGAGGATCTGGCAGAGAGTACAATTCGGAGTTTAAGAGCATTACTACATAGAATGGAAGAGAAATCGGAAAGAATTATACCAACTGGAGATTTTAATACAAACATAAATTAGAATACTCTACAGTAGATATAATAAGCCAAGAAAGATGGGACCAAAAGCTCCTGGATCTCGCGCAAGAGTTTTTCCTAACTCAACATGTAAGGAAAAGCACCAGAAAAAGAGGACTCGATGTACCCTTAGTACTAGATCTTATATTTACTAGGCAAGAAATGATATTAACAGTTTAATGTTTCACCCTCCATTTGGCAAAAGCGACCATGCAGTACTAAACTGCAACTTCAGGATTGCATATGACATAATAACAGCAATGGAAGTTACAAAAAGAGCCTAAATTAAAATAAAAAAATAAAAAAAAAATGGAGGGGGGACTACCATGACCGAATGAAGTACTTATTAGAAATAGATTGGGAAAAGGAGCTTAGAGGACAAGATTTAAATGCTATATATAAAAAAATCTGCGAACTTTATGAAATAGGAGTCCAGAAGTACATCCCACAGCACAAAGAAGCAGAAAAGAAAAGAAAGAAATGGTTTAATACAGACTGTAAAAAATCAAAAGAAAAAAGAGATTTGTTGTGGAATAGATACGGTACAGAAGACACAATAGTGAAAGGGCATATAACAGCTACACAATAGTGAAAGGGCATATAACAGCTATAAACAGGCAAGAAACAATTATACAAGAATAAGGAGGGAAGCCCAAAAACAGTTTGAGGAGAACTTCATAAATAAAAGCAGTGATCAACCGAAGCTATTTTACAGCTACATCAGAAGCAGGGTTAGTGCCCCTCCCCGGAAAACAACTAACTAAAAAAACAAACAAGAAGCCTCGGACAAGGACTGACCAAACGATGACGACCCAGGACCGGACAAAGGACTTGGTAATGAGTACATGGAATGTAAGAGGAGCGAATGATGAGGTGAAAGAGAGAGAGATTGTCCAGGTGCTTGAAGGTGCGAAAGTGGATGTATGTGGAATAACTGAAACAAAATGGAGAGGAGAAAGTGTGAGAGAATGGGAGTATGGATGGGGTATATGTGCAGGAGTAGATGAGAATGAGAGGGCAAAGGAAGGAGTGTGTATAGTTGTGAGTAAAAGATGGAAGAAGAGCATAAGACAGTATGGATCAGTTGGGTCAAGGATTGTGTGGGTAAAGTTGAAAGTTGGAATACAAATGTGGGCGATTGTGTGTGTGTATGCGCCAACGCAAGATCGTGCTAGAAGAGTGAGAGAAGAGTTCTGGACAAATGTGGAAGTGTGCATGGAAAAGTTTGGAAGGAATGAGAGAGTGTTTTTGATTGGTGATATGAATGGTAAAGTTGGTAATATGAAGGTGGATGGAATAGTTGGTGAGTGGGGGTGTGCCTGCCGAGATAGATGAGAATGGGAGTGCGTTAGTGGACATTTGTGCTGGGAGGGGTTGGTGATCGCCAAGACCCTCTTCAGGCATAAAATGATCCACAGGTATCCATGGCGAGTGATGAGAAGGGTGGGTGGTGAACTGAATGAAAGGAAGGCAATGATTGATTATGTATGTGTGGATGAAAGGATGCGAAGATGTGTAAAGGATGCAAGAGTGTATAGAGGTTGGGGAGTGGACTTTCTGACCACTACTTGGTGGTGGCCAGAATTAGGATGCAAGTGAGATGGAGGAATAGAAGAAGGGAAAAGACGAGAGGAAGGAGTAGTTGCAAGGAGAGTGGAAAGGTTACAAGAGGATGAGATAAAGGCAGAGTATAAAAGAGAAGTGGAGGAACGATTGGGCAAATATGTATTGGAGCAGATGGGAGACGTGGAAGGTGTGTGTAAGATATTTACAGAAGAAATATGTGCAGCATGTGATGTGGTGTGTGGAAGGAAGAGAAGGCGGAGGGGTGCAAGGAACAGCGTGGTGGACTGAAGAGGTGAAAAAGGCTGTGGCACAAAAGAAGAAAGCATACAATGAATGGGTGAGAAATAGGGGCGTGGAAGAAGTTGAGAGGCGGAAGAGAGAGTTATATGTGGAAAGGAAGAGAGAGGTGAAAAGATTAGTAAGAGAGAGTAAGAAGAGAGTGGATGAGGAATTTGGAAGGAATTTGAGTGTAAAGTGGAGGGACTGTAAGAAAATGTTCTGGAGAGAAGTGAAAAGAGTAAGACATGGTGGAAGTGAAGTTAGCAGGGGAGTGAAAGATAAAAATGGTAGATTACTAGTGGAGAAGGGAGAAAAAGTGAGCAGATGGAGAGAACACTTTAAGGAATTGTTGAACGTAGAGGATGGAAGTAATGCGAGTATAAGTGGCTGGGGAATGGCTGGGAGAAGGAGGGAGGTGAGAAGACAGGAAGAAATCAGTAGGATAGAAGTTGTGGAAGCAATGAAGAAAGTTAAATCAGGGAAAGCCCCAGGAATTGATGGAGTGTGTGGTGAAATGCTGAAGCATGGGGGAGAGATAGTAGTAGAATGGATGTGGAAGATGTGCAGATTGGCCTGGGAGGAAGGTAGAGTCCCGGAGGATTGGAAGTCAGGTATAATTATTCCCTTGTACAAAGGAAAAGGGGAAAAAGAAGTTTGTGGTAATCATAGGGGCATTTGTCTTCTTAGTATAATAGGAAAAGTGTATGGTAGGATACTTATAGACAGAGTTAGAGAAAGAACAGAGAAATTAGTTGGAGAAGAACAGGGAGGCTTTAGGAAGGGAAGAGGTTGTGTAGATCAGATATTCATTCTTAGATCTTTAGTGGAAAAGTTTCTAGAGAAGGGAAAGAAGTTGTATGCGGCTTTCATGGATTTGGAGAAAGCATATGACAGGGTGGATAGACAAGGATTGTGGAAAGTGTTAAGAATATATGGAGTAGATGGGAAGTTGTTGAATGCTGTGAAGAGTATGTACGATGGTGCGAAGGCTGCAGTGCGTGTCGATGGTGAACTAAGTGAATTTTTCTCTTTGAAAGTTGGTTTGAAACAGGGATGTGTCATGTCTCCATGGTTGTTCAATCTGTACATGGATGGGGTAATAAAAGAGGTACAAGGTAGGGTAGTGGATGTTGGAGTGGCCCTGGTGAGAGAGGATAGTGTTTGGAAACTCCCTGTACTGTTGTTTGCAGATGATACTGTGTTGTTGAGTGAAGACGAAGGGGAGCTGCAAGGCTTGGTGGATGAGTTTGAGAGAGTGTGTAAGAAACGGAACCTAAAGGTGAATGTAGGGAAGAGTAAAGTGATGGTCTTTGAGAGAGGTGAAGTTAGTGAATGTACAGCGAGGTTAGATGGTGAGGAATTGGAAAATGTGAGTACGTTTAAGTATTTGGGTAGTGTGATGAGTAAGGATGGAGGTTTGGAGGGTGAAGTGCTTGAAAGGGTACAGCAGGGAAGAAAGGTTGCTGGTTCCTTGAAAGCAGTGATAGAAACAGGGAAGTGAGCATGGAAGTGAAAAAGTTACTACATGACAGTATTGTGATACCAACTCTAACGTACGGAAGTGAAGCTTGGACATTGTTGGAAGGACACAAGTCAAGAGTGAGAGCAGTGGAAATGAGTTATTTAAGAGGAGCCTGTGGAGTCACGTGGAGAGACAGGCTGACGAATGAGGATATAAAGGAGCGTTGTGGTGTGGATGTGGATGTGATAGGAAGCGTTATGAGGAACACACTGAGGTGGTTTGGCCATGTGGAGAGGATGGAGGGTGAGAGACTGACGAAGAGAGTGTATGTGAGTGAGGTGGAGGGGGGAAGAGGGAGGGGGAGGCCGAGGATGAGATGGAGGGATGGGGTGGAGAGGTATATGAGAGAGGGGGGTGTGAGTTGGGAGCAGGGCAGTGAAATGGCGGGGGACAGGGCGACTTGGAGGCGATTTGTTTGTGGCCACCCCAAACGGGATTGAGGCGTCTGGCAATAGATAGATAGATAGATCAGAAGCAAAACGAAAGTAAAAGATAAAATGCAATCCGTTATGGATGAGGGGATCACCTATACACAAGAGAAGGATATTTGTGAAGCACTAAAGAAGAATTTCCAATCAGTTTTTACAGAAGAAAATAATTTTGAGAGGGATGATTTGGAATATTCATGCCCACACATATTACCAGATATAAAAATATCAGAAAAAGAAATACAGAAGGAGTTAAGTAAATTAGACAAAGGAAAAGCAAATGGTTCCTGATGAAATGTTATGTTGGATGCTACATGAATGTGCAAAGGAGTTAAGCAAACCATTATCTTTAATTTTCAAGGAATTCTTGGGACAAGGTAAACTACCTGATATTTGCAAGAAAGCCAACATTGTTCTCTTATTCAAGAAAGAGAATAGACAAAATTCACTCAACTACCGACCAGTATCACTAACCAATGTTGTAAGCAAGGTATTAGAAAAGCTGACAAGAAAAGTTTGGGAAAATCATCTAGAAGAACACAATATGATAACAGAAAGACAGTTTGGTTTCAGAAAGAGAAAATCATGTGTTACTAATCTGTTGAGATACTATGATAGGGTAACAGAAACATTACAGAAAAGAGAAGGATGGGTGGACAATATTTATTTAGATTTCAAGAAAGAATTTGACAGAGTTCCGCACCAAAGACTTTTATGGCAACTGTACCATCAAGAAGGAGTTCCGCATCAAAGACTTTTATGGAAACTGTACCATCAAGAAGGAATCCGAGTCAAACTGAATTCTTGGATGCAAGATTTTCTAAAGAAAAAAAAAAAAAAGAGAGAGAGAAATGAGAACAGTACTAAGGGGAAATTACTCATCATGGAGGGAAGTGACTAGCAGAGTTCCACAGGACTCAGTGTTGGCACCAATTATGTTTTTTAGTGTATATACATGATATAGACAGTGACATTGGAAATGAAAGCTATCTAAATATGTTTGCTGATGATCCAAAAATACGAAGGAAAATTACTAAAATTACTAACGCAGACTTGTAAAGAGCTACAAGAAGAATTAAATAAACTTCATGAGTGGAGCAAAACATGGCAAATGGAATTCATTGTGGACAAGTGTCATGTAATCAAGTTTGGTAAAAGTGGAAAAAGACCTGATTGGGATTATAAGTTAGGAAGTAAAACCCTACACACGTCAGAAAGAGAGAAGGACCTAGGTGTGATTATCAATAACAGACTATCTCCAGCTGACCACATCATTGAGAAGGTACGGAACATGTATACACTGCCTGCAAATATGAGAATAGCATTTACTTACATAAATGAAGACTTGCTAAGAAAGATAATAACATCATTCATCAGACCAACCTTGGAGTATGCGTCAGTAGTCTGGAGTCCTCATCTCAAAAAACAAATAGATAAGAGTGAAAAAGTCCAAAGGGCCGCTACAAGATGGATACCAAGCTTAAGAGATCTAAGCTATGAGGAATGTCTAGAAAAACTGCATTTACCTACACTACAGGAGAGAAAGAAAAGAGGAGACATGATTATGCTATATAAATGCATATCAAGGAGGGAGAAAATAGACATAAATTATTACATAACCTATGGCTATGCATCAGCACGAGGACACTGCAAAAAATCTGCAAAAAAAGAGAGGAGATAAAGACGTAAGGAAATTTAGTTTCCCAAATAGGGCAGTTGATCAGTAGAATGCACTACCGAATGAAATAGTGTGTGCCAAAACAATTCATAAATTTAAGGATATGTGCAATAAAAATGGATAAAGACACGGGACAGTACGAGCTTGACTCATTCCTGTAAAGATACAATTAGGTAAGAACACACACAATTTCACGCCTCCCTTCTTCGACAACACAGAGGCTTTTCTGAAAATTTCCAAAGAACTGTGAAGTGCAAACAAGAAATGCACTAACCAAACAAAGAAACAGTCATGATGGAAGCCCCAGCCATGTACACAATGCGCATGTTGAAGAAGCTGAAGTCAGAAAGGGGCCCAGTGATGATACGTGCGATCATGTTGGTGATGGCAGTTATGGAGATACACCAGGCAGCATCTGAGAGTGTATAGCCGAAATTCTGTATGGCAAAAGGAACCATTACCAGGAACGTGTGGTACACAGTTGTGGAACAGACAGCGCCAGTGATGATGACAATGGCCTGGAAAGACATGAGGATGGCGAGGTTCAGAAACGCCAAGCGAATGATTCGAAGCATCGACCTGAGACACCGCTTGACCCCAGTAAGAGAGCAATGAGAGGTCTCTTTGACTTCTTCAGCTCCCGCCTCCATTTCCACATTTTCGTTCTGGTTCCCGATGAGGCTGGGGAGGGATGCCACGCTGCAGACTTCAGAGTATGAGAGTGCCAGGGACAAGTTGCTCCCCCGACACTCGCTGACCCTGCGGCCATCCATGCGCCAAGTGAGTATCTTCTTCCTGTCCAGTTCTGGGATCTTTGTAACCAGTCCTTCACATTGTTCCTGCAGTATGCTCTTCCTCTCCAGCTCTTGAGTTTTCACCAATAATCCTTCCCTTTGTTCCTCCACTTCGTCCCATGAAACCTTTAAATCACAGTCATTATCACTCTCAGATGCGTTACTTACTTTGGGATCATAACCTTTAAGTACACTGTTCACTTCTGGATCATCACCTTTAAGTACACTGTTCACTTCTGGATCATCACCTTTAAGTACACTGTTCACTTCTGAATCATCACCTTGAAGTACACTGTTCACTTCTGGATAATCACCTTTAAGTGCTCCATCACTCTGAAGTACTTCTGCCTTGGAGTCATCACTCTCCCTTCCACCATGTACTTCTGGATCATCACCTTGAAGTACTCTGTTCACTTCTGGATCAACACCTTGAAGTACTCTGTTCACTTCTGGATCATCACCTTGGAGTACTCCATCAGTTTGTAGTACTCCATCCACTCTGGGGTCAACATTCTGCCTTCCACCACGTACTTCAGGATCATCACCTTGAAGTATGCTATCACCTTTCCCATCATCACCTTCCTCATCATCAAAGGGCTTCAGGTGCCACTCAACCGGCTGGAAGAGACAAGTAGCCGGGACGGTGTGTAGAACGATGGCGCCCAGGACCAAGATGGCACCATGCAGGGAATACTCGTCCAGCAGGTACCGTACCAGTGGAGGGCCTGCAAAAAGTCCAGAACACGTCCCAGCCATGAGGAAGGCGTGGGCTAGCCCCCTCCGACATTCGAAGTAGGCAGAGACGATGAGGAAACACGGCTTGCAGGCCAGGCAGCCGAAGATACCTGGGGAGGGAGGGAAATTAGCCATTTTTGAAGCCTGCACTGATGCCATTTCTTTCCTGCTATGTACAGGAAATTGTCTTAAATTGTATTAATCTCTTCATGAGCATTCAGAGACAAAGCTACAACAACTAAGGACTACATTATAAAATTTTCCCCAGTATTCGTCTGCAGTATGGGGAAAATTTTAAATTGCCTCTTATTGTGAAAGACTGAAGATACATGCTTTATTTTTACATCATTACCATAGTTAGTATCATCATCATCATCACCCCATTTCACATTACCATGTGAAGAGAAAGAGAGAACAAAGATTTGCCAATACGCAATTCGTTGGATTGTATGTTCTTATATGTTCGGAAGGTGTAATAGGAAAACAATAATACAATACAACTATGAGGATGCGTAATAAAACTACCCACACACACATTGATTCACTCAATTAGTTCATTCATCATTCATGTGCCTTTCACCATTCATTCATTCATGGTTCAGCCCTTCCACACACCAAGGGGAACATCAACACAGGATTTTATTTATTTATTTATTTTACTTCATTTCAAAATGGGTATAATTGTTTTGCACACACTAACTGGAAATATCAAAGATCAGTGAGCTCATTATCCTGCCACGTCCTGAAAACGTATGGATACATTGCAACGTTATGTCATGTTCAGTCCCAATAACATATCCATACATTTTACAATTGCGAGGTCCGTCATTTCCACATTTTTCAAATTTCGCGTGTGATTTTTCGTACGTATATGCAGGACACTTTCCTTTATCTGCCGCCAGTTGGGGACACTGCCTTACCCAGTATGACCACCCCTCCCCCCGGCACGCCATTGTCTCGGCAACTCCTCTGTTAGCAGTGACATGGCCAGTAAAGATATGTCGTGCCATGGTACGAAATTCAAGGCAAGAGTGATTTCCCAGTCGATTACGATGTGGAGGACAAAGATTACGTGGCGCCAGATGAAGAAACGAGAAGTGATGAGGTAACGTCACCAAGGAAGGTGCGGTATGTTGATGGGTTCAGTGAGTGAAACAACAATTATATCGCCTATATTATTATGTGAAAACCAATAAATTCTTGTACTACATAAATATTCGTACCAAATGAACAAATATCTACCAATTCTGAGTGGTTTGCAATAGCTACCACTACCACAGAGAACGCGACACCCACAGCGCAGCACCAGAGAAACCAGTACTAGGTGTGCAGAGGGTCACCTGTATAGACAACAAAGCTCAGGTGAGCACTTTTTCTCTGAATTGCCATTGTTTCTCACGAAAAGCAGAGGTTTGAGCCCCTCCCCCAAAAATCCAAAATTAGTCGGGACTGTGGGAGGGTCAGTGATGAAAAATCGGTTGGGACGTGGCTGGTTAAGACTGACTATATAATACTATACTCTCTTCACTTTACCTTGGCCTAAAATTGCCATCCCTCCATCTTGAACGTTGAGTTATAACAGTACTCGTAGATTAACACTAGAATATGATGCTAGTCACGAGGAAGTGCTAAGGAAACGATGTAGAGCCATAGTACTGTCTTTTTCTGCCACTGTGCTATGTGATTTAAGCTGCAAAAAGGATGGATTTTTTGGGTCAAGTAAAAGTGAATGACCTAAAGGTGTCTCACGGTGCTAAATCAACTTTCCACTTCCACACTAACTTAACTTGGGATAAATATATAAAAATCCTTTATAGGTTAGTCCATCCATCCATCCATCATCTAATCTTATGCTGCCCCATGGGGAGCGTAGGTGCCCACATTCACTACATCCAACCACCACATTTACCACATTCTCCACACCCAGCCACCACATTCACAACCTCTACACCTACCCACCCCATCCACTCATCCAAATCCACAGCATCCACACACACCCATCCACTCATCCAAATCCACAGCATCCACACACCCATCCACTCATCCAAATCCACAGCATCCACACACACCCATCCACTCATCCAAATCCACAGCATCCACACACACCCATCCACCCCATCCACTCATCCAAATCCACAGCATCCACACACACCCATCCACTCATCCAAATCCACAGCATCCACACACACCCATCCACCCCATCCACTCATCCAAATCCACAGCATCCACACACACCCATCCACCCCATCCACTCATCCAAATCCACAGCATCCACACACACCCATCCACCCCATCCACTCATCCAAATCCACAGCATCCACACACACCCATCCACTCATCCAAATCCACAGCATCCACACACACCTTTCACTTACAACATCCATCCCATCCACATCCACGCCCTCCACACCATCCACCCGTCCACATCCACAGCTTCCACATCATCCACCCATCCATATCCACAGCCTCCACACCATCCACCCATCCACATCCACACCCACATCCATCCACCCATCCACATTTACATTCACTCATCCCATCCACCCATCCACATTTACATTCACTCATCCCATCCACCCATCCACATTTACATTCACTCATCCCATCCACGCATCCACATCCACCCATCCACATCCACCCATCTACATCCACACCCTCGACGCCATCCACCCTTCCACATCCACACGTACCCACACCATCCACTCGACCACATTCACACCCACCACCCCATCCACCCATCCACATCCACACCCACCCTCCACATCCACCCATCCACCTCCGCTCACCCAGGAGACTGAAGAACACTAGGAGATACCAGATGGACTGAACGAAGACGAGGGCAAGGAAGCTGAGGCAGGCCAAGACGGAGCCCAAGACGGAGACTCGCCTGGGAGAAAAAAAAAAAAATAATAATAAGGGTTTGTAAATAGGGAATGGATTTTTTATAGTAACCAAGGAGACGGAAGCCAGGAAGATGAAGAAGAAGAGGAAGACTCCGGATGGCGGATGAAACAGAGAGAGAGAGAGAGAGACAACAGAAATACTAACTTTGCAAAATGTACCCAAGAAAATTAGTATGAGTATTTTCAGTCATATAGGCATCTTTATATATATCACAGTATTTTTATTATATACATTTTTATACATCCTGCAGTGTATTTCTAGTACAGAGGGTGTGGAACCTTCCTCCTATTAAGTAAGGGTCATTAGGGTATTATTAACATCATTCGCGGGCCATACAAAATTATCACATAAGATCAACTGTAGCCCACTACATTGTATATATATATATACAGTATATATATATATATATATATATATATATATATATATATATATATATATCACATAAGATCAACTGTAGCCCACTACATTATATATATATATATATATATATATATATATCACATAAGATCAACTGTAGCCCACTACATTATATATATATATATATATATATATATATATATATATATATATATATATATATATATATATCTCACATAAGATCAACTGTAGCCCACTACATTATATATATATATATATATATATATATATATATATATATATATATATATATATATATATATATATATATATATGTGTGTGTGTGTGTGTGTGTGTGTGTGTGTACAGCCTCTGTGCTGCAGTGGTAACGTGTGTGTTTTCGTACAGTGAAGAACGAGGGTTCGCGCCCCGCCAGGGTAATAAACTTTGGGTGCGTTCTTCTGGACACGTACTGCTTGGCGGACATCAGGGGTGCTGTGATTGTACCAGTGTTGCATACTATAAAATATGCTTGCACCCAGTCAGCTTGCGCGGGCTGATTACACTTGGTTCACAGACTACACACACATTCAAAGCCACTACAACATACAACTACACTTACAAGCACTTCTCACCCTACATACAATCTCTACCAGACAGCCTAAGCCACTTGGTAAAGATACATTGGCTGTATCGTCCCCACTTCGGTAGGGATAGGCCGGTCCTGTAGTGGACACTCAAACGGCTGACGGCTGATGATATATATATATATATATATATATATATATTCGTTCATGAGTATGAAATTGCATTTATGAATTGCCTCGCGGGCCTGATCAAATGGTCTTGCAGGCCTTATACGGCCCGGAGGCCGGATGTTCCCCACCCCTGCTCTAGTATATATATATTTTTTACATATTCTTCAGTATTATTCCTACCACAAGACCCATCCGTTTTCTAATATTCCTCTATATTTCAAAAACATAAACATTTTAACATATATGCCTCAGCATTTATTCTGTTAAATCCCCCGTCCATTTTTATATCAACACAATGCTGACTCCTTGCTCGAAACTTGAAAAGTTTCCTGAAACTTTGGACTGAAACTTTTAACAAATATTTTGAACCAGAAACTTTGGATTGAAATTTTGAACTCAAACTTTGGACTGAAACTTTGGATTTAAACTTGAAGCTAAAACTTTGGACTGAAAACTTTGTACTGAAACTGGATTGAAACTTTGAACTAAAACTTTAAACTGAAACTTTGAACTGAAACTTTCGATTGAAACAACTGAATTTCCGATTTGAAACTTAAGACTGAAACAACTGAAACTTTGGACTGAAACAACTGAAACTTTGGACTGAAGCTAAACTGAAACAGTTGAAACTTTGGACTGAAACATTGAGCTGAAACTTAGGACTGAAACTATGAACTGGAACTCTGAACTGAAACTTTAAATTGAAACTTTGGACTGAAACAACTGAAGCTTTGGACCGAAAATTTGAGCTCAAACTTACGACTAAAACTTTGGATTGAAACGAACTGAAACAACTGAAACTTTGAACTGAAACAACTGAAACTTTGGACTGAAACTTTACCTGTGGCCAAATTCCACTACCAGTGGCCCCACGAAGAGTCCAGTAATGTTTGCGAGGAAGAACTGGACGCTTATGATCCAGTTGATGGTGACGGTGGAGGCTCCTCGATCCAAAAGGAAGCGAGAGAAGAGGATCGAGTAGGACAGAGAAGGGATCGTGAAGAGGGCCTGGGGGTGCGAGAGAGAGGAGAGAGAAGTAGGTTTAGGTTTGAGGCAGCTCGCTCGCTCTTCTTCTTCCTCTTCTTCTCTCTCTCTCTCTCTCTCTCTCTCTCTCTCTCTCTCTCTCTCTCTCTCTCTCAGTATCTGTCTATCTATCCATCTATTTATCTGTCTGGCAGTCAATATCTATTCATCTCTCTGTCTTTCTATACACCTATCTATCATTCTATCTATCTGTCTACCTATCTATCTGTCAGTCTATCCATCTATTCATCCATCTATCTGTCTATCTATTTATCTACCTAATTATCTATCTGTTTATCTGTAGTTCGTGAATTCTTCACTGACGAGCACTTGGCCACAATATACAAAAGTCATGTGCGTTCTCAGATCGAATACTGTTCACCACTGTGGAGTGGATGTGGAGCGGTTGCATTGAGGCAGTTGGACAAAATTCAAAATAAAGCCATTAGATTAATCAATAATCCTGCCACTACGCAGGACCTTCCTCCATTATCAGTACGTAGAGATGTTGCATCTTTAGCATTATTTTACCGATATTTTACCGTAAGTGCTCTGACCAACTTGATTCAATTGTGCCACATATTCTCCCGAAATACTCGGGCAGCTGGGAGCGCCCATGAACTCACACTCTCTCCCCCGCAATGCAGAACCTCTGCTTATCAAAATTCATTTCTCCCCAGAACTACTACTCTCTGGAATTCACCTCCTGGGAGTTGCTTCCCGCAAACATTTAATCCACTTTTATTTAAATCCAATTGTTATATTTTATGAATGGAGGATGCCTTTAGGCACAAACTTTTTTTTTTTATTATTTCCTTTGTTTTTCCTTCCTCCACTCATTGTCAAAAAAAAAATTCTATCTTTCTGTTCATTTATCTACCTATCTATCGATCTGTTTATCTATCTGTGTACTCACAATATCAACATAGGAAGCCGCCGCCACCACCCACCCCCACCCGCCATCCGGAGCCTTCCCCTTCCTCATCTTCTTCCCGTCTCCTTGGTTACTAGTACGGTCTCTTAGTCTGCGGTAGAAAAAAAAAGATTGTGGTGCAAGAGGTATTCTATTATTTTCTCTAATTTTAAAGCCATCATCATCATCATTATCATCATCATTATCATCAGCATCATTATCATCAGCATTATCATTATCATCATCATCATCATCATCGTCATCATCATCATTTATCATTATCATCTTCAACATCATCATCATCATCACTACCACCGGAGTCACCACCATCACCACCACCACCATGTATCATCATCATTATCATTACCATCGCCACCACCACCACCATCATCATCATCATCATCATCATCAGGAATGTACGGGCCCGGGGATAGGCCTCTCTCTCACATACAGCACGGATGGACCACCCTAATTCATCCCTGAGCGGCATTATGTAACAAATCCCTCTTTTCCCTTAAATTAAAGACTTATTTTCCACATCCAGTTGAAGCACCTCAGCCCACTACACCACCAGGCATCCAACTATAATAAATAACATTAAAATACACGAATAACTATACTCTGTTCACTTTACCTTGGCCTAAAATTGCCATCCCTCCGTCTGGAATGCTGGGCTGTAACGGGAGATTGGCATTAGAATATCATGCTCATCACGAAGAAGTGCTGCAGAGGTAGAGCCACAGTCTCCCTGGCACTGACCTACGTGAAATAAGCTTAAATGGACGATTTTTTTTTTTCCCCCGGTTAAAGTGCATGAGATCCAGACGTGGAAAAGCATTATCTTCTTTGTTTATATTAATTTTAAACACTTTATTCCATATATTCTTGTACACTCATGATCGCTAATCTCTGACCAGAGAGTAAGCCAAAGTCGTGGCCAGGCGTAGGCTACACAGTCAGACACACTCAACCATCGTTCCAGAAAGGTTTAGTGCTTCAGTGAATCATTTTCTAAGTATCACTGAAACACTTTTGTTTCACATATTATGGTTTCTCAAGTACTATATACATGGTAAGTAATAGACAAATTTGGTTATAGCTGTTATTTTTAGTCCGTAATGAGTGCGTGATGATATTTGAATTTCATACTGTGCTTTATTAGTCTGTTTTTTATTTCACTGACCTATTTCTTGAAGCGAGTCTTTAACCGAGCTGTTGGTAGGTTATAGCAGTGAAATATCCACGATTGCTACAGCAGCCGGCATCCACACGACATATTCTAAGTAAGAATGCTTCATAATACTTATATCATTGACAAAAATGTACCATTACTACTACTTGAAACTGAATGTTTTTCTCTAGTGATATCAGTCTCCGTTGCCCATAGATATAAATAAGCCTAGATGCCGCATGACACTACTTTAGATGCGTCTGCGCGGCCGCCATCTTGGAACGGTCGAGGCAGACGATGTCGTGTTCCTGACGATGATCAAAGCTGACCACTATTTACCTAGAAATGCAACAGCACTGTGCTGCTTTTGGGTGTAGAAAGCGTCGGAATATATCTATGGTGGCACCGATAGCACGAGCGGCTCAAATGTCTGGTTATGCAAACGTCCCTCAGCTGCTTCCCTATCCTCCGAAAGGAGGATGGTGGATTGCAGAAGGGAAATTTAAGCCTGCAGTCCACCGAGTTCACGTTTCAGATGAACCAGGAACCACAACCATTACCACCACAACAATAGCCACCACCACCACAACAACAGCCACCACCACCACAACAACAACAACCATCACCAAATCCACCACCACAACCATAACAGCAACAACAACCACACCCACCACTACAACAACAATCACCACCACAACAACAATCACTTCCATCACAACAACACCCACCACTATCACCACAACCACCAGCACATCAACCACCACCATCACAATAACCACAACCACAACAATAAGCACCACCACAACAATAACCACCACCCACCAACAACCACAAAAACAACCACCACCATCAGAACAACCACCATCACTACAACAACTACCACCACCACAACAACCACCACCACAACAACCTCCAGCACAACAACAACCACAACAATAATCACCACAGCAACAATCACAATAACAACCACAACAGCAACCACCATCACAACAACCACCACCACAATAACCACCACAGCAACAACCGTAACAATAACACCACCACAACAACAACCACCACCGCCACCAGTGCAACAACCACCATCACCACCTCCACCACAACATTCATTTTCATAGTCTAAATTCACTCTAAAACAAGCCCCACTATTATATGCTTGACCGCTCTAAGATGGCGGCCGCACGGACGCATCACCGTTGTACTGAGGAATTTATATCTATGCTGTTGCCATCCAGCGGGAGTGGTTGCCCTATTCCTATGCGACGTCTTATCTGCATGTCCCCTGTGGTCAAAATGTGTGCCAGTTAATGCCGTTAATTCATAAATAATTATTACGGTATATATGATGCCAGTACCAACATATAGTGGCACATGTTTTTTTAACTTCTTGGAAATTGCTAAATTGCAGAATGATTGAAGAAATGTCGGTTCCTGTTAGTAAACACACGTTATTATATTATGGAGGAGAAACCATAAGAATATGGTAATATCAAAGGTATAAGGAGCAGAACGCTTGAGATCACCTGGTTACAGTTCTTTGCCCTGCCCCGTAGTGCAGAGGCTGTGTTCGAATGCGTGGCTCGTGTTTGGTCATAGCACTGCCCGCCTCGCGTCTCTGGTCAGAGATTAGTAATCGTGACTGTACTTTATTCAAGTTGGCCTTGTCGTGGATGGCAGGAGAAAGATAAAGGTGAATCTGAGGTTTGATTGCTGTTTTATTCTCAAAAGGAAGTTATCTTGACGAGCAGTACTAAGGTGAGAGTGGTTTGTGCCAGCTAACTCCACGCCCTCTACTCCTGCCAGAAATGATCCCTGTAGAACGCAGGCATTGATCGGGTGGAAAGTGGAATATGGATGGATGAGTGGGTGGATGTGGAGGCTGTTTATGAGGATGAGTCATGGGGTGGGTGGATGTGGAGGCTGTGGTTGAGGATGGGTGGATGGAGTGGGTGGATGTGGAGGCTGTGGATGTGGATGTGTGGCATTGATCGGGTGGAAAGTGGAATATGGATGGATGAGTGGGTGGATGTGGAGTCTGTTTATGAGGATGAGTCATGGGGTGGGTGGATGTGGAGGCTGTGGTTGAGGATGGGTGGATGGAGTGGGTGGATGTGGATGTGTGGATGGGGTGGGTGGGTGTGGAGGCTGTTTATGAGGATGAGTGCATGAGGTGGGTGGATGTGGACTGTGGAGGCTGTTTATGAGGATGAGTGCATGGGGTGGGTGGATGTGGAGGCTGTGGTTGAGGATGGGTGGATGTGGATGTGTGGATGGGGTGGGTGGGTGTGGAGGCTGTGGATGTGGATGTATGAATGGGGTGCGTGGGTGATGAGGATGGATGGATGGGGTGGGTGGATGTGGAGGCTGTGGATGTGGATGGGGTGGGTTGGTGTGGAGGTTATGGATGTGGATGGACGGATGGGGTGGGTGGGTGTGCATGCTATGAATGCGGAATATACAGTATATCTGCTTTTACTCTTATCTTTCTGTCACTGAGAGATGAGATACTGCAATATCACTTTGTACGTTATCAGTGCAGTGTTTAGTGACATTGGAAGGATTTATACTACGCAGAAGTGGACAAGTAGGCATGATAAGCAAAATCAACGACATATATAGCATACCACATAATGTATAGCGCAAAAAGAGGTATTAACCACCCAAATCCAAAAATAAATCGCTAAGGAAGAGGTGTTAGGGAGCTTCTTTACCCGATGACAATAACCCCCTCTTCCTCCACGTTACTCACTCACTCTTCTAGTCAGTCTCTGATTCCCGCAGCCACAGCATGATATACCGGTAATTGTTTGCAGCACCACATCACTTTCATGCATTTACCACATTAGTGTGATTGTCATACTCTTGCAATTACCACATTATTGCAATTGCCACACTCTTGCAAGTGTTATATTATTTTAACTTTCACATTACTGTACATTCTTTCAATTCTACACTCTTGCAATTGCTACAGTTTTATTGCAACTGTCATTGACATATTGTAATTGCCACACTACTGCAATGCATCCACTCTTGCAATTGCCACATAATTGTAATTACCACGTTATTGCAATTGCCACAATTATAATTGCCACGTTATTGCAATTGCCACATTATTACAATTCCTATACTTGCAATTGCTACGTTATTGCAATTGCCACGTTATTGTAATTGCCACGTTATTGCAATTGCCACAGTTGCAACTGCCACGTGATTGCAATTACCACGTTATTTCAGTTGTCACGTTATTGCAGTTGCCACATTATTGCAATTGCCACAGTTGCAACTGCCACGTGATTGCAATTGCCATATTATTGCAATTGTCACACACACACACACACACACACACACACACACACACTTTTTAAGGCAAGGTGAATTTCTGCCGCTGAGAACACCTTCCCTCCGCACTGAAGGGGTTAAAGAGAGACACTGCACCCTCCATCCCATCACAGTATCAACAAAATATCTTATCTTTCTCTCTCTCTCTCTCTCTCTCTCTCTCTCTCTCTCTCTCTCTCTCTCTCAAAAAAAAAAAAAAAATGCAACACGAGACGCAATCTCCCACAAGTAAACAGGAGCCGAATAAAACCTTTCTCTACACTATCTCAAACTATATATTGAAAATTTTCCTTTTTAATATTTTGGGAACGAAGTGTATTCAAATTATCTCCAGTACATGTCATGAATAAAAAAAAAAAATGCACCAATATCGATGCATTTGGCCTTATATAATTTCGGCACCCAGAAAAAGCCGCTAGATTTTTTTTTTTTTTTTCCAGTCAAGGTAGAAGGAACTAAAAACAACAAGCCCTCAATAGTGTTCATTCAAATACGTAAGTTAATAAATAAGTAAATAAATGGGAAAACAATTCAGGCTCTGGCAAATGAGGCAAAATTGCTTAAAGTTCGTGACTATCCCGGCAAAACAAACATACCCCGATTCTAAGCCTTAATTTGCCTCGTCTGTGACTTCTCCACGTATTTAGATATATATTAGTCATATTTCACTTATAAGCAGGTGTTCTGGCCCCTTTTCTCACCTGAGTCACGGGAGGCGAGCGTCGGGCCGTACGCAATCGAAAACAAGAAAATGAAATGGAGTCTTCTGCTTCAGCAACTTTTCTTTTCGCTTCTCCTGTGGCGTTTTCTTTGTCGCGTGAATCAGAGAAAACTGTGTGTCAACAAACCCCACCTGCTTTGGGGTTGTACGGACGCCGAGCTTGTCAGGAGAGGATATTTATATGCTTTTTACAGATATTTTTGTGATTGCAAGTATGCCGTGGAATGCCATCGCTTCCAAGAAGAGACTGCAATACCTGCAGCGTTGCTCGAGGGCGAAGAGCTTGAAGAAGATGGCCACAGCATCAGAGGCTGGAAGAACGGTATCAGCAGGTGAGCTGACGTGTATTGTAGGTTTATTTACGTAAATAAATCGAATACCATGGACTGCATAGAAGAACGTTTGACAGGCATGAAAGTGAGAAAAATTTGGTATATATCGTTGGGGGTGATGCCGTGTCTGGTGGTAGGGCCACAACCTGAGCCTACAGGTGACTGTAAATAACATGGTACGGACTAGTGTTTATAGTTTTTTTTTTTTTTTTTTTTTTTCATAGAACAACGTTTGATAAGCATGAAGGTGTGGAAAACTTGGTACCAGGTGGTGGTGATGGAGTGTCTTGTGATAGCTATTTCTGCCACTTTACTTGAGCTTACAGGTGACTTGTAAATAACATGATACAGACTTGGCTTTATAGTTTTAGTTATTTATTTATTATTTGCATAGAACAACATTTGATAGGCATAATGGTGAGAAAAACGGTATATATCTTGGTGGTGGTGGTTCTACGAGGGGTGATTAGAAAGAAATGACAGTGAGTCCATAAACTTTTATTAGCATGAAGAACTATCAAACTATGACTCACATTCCTTCAAAGTACTCCCCTCCAACCTCTATGCAGCGTTCCATTCTCTTTCTCCACTTCATGAAGCAAGCGTGGTACTCTGAAGACGGTATACTTCGGAGTTCTGAATTGACGGTCCGTGCCAAGTCTTGGATGCGATGAAATTGCTTCCCAGCGATGGCAAATTTAATTTTTGGAAACAACCAAAAGTCACAGGGAGCCAGGTCAGGGGAGTAGGGTGGGTGGGGGAGCAGAGTTATACCTTGTTGTTCCAGGTACTGCATAGTGAGGCGAGCTTTGTGGGGTGCAGCATTGTCGTGGTGCAGCAAAAGGCGAGACCAATGGCGGGTTGGTGCGGTGTTGGCCTTGTGTTCCAAGACTTGTGGAAGGACCTGGTCTGTGTAGTATTGGGCTGTGATAGTGGACTTTTCAGGCATCACATCCACGCATATTGGTCCTTGAGAATTGAAAAAGATGGTGAAAAGGCGCTTCCGGCTGCGAAATCCTTCCTTCAAAATCTGAGGTCGAGGGTCTTCGTCGCCCAACCACACCATGTTTGACTGCTTGTCACGGGTTGTGAAGAATGAAATCCAACACTCATCTCCAGTAGCAACATCTGAGAACCGTTTTGGACCATTTGGTTCAAATTCAGCAAGCCAGACACGACAAATCCTCACCCGTTCAGCCTTTTGCTCATCAGTCAACAAATGGGGTATCCATCGACAACACTTCTTCCTCAGGTGTAATTGTTCATGCACGATGTCATATGCACTCCCATAACTGATATCAAGCTCCAAGGCTAAGAACCTAAGAGTTACAGTTGGATCCTCGTCAATGATGGACCGTGCACGGACAGTTGTTGCTTCGGTCACGGATGTCCGGGGGCATCCAGAGCGTTGTTCATCTTTCAATTCAGTTTTTCCTGCTGTGAAAGCACGAATCCAGCGGGAAACAGTTTCCAGGGAAGGAGTAGTGTCTGGATAAACTTGTAATAATTCCCCTCGAATCTCTGTTGCTTTCTTTCCCAGTTTCCACCTCGTAAAAATGTAGAACCTGCAGCCTTCTTTCGAGTAATCCATGTTTCTGGCCAGAGAGCAAAAACAAGAGTGAAGCATTCACTCACAACAATAAAACAAGAAAAGTTAGGCATACGGCGACAAGTTCAAACTCGTAAGGACAGGCAACTCTGCACTCTCCTTGCTCCCCTACCTCCCATCATTCAAGGTTTTCATGTTATAGCACGAACTGTCATTACTTTCTGATCACCCTTCGTACTGCCACTGTGCCTGAGTTATAATACTGCAGAGTATTCCAGTTTCAAAGTGCCGTACTGCAAATTTACAGAAATAAGAATAAGAAAATATATACTTTCTCACTTATTTCTGGACGGATTTTCTTCAATAAAAAAGCATTTTAGTTGTCTGGTTGTAAGTGAAAGATGCGAAGTCTGGGTCTGTGGGGAACTGTGTCTTGCGTCGGATGACATATCGATCATCGTGATGGAGGTTTACTGTAGATGGCTGGCATGTGAAAAGTGATTGGTGAGAGTGTTTGCTTGTTGTTTGTTTAAGGGTATGGTGTCTGTTATTGTGATGGCAGCGTAGGCTCTGATTGTGTAGTATTGCTGTTGGAGAGTGTGATGCTGTTTAGTGTTTTGTAGAGTTTGCTGGTGTTTGTTTTGTGATCAGGTGTTTGGAGGTAATTAGTCCTGTTTAGTGTTTGCTGTTCTGATATTTTATTGTTTATTTGGTGTTGAGTTCTTGTAGTTGTTGTACAGTGTCTTGTGTATGGGGTGTTGGAGACTGTTGTAGTATGTCGCGTTGACTGATGAAACCTTGAATTTCTGGTTTGAAGTTGGGGTTGTGTCTCTTTCTGTTGCCTCTAGGGATGTGTTTTTTGTCTGCATTTTGAATAATTGTATTGAAATTACCTTCAAGGCTACAAATATTCCTATCTTTAAAAGTATTGAAATTCTCGGCATCTTACTTAACAGTGCCCACAGCTGGACCTCTCATGTCAGATCACTTGCTAAAACCGCCTCAGAGAAACTTAAATTATTGTACAGAGTCCGTAACTTCTTCACTGACGAGCAGTTAGCCATAATTTACAAGTCATGTGTGCTTTCAGCTTGCATATTGCTCACCCTTGTGGAATGGATGTGGAGAGGTTGCACTAAAAGAACTAGACAAAATTCAGAACACAGCTGATGGATTTATTAATAATACTACTATTACAAATAAACTACCTCCCCAACAGGTAAGAAGGATTGTTGCCTCCCTTGCATTTTTTTCAGATACTTTTATGGTAAATACTCAGACGAAGTTGCATCCACGGTGCCACTTCTCCATGCCGTCCGCAATGCTACACAGTCATCTGGTAGAGCTCATGACTGGACTGTCACACTGCCATATTGCAGAACTTTTGCCTAACAGAATTCCTTTATTTACCGGACTATATCTCTTTGGAATTCGCTTCCCCTGAATGGTTTCCCCCCCAAACATCAACCTGCAACTGTTCAAGTCCAACTGTTATAGATTTTTTTATAAATGGAGGACACTTATAATCTGGAGTATGGATTATTTTTATTCATTTGTTTTCCTTTCTCTATTCTGTTATTTTAAAAAAATCGAATCACTTGCCCTATTCCTACTGTCACCTCTCCTCTGCTCAGTCTGTTTTCTGCTGCTGTTCTGTCTCTCGAAGTGCTGTCTGCTTTGACCTTTCTACCTGGTCTTCTGCTGTCTGCTGCTCCCTGTCTCCATCATCTGCTCCTCCCTTACTTCTTGTCTTACCGTACTCTTTTCATCTTTTCAGCTATCTACTCTGCTCTCACTCTGCTCTTTTTTCTCCCTCTGCTGTCTATTATCCTCTTTCTCCTTGCTCTTTTCATCCATCCTTCTGCTTCAATCCTGCTGTGAGCTCCACGTCTGCTTTTTCCTGCTCCTTCAGCTCTCTCCTCAAGTCATACTTCACGGCAGCAGGCATCAAGCCCCACATGAGCACACTCACTGCTACAAGCACACCCATAGCGCACATGGCCACCGTATAACTACCGCTGACGTCACGAATGAAGCCTGAAAGTAAACAAGAGGTCAGGCTAGGTGGGGTTAGGTGACATTAGGTTAGGTCAGGCCAGGTTAGACTAGGTTTAGGCTGTTAGGTGACATTAGGATAGGTTAGGCTAGGTTTAGGCTATGTTAGGTGAGATTAGGTTAGGTTAGGCTAGGTTAGACTAGGTTTAGGTTAAATTAGGTTAGATAAGGTCAGACTAGGTTATGTTAGTGTGTTAAGCTGCAACAGGTCAGGTTAAATTGTGTTGAGTTAAGCTGGGTTTGGGTTGGCTTGGTGAGATTCGCCTGGGTTAGATTGAAGTAAATGAGGTTAGGATGGGTTAGGCGAGGTTAGGTTAGGTTGGATTTGGTGGAGCTGGAACCCACTGCGTGAAGGTGTCCCTCTCAGGTTTTGGTAACCTGGAGGCAAGAACAACCAGCCTCGAGAGCCCCTCAGTCGCATTACGTGATCAATAAACCCCAACTACCCCTCAGATGGAGACTTCCCTGGGCCTCATGCGTGTGAGGCGCCTTAACCCGCTAGACCACCAGGCACCTAAAATTTTGAGAGAGAGAGAGAGAGAGAGAGAGAGAATTACCTTACCTATAAACGGGATGATGATGATGTGTGTAAATGCCAAAACGAGAGAATTAGCCCCGTGAATTGCAGGTAGCTTATCCAGGCCGAGGTACTTAGGCATGGCGAGTATTGTGAGGGTGGCAGCAGTACCCACACCGTAGCTGTACATTGCCATCACCACCTTCAGCCACACCAACTCCCTCAGGAACCCCAATGCTGTGAAGGAGAGATAGAAAGATGTGTAGATGGATAGATAGATAGATAGATGGATGGATGGATTGTTGGATAGATACATTTTCAGACAGACCAACGCTCATATTCTTAAAATTTTCCTTCCTTTTTAGATGTGTTGGAAGGTCATCCTTCGCTGAACTGGTATTTAAAAAAAAAAAAATCCTTCTCTTTCTGAGCTGCTTGAAGGGCAAGGTCTTCCCTTCGAGCAGCTGAAAATATTGTGTAATAACCAAAATGAAATTTAACAAATTAATCACACTGTCCTGACAGAGATTCAATTTCAGGCCCCCATGCTTCAATGGCGTGCACGTTACCACTGAGCCAAAGAGAGGATCCTCCGCTTTTCCTCTAAGCAACACAGGCTTTTATACACCCCACTACATCTTTTCTCCCTTGGTGATTAATTTGGTCAGTTTCGAACACACGTGGTAGCGTAGCACACTGGAGGCCACCAATGGGGGCTCTGCTGACCACACCGGACAGCTCACCCCCGAGATGTAAGGCTGTCAATATCATTGCCCTCAACACCTCGCCTCACATCCCTCACCGCTGCCAACCAATGTAATAACTGACCTGAAACTTAACAATTAATCGCTCTGTCCTGACCGAGTTTCAATCTCATGCTTGATATGCATGCACATTACCACTGAGCCAAAGACAGGATCCCCCGCTTTACCTCTAAGCAACACGGGCTTTTATACACCCCACTACAATTGGAACTTGGCGGCATCATTTGACCCGTCTCTTCAATAATCCCTTTGCAATTTTTGTACATTCTTTTGTAGTTTATCATCTTCAATATATTTGAAATATCGATGAAAGGTACTCCACAATTTTATGAATATGATTCACAATGATGTACTGATTTTTAAAGAGCTATATGTATCTCTTTAAAGTGTTACCCATATCGGCTGAGATGTTTAGCCAGACTTGAACAGAGCAGACGACGTACTGCCTCCGATATTCATCCAGTCTTATAATTATGCTCTGACAATGACAAATCTTATACATTAGGGCCAGGTCACACCAGGATTTTTTTTTTTTTCCAAGAAATATTTTGCCTCTTAATTTGCCCGGAAAACGAAAATCTGCCATCAAGATCACATGAGTGGTTTTGCTTATGTCTTCCAGCAGGAAGAAATAAGTGAGCGCCGCCATGCGAGTACATTAGACGGACGTTAGCAAGTCATTCTTACATTGATGAATAACAACATTAAAGATAATAATATTCCTTGAATATAATTTATTATGAAAATTATTGTCTTGAGGTATGAACACCGCTGCGGTGTTGGCCAGAATGGTATTTATGGCTGAATACAAACCATCAGTATGGATGTGGTGGGGACCGCCCACATCCCAAATGTGCTGTGCTTTGATTATCCAGCACAAGATATGCATGTTTTCATGTATTATTTTACAGTTCTAATGCTCCACCATATCAGATATCAGCAGGATGGATCGTTTTAGCTTAACAGGGCTACCAACCTGGACATTTTCCCTTCCCTTCCAAGGGAACCAGTTTGAATATTGATAGAAATCAAAACTTGAACGAGAAGGGAAAGTTTAGGGAAGGAATTATTTTTAATAATACAGTTGTAAATTCCACAGCCCACCTATAAAGCCACACCTGCTCTCTCAGGAATCCAAATACTGTCGGGGATAAACAGATGGACTGATAGATGGGTAGATGGATAGACCGATGGATGGATGGATAAATAGTCCTTATGCTGGCATGACCACACGACCCATTACACACACACACACACACACACATACACACATACACACACACACACACACACTCATACACACATACACACACGGCATCGTCGGAGGTAGACGTCCGTTACCGGCGCTCCATACCAGCTCAACACGGCCAGAGGCATTACCTAAATAAGTATCTTTGAATGAGTCAAGCTCTGTACCAGGTTAGACTAAATGATTTTTTATTATTAAAAGGAAAAGAAATAATAAGTTTAAATAAGACTGGTTCAAACAACAAAGAACCACGATGCGTTGAGTCAGCTGGGTTTGTTTACAGCAACACAGGGAAAGCGTGCACACTTTGTAAGTAAATACTCTGTTCATTTAGTATTACAAAATGGATCCATACTTCAGTAAAACAAATTTGGAAAAGAAAAGGGATAAAAGTAAAAAGCAAAATGATGATTTCTACCAAGAACTGGTTGAAGTGGAGACTCACAATAGACTGGTTGAATGTGTACACAAACTAGAAATGGCTTTCAAAAATGAAATTAATGAAATAAAGAAGCAAATGCACTTGCAAAAGGAAGAGATAGAAAAACTGGGAAGGGAGGCCAAGAAGAAAGACACAACCATCAGTGAACTAACAGTGGAATTGAATACGCTTAGGAAGAAAGTGAGTGAAATGGGAAGTACAGTAGTTAATCACGAGAGTGTTATGGAAGAGTTAAAAAATGACACAGAGACAATTAGACAAGCAAGCAGTCTTATGGACCAGAGCATTGATATTGAGGAGAAGATAACACAGGTGAATGAAGCTGTGCAAAGCTACAAAAATGATGTAGAAACCACGTATGCTGAAATGGTGAAAGTAAAGAAAGACTTAGAAACAAGGGTGGAGGAAAAAAACATTAAAAAGGAAGTAAAAAGAATAATCCTAAACAATCCAAAGTTAGTCAGAGATTCAGTAGAAATAAATAAATCAATAGTAATCACTGGTATAGAAGAGGAAGAAATTAAAAACAAGATCACTAGAGACAAAAAGGAGATGGCAAATGTAATGAGCTTACTGAAAGAAGTATCAGAGGAAATCTGTAGTAAAGACATAGAGGAACACAAAAAGTTAGGGAAATACGAGAAAAGCAAGACAAGACCTCTAAAGGTGACCTTCCAGAGTGTAAACACTGTGGAAGAGATACTAAAAAATGCAAAGAATCTTATGGAAAAAGAGGAGTTCAAAAATGTATGGATAAAAAGATGCCTAACACAAGAGGAACTGGAATTAATGAAAGAGAAAAGGGAGGAAGCAAAAACAAAAAATGAGGGAAGATCAGAAGAGGACAAGAAGAAATTTTTTTACAAAGTAATAGGATTGCAGGTACGAAAGTGGTACACAAACAGGATGGAAGAAAAATGGAAGTTAGTGGAACCATGTCTTGACAAGTATATAAACAAGATGATAAAGTTGATGTACCGGTACTCAAATGTGGATGGAATGGTATCTAAATTACTAGAGATGATTGATTATGTCAGAGAAAATGAACCACAAATAATATGCCTAACTGAGACAAAATTAACACCAAGGATATCCAATGACATACTAAACTTAGAGGAATACAATATATGGAGAAGAGACAGAAATTTAAAAAAAGGAGGAGGAATTATAATATTAACTAAGAAAATTCTAAAAGTCAAGGAAATAAACCTAGATATACCATCACAAGTAGAACTGATTGCAGTAGAGATCGACACATCTGAAGGTAAAGTAATTGTAGCCAATTTGTATATGCCACCCAGATCAAACACATGGGAAAGAGACGAATATGAGGACCTGGCAGAGAGTACAATTCAGAGTATAAGATCCTTGCTACATAAAATGGAAGAGAAATCGGAAAGAATTATACTAACTGGGGACTTCAATACAAATATAAATTGGAATACTCTAGATATAAATAGCCAAGAAAGCTGTTGGGACCAAAAGCTCCTGGATCTCATACAAGAGTTTTTCTCAACGCAACATGTGAGGGAAACCACTAGAAAAAGAGGACTTGATGTACCTTCAGTGCTAGATCTAATATTTACTAGGCTAGAAAATGACATTGACAGTTTAATATATCACCCTCCACTCGGCAAAAGCGATCATGCAGTACTAAATTATAACTTCAGGATAGCATATGACATAGTAAACATCAATGATAGTTACAAAAAGAGACTAAACTATAAAAAGGGAAATTATCAAGACCTAAAGAAGTATTTCTTAGAAGTTGATTGGGAAAATGAGCTTAGAGGACAAGATTTAAATGCTGTATATAAAAATTTTTGTGAATTTTATGAAATAGGAGTCCAGAAGTACATCCCACAGCACAAAGAAGCAGATAAGAAAATTCAGAAATGGTTCAATACAGAATGTAAAAAATCAAAAGAAAGAAGAGATTTGTGGAATAGATACAGAAGACACAATAGTGAAAGGGCGTATAATAATTACAAACAGGCAAGAAACGACTATACAAGAATAAGGAGGGAAGCCCAGAAACAGTTTGAGGAGGATATAATAAATAAAAGTAGTGATCAACCAAAGCTGTTTTACAGCTATATCAGAAGCAAAACCAAAGTAAAAGATATAATACAATCCATCACGGACGAGGGAATCACTTATACACAAAAGAAAGATATTTGTGAAGCACTAAATAAGAATTTCCAATTAGTTTTTACGGAAGAAAAAAAATATTGAGAGGGAATATGTGGAACACGCATGTCCACACGTACTACCAGATATACAAATAGCAGAAAAAGTAATACAGGAGGAGTTAAGTAGATTAGACAGAGGAAAAGCAAGTGGTCCTGATGAAATTTCATGTTGGGTGTTACGAGAATGTGCAAAGGAGTTAAGTAAACCATTATTTTTAATTTTCAAGAAATCCTTGAGTCAAGGGAAACTACCTGATATTTGGAAAAAAGCAAATATAGTCCCCTTATTCAGGAAAGGAAATAGACAAAATCCTCTCAACTACCGACCAGTATCACTGACCAGTGTTGTAAGCAAGGTATTAGAAAAACTTATAAGAAAAGCTTGGGTAAATCATCTAGAAGAACACAGTATGATAACAGAAAGACAGTTTGGTTTCAGAAAAGGAAAATCATGTGTTACTAATCTGTTAAACTACTATGACAGAGTAACAAACACAATACAGGAAAGGGAAGGATGGGTGGACAGTATCTATTTAGATTTCAAGAAAGCTTTTGACACTGTACCACACCAAAGACTTTTATGGAAGCTGTACCATCAAGGAGGAATTCGAGGCAAACTGTGTTGTTGGATGCAAGACTTTCTCATAAAAAGAGAAATGAGGACAGTACTAAGAGGAAACTACTCATCATGGAAAGAAGTGACTAGTGGAGTACCACAGGCTTCGGTGCTGGCACCAATCATGTTTCTAGTGTACATAAATGATATAAACAATAACACTGGAAATGAGAGCTATCTGAATATGTTTGCAGGTGATGCAAAAATACAAAGGAGAATTACTAGCACAGACCCTTGTAGGGAGCTACAAGAAGAATTAAATAAACTTCATGAATGGAGTAGTACATGGCAAATGGAATTCAATGTGGACAAGTGTCATGTAATCAAGTTTGGTAAAAGTGGAAAAAGACCTGATTGGGATTATAAGTTAGGAAATAAAACCCTATACACATCAGAAAGAGAGAAAGACCTAGGTGTGATTATCAATAACAGACTATCTCTGGCTGACCACATCAGCGAGAAGGTACGGAACATGTATACACTGCTTGCAAATATGAGAATAGCATTCACATACATAAATGAAGACATGCAAAGAAGGATAATAACATCATTCATTAGACCAACCCTGGAATATGCATCAATAGTCTGGAATCCTCATCTCAAAAAGCATATAGACAAGATTGAAAAAGTTCAAAGGGCCGCTACAAGATGGATACCAAGCTTAAGGGACCTAAGCTATGAAGAAAGACTAAATAAACTGAATCTACCAACACTACAGGAGAGAAGGAAAAGAGGTGACATGATAATGCTATATAAGTGCATATCAGGAAAGGAGAAAATAGACATAAATGATTACTTAACATATGGAGAAGCATCAGCAAGAGGACACTGCAAAAAACTGCATAAGAAGAGAGGTGATAAAGACGTAAGGAAATTCAGTTTCCCAAACAGAGCAATTGATCAATGGAATGCACTACCGAATGAAATAGTGTGTGCCAAAACAATTCACAAATTTAAGGATATGTACGATAAATATGGTCTAAGACATGGGACAATACGAGCTTGACTCATTCCTGTAAAGATACAATTAGGTAAGGTAAGAACACACACACACACACACACACACACACACGAGGCGCTGAGCAGAGAGGACGCACGTCACATTGCTCTGCATCTGCCAAACCTGGCCAAGTGGCCATAGCTAAATTAGTATCTTTATATGAGTCAAGCTCTGTACCAGGTTAAACTAAATGGTGTCCTAATATAAAAGAGGAAGTTTTAAGTAAGACTGCTGTTCAAATAGTAAAATAAACAAAGTAGTGCAGGAATGCGCCAAGCAGCGTCAGCTGATCAGTTGTTTTGTCTGCGCCAGGGAATGTAAGTAGAATCTGTGCTCTTAGTACTGCATGATGTCCACCTACTTTAGTAAAGCAAATTTGGAAAAGAAAAGGATAAAGGTAGAAAGCAGGATGATGATTTCTAACTGGTTGAAATGGAGATGTACACCAAGCTGGTAGAACGGGTAAACAGATTAGAGATGGCATTTCAGAATGAAATGGATGAAATGAAGACACTGTTGCACATGCGAAAGGAAGAAATAGAAAAATTAAGAAAGAAAATCAACAAGAAAGACACAACAATAGATGAGCTGACAGTAGAAGTGGGTTCACTTAGAAGGAAAATTAGTGAGATGGCAAGTACAGTAGTCAATCACAAGAGTATCATGGAAGAGTTCAAAAATGATAGAGACAATTAGGTAAGTAAGCAGTCTGATAGATCAGAGCAGTGATATTAAAAAGATAACACAGGTGAATGAAGCTGTGCAAAGCTACAGAAATGATGTGGAAACAACTTATGCTGAGATTATGGAAGTAAAGAAAGACTTAGAAACAAGGGTGGAAGAAAAAAGCATTAAAAAGGAAGTGAAAAGAAGAATCCAAAACAATCCTAATTTAGTCAGAGATTCAGCAGATATCAACAAATCTATAGTAATCACTGGTATAGAAGAGGAAGAAATAAAAAAAAAAACAAGATCTCCGGAGACAAAAAGGAGATGGCAAATGTAACGAGCATATTGAAGGAAGTATCAGAGGAAATCTGTAATAAAGACATAGAAGAACACAAAAGGCTAGGGAAATATGACAGAAATAAGTGAAGGCCCCTAAAGGTAACCTTCCAGAATGTAAACACTGTGGAGGAGATACTAAAAAATGCAGAGAAACTCATGGAAAAAGAATAATTCAAAAATGTATTGATAAAAAAATTCCTAACTCAAGAGGGCCTGGAATTACTAAAAGAGAAGATGGAGGACGCAAAAAACAAAGGAGAGAAGATCAGAGGACGAGAAGAATACATTTTTTTTACAAAGTAATTGGATTGCAGGTATGAAAGTGGTACATAACCAGGAGGGAATAAAAAGGAGGAAGGTAGTTGACCCAAGTCATGATAAGTATGTAAACAAGATGATAAAGTTGATGTACTCAAATGTAGATGGAATGGTATCTAAATTATTACAGATGAATGATTATATCAGAGAAAATGAACCACATATAATATGCCTAACTGAAACAAAATTGAAACACCAAGGATATCAATTGACATCCTAAACTTAAAGGAATACAATATATGGAGAAGAGATAGGAACTTAAAAAAAGGAGGAGGAATTATAATATTAACAAAGAAAAATCTAAAAGTCAAAGAAATAGAACTAGATATACCCTTACAAGTAGAACTGATTGCAGCAGAGATCAATATATCTGAAGGAAAAGTAATTGTAGCAAATTTATATATGCCACTCAGATCAAACACATGGGAAAGAGACGAATGTGAGGATCTGGCAGAGTATAATTCAGAATTTAAGAGCATTACTACATAGAATGGATGAGAAATCGGAAAGAATTATACTAACTGGAGATTTTGATACAAACATAAATTAGAATACTCTAGATATAATAAGCCAAGAACCAAAAGCTCGTGGATCTCGTGCAGTTTTTCCTAACGAAACATGTAAGGCAGGAGTCGGCAACCTTTTCAGTGTGAGGGCCAGAGAAAGCTTCTAGGAGTAGCCTGCGGGCCAGAGTGCCAAAGAGAACCCGAAAGTGACAGTCTACAAAAATTTTATAGAAAAGCAGGCAAACCAGTGACTAGATTACAAGAAATTTATTGAAAAACATGCAAATCATTGACTGCCGAAAACAGTTTGTGACAATATACAAAAAAAATATATAGAAAAGCTGGCAAACCAGTGACTAGATTACAATAAATTTATTGAAATACATGCAAATCAGTGACTGCAGAAAACAGTTTGTGACAATGTACAAAAATTTTGTAGAAAAGCAAGCAAACCAGTGACTAGATTACTAGAAATTTATTGAAAAACATGCAAATCAGTGACTGCAGAAAACAGTTTTATCAAGAGACATGCAAATTAGTGGGATGGTTGGTGCTGTTTGCCATGGAGAAGTGATTCAATGTCTGGATCGATTGATGAGGTAGACAAGAGCAGAATGTCATTCAGGTGGCGGTCACTTAGCTGGGAGCGAATGCGAGACTTTGTATATTTCATTTTTGAAGAGTTGCTCCCTGGCAATTTTCCGTGGTGCTTCTGTAGTAAAGATCTGTCTTGTAAATTTGCCCCGCGCTACCTGCCGCGATCACATCACGAGGCGCCGACTTACTCATTTAGTTGGCTAGGCTGTTGCGGTCCGGATTGTTATATAAATATCAAGCAGGGTGACGGGCCATGAGTTCGGACTCTGCGGGCCAGATCTGGCTCGCGGACCGGAGGTTGCCGACCCCTGATGTAAGGGAAAGCACCAGAAAAAGAGGACTTGATGTACCCTCAGTACTAGATCTTATATGTACTAGGCAAGAGAATGATATTGACAATTTAACGTAGCACCCTCCGTTCGGCAAAAGCGACCATGCTGTACTAAATTGCGACTTCAGGATTGCATATGACATAGATAACAGCAAAGAAAGTTACAAAAATAGCCTAAATTATAAAAAGGGAAACTATCATGATTAGGAGGAGTACTTCTTAGAAATAGATGGGGAAAAGGAGCTTAGAGGACAGGATTTAAATGCTATATATAAAAAATTCTGTGAACTTCATGAAATAGGAGTCCAGAAGTACATCCCACGGCACAAAGAAGCAGAAAAGAAAATAAAGAAATGGTTTAATACAGACTGTAAAAAATCAAAAGAAAAAAGAGATTTGTTGTGGAATAGATACAGAAGACACAATAGTGAAAGGGCATATAACAACTATAAACAGGCAAGACACAATTATACAAGAATAAGGAGGTAAGACCAAAAAAAAGTTTGAGGAGAACATCATAAATAAAAGCAGTGATCAACCGAAGCTATTTTACAGCTACATCAGAAGCAAAACGAAAGTAAAAGGTAAAATACAATCAATTATGGATGAGGGGATCACCTATACACAAGAGAAGGATATTTGTGAAGCACTAAAGAAGAATTTCCAATCATTTTTTACAGAAGAAAATAATTTTGAGAGGGATGATTTGGAATATTCATGCCCACACATATTACCAGATATAAAAATATCAGAAAAAGAAATACAGAAGGAGTTAAGTAAATTATGCAAAGGAAAAGCAAATGGTCTTGATGAAATTAAATGTTGGATGCTACATGAATGTGCAAAGGAGTTAAGCAAACCATTATCTTTAATTTTCAAGGAATTCTTGGGACAAGGTAAACTACCTGATATTTGGAAGAAAGCAAACATTGTTCCCTTATTCAAGAAAGAGAATAGACAAAATTCACTCAACTACCAACCAGTATCACTAACCAATGTTGTAAGCAAGGTATTAGAAAAGCTGATAAGAAAAGTTTGGGAAAATCATCTAGAAGAACACAGTATGATAACAGAAAGACAGTTTGGTTTCAGAAAGAGAAAATCATGTGTTACTAATCTGTTGAGCTACTGTGATAGGGTAACAGAAACATTACAGAAAAGAGAAGGATGGGTGGACAATATCTATTTAGATATCAGAAAAGAATTTGACAGAGTTTCGCACCAAAGACTTTTATGGAAACTGTACCATCTAGAAGGAATCCGAGTCAAACCGAATTGTTGGATGCAAGGTTTTCTAAAGAAAAAAAAAAAAAAAAAGAGAGAGAGAAATGAGAACAGTACTAAGGGGAAATTACTCATCATGGAGGGAAGTGACTAGCGGAGTTCCACAGGACCAGTGTTAGCACCAATCATGTTTTTTAGTGTATATACATGATATAGACACTAACATTGGAAATGAAAGCTATTTAAATATGTTTGCTGATGATCCAAAAATACGATGGAAAATTACTAACGCAGACTTGTAAAGAGCTACAAGAAGAATTAAATAAATTTCATGAGTGGAGCAAAACATGGCAAATGGAATTCATTGTGGACAAGTGTCATGTAATCAAGTTTGGTAAAAGTGGAAAAAGACCTGATTGGGATTATAAGTTAAGAAGTAAAACCCTACCCACATCAGAAAGAGAGAAGGACCTAGGTGTGATTATCAATAATAGACTATCTCCAGCTGACCACATCATTGGGAAGGTACGGAACATGTATATACTGCCTGCAAATATGAGAATAGCGTTTACATACATAAACTTGGATTATTGTACAGAGTCCGTAACTTCTTCGCCGATGAGCAGTTAGCTATAATTTATAAGAGTCATGTGCGCTCTCAGCTTGAATATTGCTCACCCTTGTGGAATGGTTGTGGAGAGGTTGCATTAAGACAACTAGACAAAATTCAGAATAAAGCTGTTAGAATTATTAACAACCCTGCCACTACATATAAACTACCTCCCCTGCAAGTAAGAAGGAATGTTGCCTCCCTTGCATTATTTCACAGATATTTTTTTGGCATATGCTCAGACGAAGTTGCGTCCATGGTGCCACCTCTCCATGCCTTCCCCCGTGCCACACGGGCATCTGGTAGCGCTCATGACTGGAATATCACTCAACCATTTTGCAGAACTTCTGCCTATCAGAATTCTTTCATTCCCCGAACTACATCTCTCTGGAACACGCTTCCCCAGAGTTGTTTTCCTCCAAATTTCAACCTACAACTCTTCAAGTCTAACTGTTACAGATATTTTATGAACAGAGGACACCAGTAATCTGGTGTATGGATTATTTTTTTTTCCCCATTTGTTTTTCCTTCCTCCGTTCTGTTATTAAAAAAAAAAAAAAAAATGAAGACTTGCTAAAAAAGATAATAACATCATTCATCAGACCAACCCTGGAGTATGCATCAGTAGTCTGGAGTCCTCATCTCAAAAAACAAATAGATAAGACTGAAAAAGTCCAAAGGGCCGCTACAAGATGGATACCAAACTTGAGAGATCTAAACTATGAAGAAAGACTAGAAAAACAATCTACCTACACTACAGGAGAGAAGGAGAAGAGGAGACATGATTATGCTATATAAATGCATACCAGGGAAGGAGAAAATAGACATAAATTATTACATAACCTATGGCTATGCATCAGCAAGAGGACACTGCAAAAAAATGCAAAAAAAGAGAGGCGATAAAGACGTAAGGAAATTTAGTTTCCCAAATAGGGCAGTTGATCAGTAGAATGAACTACCGAATGAAATAGTGTGTGCCAAAACAATTCATAAATATAAGGATATGTGCAATAAAAATGGATAAAGACACGGGACAGTACAAGCTTGACTCATTCCTGTAAAGATACAATTAGGTAAGAACACACAATTTCACGCCTCCCTTCTTTGTCAACACAGAGGCTTTTCTGACAATTTCCAAAGAACTGTGAAGTGCAAACAAGAAATGCACTAACCAAACAGAGAAACAGTCATGATGGAAGCCCCAGCCATTAACACAATGCGCATGTTGAAGAAGCTGAGGTCGGAAAGGGGCCCAGTGATGATACGTGCGATCATGTTGGTGATGGCGGTTATGGAGATACACCAGGCAGCATCGGAGAGTGTATAGCCGAAATTCTGTATGGCAAAAGGAACCATTACCAGGAACGTCTGGTATGCAGTTGAGGAACAGACAGCGGCAGTGATGATGACAATGGCCTGGAATGACCTGAGGATGGCGAGGTTCAGAAACGCCAAGCGAATTATTCGAAGCATCGACCTGAGACACAGCTTGACCCCGGTGAGAGAGCAGTGAGAGGGCTTTTTGACTTCTTCAACTCCCGCCTCCATTTCCACATCTTCGTTCTGGTTCCCGATGAGGCTGGGGAGGGATGCCACACTGCAGACTTCAGAGTATGAGAGTCCCAGGGACAAGTTGCTCCCCCGACACTCGCTGACCCTGCGGCCATCCATGCGCCGAGTGAGTATCTTCTTCCTGTCCAGTTCTGGGATCTTTGTAACCAGTCCTTCACATTGTTCCTGCAGTATGCTCTTCCTCTCCAGCTCTTGAGTTTTCACCATTAATCCTTCCCTTTGTTCCTCCACTTTGTCCCTCGAAACCTTTAAATCACAGCCATTATCACTCTCAGATGCGCTACTTACTTTGGGATCATCAACTTTAAGTACACTGTTCACTTCTGGATCATCACCTTTAAGTGCTCCATCACTCTGAAGTACTTCCGCCTTGGGGTCATCACTCTCCCTTCCACCATGTACTTCTGCATCATCACCTTGAAGTACACTGTTCACTTCTGGATCATCACCTTGGAGTACTCCATCAATTTGTAGTACTCCTTCCACCTTGGGGTCATCACCCTGCCTTCCACCACGTACTTCAGGATCATCACCTTGAAGTATGCTATCACCTTTCCCATCATCACCTTCCTCATCATCAAAGGGCTTCAGGTGCCACTCAACCGGCTGGAAGAGACAAGTAGCCGGGACGGTGTGTAGAACGATGGCGCCCAGGACCAAGATGGCGCCTTGCAAGGAATACTCGTCCAGCAGGTACCGTACCAGTGGAGGGCCTGCAAAAAGTCCAGAACATATCCCAGCCATGAGGAAGGCGTGGGCTAGCCCCCTCCGACGTTCGAAGTAGGAAGAGACGATGAGGAAACACGGCTTGCAGGCCAGGCAGCCGAAGATACCTGAGGAGGGAGGGAAATTAGCCATTTTTGAAGCCTGCAGTGATGCCATTTCTTTCCTGCTATGTACAGAAAATTGTCTTAAATTGTATTAATCTCTTCATAAGCATTCAGAGACAAAGCTACAACAACTAAGGACTACATTATGATAAAATTTTCCCCAGTATTCGTCTGCAGTATGGGGAAAAATTTAAATTGCCTCTTATTGTGAAAGACTAAAGATACCTGTTTTATTTTTACATCATTACCATCGTTAGTATCATCATCATCATCACCCCATTTCACATTACCATGTGAAGAGAAAGAAAGAGTGGGCAAAGATTGGCCAATACTCAGTTCTTTGGATGGTATGTTCTTATATGTTCGGAAGGAGCAATAGGAAAACAGTAATACCGTACAACTATGAGGATGCGTAATAAAACTACCCACACACACATTCATTCACTCAGTTAGTTCATTCATCATTCATGTGCCTTTCACCATTCATTCATTCATGGCTCAGCCCTTCCACACACCAAGGGGAACATCAACGCAGTATTTTATTATTTATTTATTTTACTTCATTTCAAAATTGGTATAATTGTTTTGCACACACTAACTGGAAATATCAACGGGCAGTGAGCTCATTATCCTGCCACGTCCCGATAACTTATGAATACATTGCAACGTTTTGTCACGCTCAGTCCCAATAACATATCCATACATTTTACAAATGCGAGGTCCGTCATTTCCACATTTTTCAAATTTCGCGAGTGATTTTTGGTACGTATATACAGGACACTTTCCTTTATCTGCCGCCAGGAGGGGACACTGCCTTACCCAGCATGACCACCCCTCCCCCCGGCACGCCATTGTCTCGGCAACTCATCTGTTAGCAGTGACATGGCCAGTAAAGTTATGTCGTGCCATGGTACGAAATTCAAGGCAAGAGTGATTCCCCAATCGATGACGATGTTGAGGACAAAGATTCCGTGGCGCCAGATGAAGAAACGAGAAGTGATAAGGAGGTAACGTCACCAAGGAAGGTGCGGTATGTTGATGGGTTCAGTGAGTGAAACAACAATTATATCGCCTATATTATTATGTGAAAACCAATAAATTCTTGTACTACATAAAAATTCGTACCTAATGAACAAATATCTACCAATTCTGAGTGGTTTGCAATAGCTACCACTACCACAGAAAATGCGACACCTGCAGTGCAGCTCCAGAGAACACAGTACCAGGTGTGCAGAGGGTCACCTGTTTAGACAACTTCTAAGCTCAGGTGAGCACTTTTTCTCTGAATTGCCATTGTTTCTCACAAAAAGCAGAGGTTTGAGCAAAAACAAAAACAAAAATCCAAAATTGATTGGGACTGTGGGAGGGTCAGTGGTGAAAAATCGGTTGGGACGTGGCTGGTTAAGACTAACTTTGTATAATACTATACTCTCTTCACTTTACCTTGGCCTAAAATTGCCATCCCTCCATCTTGAACGTTGAGTTATAACAATAGTCCTAGATTAACACTAGAATATGATGCTAGTCACGAGGAAGTGCTACGGACGCGATGTAGAGCCATAGTACTGTCTTTTTCCGCCACTGTGCTATGTGATTTAAGCTGCAAAAAGGATGGATTATTTGGGTCAAGTAAAAGTGAATGACCTAAAGGTGTCTCACGGTGCTAAATTAACTTTCCACTTCCACACTAACTTAAATTGGAATAAATATATAAAAATCCATTATAGGTTAGTCCATCTATCCATCCATCATCTAATCTTATGCTGCCCCTTGGGGAGCGTAGATGCCCACATTCACCACATCCAACCACCACATTTACCACATTCTCCACACCCAACCACCACATTCACAACCTCCACACCTACCCACCCCATCCACTCATCCAAATCCACAGCATCCACAAACACCCATCCACCCCATCTATCCCCATCACCATCACACACCTTTCACTTACAACATCCATCCCATCCACATCCACGCCCTCCACACCATCCACCCATCCACATCCACAGCCTCCACATCATCCACCCATCCATATCGACAGCCTCCACACCATCCACCCATCCACATCCACACCCACCCACCCCATCCACATCCACATCCATCCACATTTACATTCACTCAACCCATCCACCCATCCACATCCACCCATCCACATCCACACCCACCCACACCATCCACTCGACCACATTCACACCCACCACCCCATCCACATCCACATCCACCCACACCATCCATCCATGCACATCCACACCCTCCATATCCACCCATCCACATCCACTCATCCACATTCACACCTACCCACAATATCCACCCTTCCACATCCACACCCACCCACCCCATCCACCCATTCACATCAACACCCTCCACACCATCCACCCATTCACATCAACACCCTCCACACCATCCACCCACCCCCATCCACCCATCCACATCCACACCCACCCCCACCCTCCACATCCACTCATCCACCTCCGCTCACCCAGGAGACTGAAGAACACTAGGAGATACCAGATGGACTGAACGAAGACGAGGGCAAGGAAGCTGAGGCAGGCCAAGACGGAGCCCAAGACGGAGACTCGCCTGGGAGAAAAAAAAAAATTAAGGGTTTGTAAATAGGGAATGGATTTTTTTATAGTAACCAAGGAGACGGAAGCCAGGAAGATGAAGAAGAAGAGGAAGACTCCGGATGGCGGATGAGAGAGAGAGAGAGAGAGAGAGAGAGACAACAGAAATACTAACTTTGCAAAATGTACCCAAGAAAATTAGTATGAGTATTTTCAGTCATATAGGCATCTTTATATATATCACAGTATTTTTATTATATACATTTTTATACATCCTGCAGTGTATTTCTAGTACAGAGGGTGTGGAACTTCCTCCTATTAGGTAAGTCATTAGGATACTTTTAACATCATTCGCGGGCCATACAAAATTATCACATAAGATCAACTGTAGCCCACTACATTATATATATATATATATATATATATATATATATATATATATATATATATGTGTGTGTGTGTGTGTGTGTGTGTCTGTGTGTACAGCCTCTGTGCTGCAGTGGTAACGTGTGTGTTTTCGTACACTGAAGAACGATGGTTCGCGCCCCGCCAGGGTAATAAACATTGGGTGCGTTCTTCTGGACACGTACTGTTTGGCGGACATCAGGGGTGCTGTGGTTGAACCAGTGTTGCATACTATAAAGTATGCTTGCACCCAGTCAGCTTGCGCGGGCTGATTACACTTGGTTCACAGACTACACACACATACAAAACCACTACAACGTACAACTACACTTACAAGCACTTCTCACCCTACATACAATCTCTACCAGACAGCCTAAGCCACTTGGTAGAGATACATTGGCTGTATCGTCCCCACTTCGGTAGGGATAGGCCGGTCCTGTAGTGGACACTCAAACGGCTGATATATATATATATATATATATATATATATATATATATATATATATATATATACATATATATATATATATATATATATATATATATATATATATATATATATTTGTTCATGAGTATGAAATTGCATTTATGAATTGCCTCGGGGGCCTGATCAAATGGTCTTGCGGGCCTTATACGGCCCGGAGGCCGGATGTTCCCCACCCCTGCTCTAGTATATATATATTTTTTACATATTCCTCAGTATTATTCCTACCACAAAACCCATCCATTTTCAAATATTCCTCTGTATTTCAAAAATATAAATATTTTAACTTATATGCCTCAGCATTTATTCTGTTAAATCCCCCGTCCATTTTTATATCAGCACAATGCTGACCCCTTGCTCGAAACTTGAAAACCTTCCTGAAACTTTGGACTGAAACTTTTACCAAAAATTTTGAACCAGAAACTTTGGATTGAAACTTTGAACTGAAACTTTGGAGTTAAACTTGAAGCTAAAACTTTGGACTGAAAACTTCGTACTGAAACAGGATTGAAACTTTGAACTAAAACTTTAAACTGAAACTTTGAACTGAAATTTTGGATTGAAACAACTGAATCTCCGAATTGAAACTTCAGACTGAAACAACTGAAACTTTGGACCGAAGCTAAACTGAGACAGTTGAAACTTTGGACTGAAACATTGAGCTGAAACTATGAACTGGAATACTGAACTGAAACTTTAAATTGAAACTTTGGACTGAAACAACTGAAGCTTGGGACCGAAAATTTGAGCTCAAATTTAGGACTGAGACTTTGGATTGAAACGAACTGAAACTTTGAACTGAAATAACTGAAACTTTACCTGTGGCCAAATTCCACCACCAGTGGCCCCACGAAGAGTCCAGTAAAGTTTCCGAGGAAGAACTGGACGCTTATGATCCAGTTGATGGCGACGGTGGAGGTTCCTCGATCCAAAAGGAAGCGAGAGAAGAGGATCGAGTAGCACATGGTAGGGATCGTGAAGAGGGCCTGAGGGTGCGAGAGAGAGGAGAGAGAAGTAGGTTTAGGTTTGAGGCAGCTCGCTCGCTCTTCTTCTTCCTCTTCTTCTCTCTCTCTCTCTCTCTCTCTCTCTCTCTCTCTCTCTCTCTCTCAGTATCTATCTATTCATCTATTTATCTGTCTGGCAGTCAATATCTATTCATCTCTCTGTCTTTCTATACACCTATCTATCATTCTATCTATCTGTCTACCTATCTATCTGTCAATCCATCTATTCATCCATCTATCTATCTATCAATCTATCTTCCTAATTATCTATCTGTTTATCTGAGTTCGTGAATTCTTCACTGACGAGCACTTGGCCACAATATACAAAAGTCATGTGCGTTCTCAGATCGAATACTGTTCACCACTGTGGAGTGGATGTGGAGCGGTTGCATTGAGGCACTTGGACAAAAATCAAAATAAAGCCATTAGATTAATCAATAATCCTGCCACTATGCAGGACTTTCCTCCATTATCAGTACGTAGAGATGTTGCATCTTTAGCATTATTTTACCGATATTTTACAGTAAGTGCTCTGACGAACTGACTTCAGTTGTGCCACATTTTCTCCCGAAATACTCGGGCAGCTGGTAGCGCCCATGAACTCACACTCTCTCCCCCGCAATGCAGAACCTCTGCTTATCAAAATTCATTTATCCCCAGAACTACTAATCTCTGGAATTCACTTCCTGGGAGTTGTTTCCCACAAACATTTAATCCACTTCAATTTAAGTCCAATTGTTATATTTTATGAATGGAGGATGCCTTTAGGCACATGAATTTTTTTTTTAATTTCCTTTGTTTTTCCTTCCTCCACTCATTGTCAAAACAAAAAAAATCTGTATCTTTCTGTTCATTTATCTACCTATCTATCGATCTGTTTATCTATCTATGTACTCACAATATCAACATAGGAAGCCGCCGCCACCACCCACCCCCACCCGCCATCCGGAGCCTTCCCCTTCCTCATCTTCCCGTCTCCTTGGTTACTAGTACGGTCTCTTAGTCTGCTGTAGAAAAAAAAGATTGTGGTGCAAGAGGTATTCTATTATTTTCTCTAATTTTAAAGCCACCACCATCATCATTATCATGAGCATTATCATCAGCATTATCATTATCATGATCATCATCGTCATCATCATCATCATCATCATTCATCATTATCATCTTGATCATCATCATCATCATCACTACCACCGCAGTCACCACCATCACCACCACCACCATGTATCATCATTATCATTACCATCGCCACCACCACCATCATCATCATCATCATCATCATCATCATCATCAGGAATTTACGGGCCCGGGGATAGGCCTCTCTCACACATACGGCACGGATGGACCACCCTAATTCATCCCTGAGCGGCATTATGTAACAAATCCCTCTTTTCCCTTAAATTAAAGACTTATTTTCCACATCCACTTGAAGCACCTCAGCCCACTACACCACCAGGCATCCAACTATAATAAATAACACTAAAATACATGAATAACTATACTCTTCACTTTACCTTGGCCTAAAATTGCCATCCCTCCATCTGGAATGCTGGGCTGTAACGGGAGATTGGCATTAGAATATCATGCTAGTCACGAAGAAGTGCTGCAGAGGTAGAGCCACAGTCTCCCTGGCACTGATCTACGTGAAATAAGCTTAAATGGATTTTTTTTTTTTTTTTTTTTTTTTCCGGTTAAAGGGCATGAGGTCCAGACGTGGAAAAACATTATCTTCTTTGTTTATATTAATGTTAAACACTTTATTCCATATATTCTTGTACACTCATGATCACTAATCTGTGACCAGAGAGTAAGCCAAAGTCGTGGCCAGGCGTAGGCTACACAGTCAGACACACTCAACCATCGTTCCAGAAAGGTTTAGTGCTTCAGTGAATCATTTTCTAAGCATCACTGAAACACTTTTGCTTCACATATTACGGTATGTTACTTTCTCAAGTACTATATACATGGTAAGAAATAGACAAATTTGGTTATAGCTGTTATTTTAAGTCCGTAATGAGTGCGTGATTATATTTGAATTTCATACTGTGTTTTAAATTTCATACTGTGTTTTATTCATCTTTTTTATTTCATTGACCTATTTCTTGAAGTGAGTTTAACCGAGCTGCTGGTAGGTTATAGCAGAGAAATATCCACGATTGCCACAGCGCCGGCATTCACACGACATATTCTAAGTAAGAATGGTTCATAATACTGATATCATTGACAAAAATTTACCATTACTACTACTTGAAACTGAATGTTTTTCTCTAGTGATAACAGGCCCCGTTGCCCATAGATATAAATAAGCCTAGATGCCGCATGACACTACTTTAGATGCGTCTGCGCAGCCGCCATCTTGGAACGGTCGAGGCAGACGATGTCGTGTTCCTGACGATGATCAAAGCTGACCACTATTTACCTAGAAATGCAACAGCACTGTGCTGCTTTTGGGTGTAGAAAGAAAGCGTCGGAATATATCTATGGTGGCACCGATAGCACGAGCGGCTCAACTGTCTGATTATGCAAACGTCCCTCAGCTGCTTCCCTATCCTCCGAAAGGAGGATGGTGGATTGCAGAAGGGAAATTTAAGCCTGCAGTCCACCGAGTTCACGTTTCAGATGAACCAGGAACCACAGCCATTACCACCACAACAACAGCCGCCACCACCACCACCACAACAACAACCATCACCAAATCCACCACCACAACCATAACAGCAACAACAACCACACCCACCACTACAACAACAATCACCACCACAACAACAATCACTACCATCACAACACCCACCACTATCACCACAACCACCAGCACATTAACCACCACCATCACAATAACCACAACCACAACAATAACCACCACCACAACAATAACCACCACCCACCAGCAACCACAAAAACAACCACCACCATCACAACAACCATCACTACAACAACCACCACCACCACAACAACTACCACCACAACCACAACAATAATCACCACAACAACAATCACAATAACAACCACCATCACAACAACAATAACCACCACAGCAACAACCGTAACAATAACACCACCACAACAACCACCACCACCGCCACCAGTGCAACAACCACCATTACCACTACAATAAGCACCATCACCACCTCCACCACAACATTCATTTTCATAGTCTAAATTCATTCTAAAACAAGCCCCACTATTACATGCTTGACCGCTGTAAGATGGCGGCCGCAGGACGCATCGCCGTTGTACTAAGGAATTTATATCTATGCCGTTGCCATCCAGCGGGAGTGGTTGTCCTATTCCTACGCGACGTCTTAGCTGCATGTCCCCTGTGGTCAAAATGTGTGCCAGGTAATGCCGTTAATTCATAAATAATTATTACGGTATATATGATGCCAATACCCACATAGTGGCACATGTTTTTTTACTTCTTGGAAATTGCTAAATTGCAGAATGATTGAAAAAATGTCGGCCCCTGTCAATAAACACAGGTTATTATATTATGGAGGAGAAACCATAAGAATATGGTAATATCAAAGGTATAAGGAGCAGAACGCTTGAGATCACCTGGTTACAGTTCTTTGCCCTGCCCCATAGTGCAGAGGCTGTGTTCGAATGCGTGGCTCGTGTTTGGTCATAGCACTGCCCGCCTCGCGTCTCTGGTCAGAGATTAGTAATCGTGACTGTACTTTATTCAAGTTGGCCTTGTCGTGGATGGCAGGAGAAAGATAAAGGTGAATCTGGGGTTTGATTGCTGTTTTATTCTCAAAAGGAAGTTATCTTGACAAGCAGTATTAAGGTGAGAGTGGTTTGTGCCAGCTTACTCCACGCCCTCTACTCCTGCCAGAACTGATCCCTGTAGCACGCTGGCATTGATCGGGTGGAAAGTGGAATATGGATGGATGAGTGGGTGGATGTGGAGGCTGTTTATGAGGATGAGTGCATGGGGTGGGTGGATGTGGAGGCTGTGGTTGAGGATGGGTGGGTGGATGTGGAGGCTGTGGATGTGGATGGGGAGGGTGGGTGTGGAGGCTGTTTATGAGGATGAGTGCATGGGGTGGGTGGATGTGGACTGTGGAGGCTGTTTATGAGGATGAGTGCATCGGGTGGGTGGATGTGGAGGCTGTGGTTGAGGATGGGTGGATGGGGTGGGTGGATGTGGATGGGGTGGGTGGGTGTGGAGGCTGTGGATGTGGATGTATGGATGGGGTGCGTGGGTGTGGAGGCTGTGGCTGAGGATGGATGGATGGGGTGGGTGGATGTGGAGGCTGTGGATGTGGATGGGGTGGGTTGGTGTGGAGGTTATGGATGTGGATGGATGGATGGGGTGGGTGGGTGTGCATGCAATGAATGCGGAATATACAGTATATCTGCTTTTACTCTTATCTTTCTGTCACTGAGAGATGAGATACTGCAATATCACTTTGTACGTTATCAGTGCAGTGTTTAGTGACATTGGAAGGATTTATACTACGCAGAAGTGGACAAGTAGGCACGATAAGCAAAATCAACGACATATATAGCATACCACATCATGTATAGCGTAAAAAGAGGTATTAACCACCCAAATCCAAAAATAAATCGCTAAGGAAGAGGTGTTAGGGAGCTTCTTTACCCGATGACAATAACCCCCTCTTCCTCCACGTTACTCACTCACTCTTCTAGTCAGTCTCTGATTCCCGCAGCCACAGCATGATATACCGGTAATTGTTTGCAGCACCACATCACTTTCATGCATTTACCACATTAGTGTGATTGTCATACTCTTGCAATTACCACATTATTGCAATTGCCACACTCTTGCAAGTGTTATATTATTTTAACTTTCACATTACTGTACATTCTTTCAATTCTACACTCTTGCAATTGCTACAATTTTATTGCAACTGTCATTGACATATTGCAATTGCACACTCGGGCAATTACCACGTTATTGCAATTGTACTTTCAGTATTGTAATTGCCACACTACTGCAATGCATCCACTCTTGCAATTGCCACATAATTGTAATTACCACGTTATTGCAATTGCCACAATTGTAATTGCCACGTTATTACAATTCCTATACTTGCAATTGCTACGTTATTGCAATTCCCACGTTATTTCAATTGCCACGTTATTGCAACTCACGTGATTGCAATTGCCACGTTATTGCAGTTGCCACATTATTGCAATTGCCACAGTTGCAACTGCCACGTGATTGCAATTGCCATATTATTGCAGTTGTCACACACACACACACACACACACACACACACACACTTTAAGGCAAGGTGAATTTCTGCCGCTGAGAACACCTTCCCTCCGCACTGAAGGGGTTAAAGAGAGACACTGCACCCTCCATCCCATCACAGTATCAACAAAATATCTTATCTTTCTCTCTCTCTCTCTCTCTCTCTCAAGAAAAAAAAAAAATGCAACACGAGACGCAATCTCCAACAAGTAAACAGGAGCCGAATAAAACCTTTCTCTACACTATCTCAAACTATATATGGAAAATTTTCCTTTTTAATATTTTGGGAACGAAGTGTATCCAAATTATCTCCAGTACATGTCATGAATGAAAAAAAAAACACCAATATCGATGCATTTGGCCTTATATAATTTCGGTACCCAGAAAAAGCCGCTATTTTTTTTTTTTCCAGTCAAGGTAGAAGGAACTAAAAACAACAAGCCCTCAAGAGTGTTCATTCAAATACGTAAGTTAATAAATAAGTAAATAAATGGGATAACAATTCAGGCTCTGGCAAATGATGAAAAATTGCTTAATGTTCGTGACTATCCCGGCAAAACAAACATACCCCGATTCTAAGCCTTAATTTGCTTCGTCTGTGACTGCTCCACGTATTTAGATATATATTAGTCATATTTCACTTATAAGCAGGTGTTCTGGCCCCTTTTCTCACCTGAGTCACGGGAGGCGAGCGTCGGGCCGTACGCAATCGAAAACAAGAAAATGAAATGGAGTCTTCTGCTTCAGCAACTTTTCTTTTCGCTTCTCCTGTGGCGTTTTCTTTGTCGCGTGAATCAGAGAAAACTGTGTGTCAACAAACCCCACTAAGTCACCTGCTTTGGGGTTGTACGGACGCCGAGCTTGTCAGGAGAGGATATTTATATGCTTTTTACAGATATTTTTGTGATTGCAAGTATGCCGTGGAATGCCATTGCTTCCAAGAAGAGACTGCAATACCTGCAGCGTTGCTCGAGGGCGAAGAGCTTGAAGAAGATCGCCACAGCATCAGAGGCTGGAAGAACGGTATCAGCAGGTGAGCTGACGTGTATTGTAGGTTTATTTACGTAAATAAATCGAATACCATGGACTGCATAGAAGAACGTTTGACAGGCATGAAAGTGGGAAAAATTTGGTATATATCGTTGGGGGTGATGCCGTGTCTGGTGGTAGGGCCACAACCTGAGCCTACAGGTGACCGTAAATAACATGGTACGGACTAGTCTTTATTGTTTTTTTTTTTTTTTTTTTTTTTTTTTTTTTTATTTAAAGAACAACGTTTGATAAGCATGAAGGTGTGGAAAACTTGGTACCGGGTGGTGGTGATGGAGTGTCTTGTGATAGCTATTTCTGCCACTTTACCTGAGCTTACAGGTGACTTGTAAATAACATGATACAGACTAGGCTTTATAGTTTTAGTTATATATTTATTATTTGCATAGAACAACATTTGATAGGCATAATAGTGAGAAAAACGGTATATATTTTGGTGGTGGTGGTTCTACTGCCACTGTGCCTGAGTTATAGTACTGCAAAGTATTCCAGTTTCAAAGTGCTGTACTGCAAATTTGCAGAAATAAGAATAAGAAAATATGTACCTTCTCACTTATTTCTGGATGGATTTTCTTCAGTAAAAAAGCATTTTAATCGTCTGGTTGTAAGTGAAAGTTGCGAAGTCTGGGTCTGTGGGGAACTGTGTCTTGCGTCGGATGACACATCAGTCATCGTGATGGGGGTTTACTGTAGATGGCTGACATGTGAAAAGTGATTGGTGAGAGTGTTTGCTTGTTGTTTGTTTTAAGGGTATGGTGTCTGTTATTGTGATGGCAGCGTAGGCTCTGATTGTGTAGTATTGCTGTTGGAGAGTGTGATGCTGTTTAGTGTTTTGTAGAGTTTGCTGGTGTTTGTTTTGTGATCAAGTGTTTGGAGGTAATTATTCCAGTTTAGTGTTTGCTGTTCTGATATTTTATTGTTTATTTGGGTGTTGAGTTCTTGTAGTTGTTGTACAGTGTCTTGTGTATGGGGTGTTGGAGAGTGTTGTAGTATGTCGCGTTGACTGATGAAGCCTTGAATTTCTGGTTTGAAGTTGGGGTTGTGTCTCTGTTGCCTCTAGGGATGTGTGTTTTGTCTGCATTTTGAATAATTGTATTGAAATTACCTTCAAGGCTACAAATATTCCTATCTTTAAAAGTATTGAAATTCTCGGCATCTTACTTAACAGTGCCCACAGCTGGACCTCTCATGTCAGATCACTTGCTAAAACCGCCTCAGAGAAACTTAAATTATTGTACAGAGTCCGTAACTTCTTCACTGACGATCAGTTAGCCATAATTTACAAGTCATGTGCGCTCTCAGCTTGAATATTGCTCACCCTTGTGGAATGGATGTGGAGAGGTTGCGCTAAAAGAACTAGACAAAATTCAGAACACAGCTGATGGATTTATTAATAATAATACTATTACAAATAAACTACCTCCCCTACAGGTAAGAAGGAATGTTGCCTCCCTTGCATTTTTTTCAGATACTTTTATGGTAAATACTCAGACGAAGTTGCATCCACGGTGCCACTTCTCCATGCCGTCCGCAATGCTACACAGGCATCTGGTTGAGCTCATGACTGGACTGTCACACTGCCATATTGCAGAACTTCTGCCTAACAGAATTCCTTTATTTACCGGACTATATCTCTTTGGAATTCGCTTCCCCTGAATGGTTTCCCCCCCAAACATCAACCTTCAACTGTTCAAGTCCAACTGTTACAGATTTTTTATAAATGGAGGACACTTATAATCTGGAGTATGGATTATTTTTTATTCATTTGTTTTCCTTTCTCTATTCTGTTATTTTAAAAAAATCGAATCACCTGCCCTATTCCTACTGTCACCTCTTCTCTGCTCAGTCTGTTTTCTGCTGCTGTTCTGTCTCTCGAAGTGCTGTCTGCTTTGACCTTTCTACCTTGTCTTCTGCTGTCTGCTGCTCCCTGTCTCCATCATCTGCTCCTCCCTTACTTCTTGTCTTACTGTACTCTTTTCATCTTTTCAGCTATCTACTCTGCTTTCACTCTGCTCTTTTTTCTCCCTCTGCTGTCTATTATCCTCTTTCTCCTTGCTCTTTTCATCCATCCTTCTGCTTCAATCGTGCTGTGAGCTCCACGTCTGCTTTTTCCTGCTCCTTCAGCTCTCTCCTTCTGTCATACTTCACGGCAGCAGGCATCAAGCCCCACATGAGCACACTCACGGCTACAAGCACACCCATAGCGCACATGGCCACCGTATAACTACCGCTGACGTCACGAATGAAGCCTGAAAGTAAACAAGAGGTCAGGTTAGGTGGGGTTAGGTGACATTAGGTTAGGTCAGGCCAGGTTAGACTAGGTTTAGGCTGTGTTAGGTGACATTAGGATAGGTTAGGCTAGGTTTAGGCTATGTTAGGTGAGATTAGGTTAGGTTAGACTAGGTTTAGGTTAGGTTAGGTTAAATTAGGTTAGGTAAGGTCAGACTAGGTTATGTTAGTGTGTTAAGCTGCAACAGGTCAGGTTAAATATTGTCGAGTTAAGCTGGGTTTGGGTTGGCTTGGTGAGATTCGCCTGGGTTAGATTGAAGTAAATGAGGTTAGGATGGGTTAGGCGAGGTTTGGTTAGGTTACATTAGGTTTGACTTGGTGGAGCTGGAACCCACCGTGTGAAGGCGTCCCTCTCAGGCTTTGGTAACCTGGAGGCAAGAACAACCAGCCTCGAGAGCCCCTCAGTCGCAGTACGTGATCAATAAACCCCAACTACCCCTCAGATGGAGACCTCCCTGGGCCTCATGCGTGTGAGGTGCCTTAACCCGCTAGACTACCAGGCACCTAAAATTTTGAGAGAGAGAGAGAGAATTACCTTACCTATAAACGGGATGATGATGATGTGTGTAAATGCCAAAACGAGAGAATTAGCCCCGTGAATTGCAGGTAGCTTATCCAGGCCGAGGTACTTAGGCATGGCGAGTATTGTGAGGGTGGAAGCAGTACCCACACCGTAGCTGTACATTGCCATCACCACCTTCAGCCACACCAACTCCCTCAGGAACCCCAATGCTGTGAAGGAGAGATAGAAAGATGTGTAGATGGATAGATAGATAGATGGATGGATGGATTGTTGGATAGATACATTTTCAGACAGACCAACGTCCGTATTCTTAAACTTTTCCTTCCCTTTTAGATGTGTTGGAAGGTCATCCTTCGCTGAACTGGTATTAAAAAAAAAAAAATCCTTCTCTTTCTGAGCTGCTTGAAGGGCAAGGTCTTCCCTTCGAGCAGCTGAAAATATTGTGTAATAACCAAAATGAAATTTAACAAATTAGTCACAGTGTCCTGACAGATTCAATCTCAGGCCCCCGTGCTTCAATGGTGTGCACGTTACCACTGACCCAAGGAGAGGATCCTCCGCTTTTCCTCTAAGCAACACAGGCTTTTATACACCCCACTACATCTTTTCTCCCTTGGTGATTAATTTGGTCAGTTTCGAACACACGTGGTAGCGTAGCACACTGGAGACCATCAATGGGGGGTCTGCTGACCACACCGGAGAGCTCACCCCCGGGATGTAAGGCTGTCAATATCATTGCCCTCAATACCTCGCCTCACATCCCACACCGCTGCCAACCAATGTAATAACTGACCTGAAACTTAACAGTTAATCACACTGTCCTGACCGAGTTTCAGTCTCATGCTTGATAGGCCTATGCATGCACATTACCACTGAGCCAAAGAGAGGATCCCCCGCTTTACCTCTAAGCAACATGGGATTTTATACACCCCACTACAATTGGAACTTGGCGGAATCATTTGCCCCGTCTCTTCAATAATCCCTTTGCAATTTTTGTACATTGTTTTGCAGTTTATTATCTTCAATATATCTGAAATATCGATGAAAGGTACTCTACAATTTTATGAACATGATTTACAATGATGTACTGATTTTTTAAGCTCTATATGTATCTCTTTAAAGTGTTACCCATATCGGCTGAGATGTTTAGCCAGACTTGAACAGAGCAGACGACGTACTGCCTCCGATATTCATCCAGTCTTATAATTATGCTCTGTCAATGACAAATCTTATACATTAGGGCCAGGTCACACCAGGATTTTTTTTTTTTTTTTTTTTTTTTTTTTTTCCAAGAAATATTTTGCTTCTTAATTTGCCCGGAAAACGAAAATCTGCCATCAAGATCACATGAGTGGCCCGGCTTATGTCTTCCAGCAGGAAGAAATAAGTGAGCGCCGCCATGCGACTACATGAGACGGAAGTTAGCAAGTCATTTTTACATTGATGAATAACAACATTAAAGATAATAATATTCCTTGAATATAATTTATTATGAAAATTATTGTCTTGAGGTATGAACACCGCTGCAGTGTTGGCCAGAATGGCATTTATGGCTGAATACAAACCAACAGTATGGATGTGGTGGGGACCGCCCACATCCCAAATGTGTTGTGCTTTGATTATCCAGCACGAGATATGCGTGTTTTCATGTATTATTTTACAGTTCTAATGCTCCACCATATCAGATATCAGCAGGATGGATCGTTTTAGCTTAACAGGGCTACCAACCTAGACATTTTCCCTTCCCTTCCAAGGGAACCAGTTTGAATACCGATGGAAATCAAAACATCTTGAACGAGAAGGGAAAGTTTAGGGAAGGAATTATTTTTAATAATACGGTTGTAAATTCCACAGCCCACCTATAAAGCCACACCTGCTCTCTCAGGAATCCAAATACTGTCGGGGATAAATAGATGGATTGATAGATGGGTAGATGGATAGACCGATGGATGGATGGATAAATAGAGTCCTTATGCTGGCATGATCACACACACACACACACACACACACACACACACACACACATGCACACACACACACACACACATACACACACACACACAGACGAGGCGCCGAGCAGAGAGGACGCACGTCACATTGCTCTGCATCTGCCAAACCTGGCCAAGTGGCCATAGCTAAATTAGTATCTTTATATGAGTCAAGCTCTGTACCAGGTTAAACTAAATGGTGTCCTAATATAAAAGAGCAAGTTTTAAGTAAGACTGCTGTTCAAATAGTAAAATAAACAAAGTAGTGCAGGAATGCGCCGAGCAGCGTCAGCTGATCAGTTGTTTTGTCTACACCAGGGAATGTAAGTAGAATCTGTGCTCTTAGTACTGCATGATGTCCACCTACTTTAGTAAAGCAAATTTGGAAGAGAAAAGGATAAAGGTAGAAAGCAGGATGATGATTTGTAACTGGTTGAAATGGAAATGTACACCAAGCTGGTAGAACGGGTAAACAGATTGGAGATGGCATTTCAGAATGAAATGGATGAAATGAAGACACAGTTGCTCATGCAGAAGGAAGAAACAGAAAAATTAAGAGAGGAAATCAACAAGAAAGACACAACAATAGATGAGCTGACAGTAGAAGTGGGTTCACTTAGAAGGAAAATTAGTGAGATGGCAAGTACAGTAGTCAATCACGAGAGTATCATGGAAGAGTTCAAAAATGATACAGAGACAATTAGGTAAGTAAGCAGTCTGATAGATCAGAGCAGTGATATTAAAAAGATAACACAGGTGAATGAAGCTGTGCAAAGCTACAGAAATGATGTGGAAACCACTTATGCTGAGATGGTGGAAGTAAAGAAAGACTTAGAAACAAGAGTGGAAGAAAAAAGCATTAAAAAGAATTTGAAAAGAATTATCCAAAACAATCCTAAATTGGTCAGAGATTCAGCAGATATCAACAAATCTATAGTAATCACTGGTATAGAAGAGGAAGAAATAAAAAAAACAAGATCTCCAGAGACAAAAAGGAGATGGCAAATGTAATGAGCATATTGAAGGAAGTATCAGAGGAAATCTGTAATAAAGACATAGAAGAACACAAAAGGCTAGGGAAATATGAGAGAAATAAGTGAAGGCCGGTAAAGGTAACCTTCCAGAGTGTAAACACTGTGGAGGAGATACTAAAAAATGCAAAGAAACTCATGGAAAAAGAATAATTAAAAAATGTATTGATAAAAAAAATTCCTAACTCAAGAGGACCTGGAATTACTAAAAGAGAAGAGGGAGGAAGCAAAAAACAAAGGAGAGAAGATCAGAAGACGAGAAGAATACATTTTTTTTACAAAGTAATTGGATTGCAGGTACGAAAGTGGTACATAACCAGGAGGGAATAAAAAGGAGGAAGGTAGTTGACCCAAGTCATGATAAGTATGTAAACAAGATGATTAAGTTGATGTACTCAAATGTAGATGGAATGGTATCTAAATTATTAGAGATGAATGATTATATCAGAGAAAATGAACCACATATAATATGCCTAACTGAAACAAAATTAACACCAAGGATATCAATTGACATCCTAAACTTAGAGGAATACAATATATGGAGAAGAGATAGGAACTTAAAAAAAGGAGGAGGAATTATAATATTAACAAAGAAAAATCTAAAAGTCAAAGAAATAGAACTAGATATACCCTTACAAGTAGAACTGAATGCAGTAGAGATCAATATATCTGAAGGAAAAGTAATTGTAGCAAATTTATACATGCCACCCAGATCAAACACATGGGAAAGAGACGAATGTGAGGATCTGGCAGAGTATAAATCAGAGTTTAAGAGCATTACTACATAGAATGGAAGAGAAATCAGAAAGAATTATACTAACTGGAGATTTTGATACAAACATAAATTAGAATACTCTAGATATAATAAGCCAAGAACCAAACGCTCGTGGATCTCGTGCAGTTTTTCCTAACGCAACATACAGTATAAGGCAGGAGTCGGCAACCTTTTCAGTGCAAGGGCCAGAGAAAGCTTCTAGGAGTAGCCTGCGGGCCGGAGTGCCAAAGAGAACCCAAAAGTGACAGTGTACAAAAACTTTATAGAAAAGCAGGCAAACCAGTGACTAGATTACAATAAATTTATTGAAAAACATGCAAATCATTGACTGCCGAAAACAGTTTGTGACAATATACAAAAAAATATATATATAGAAAAGCAGGCAAACCAGTGACTAGATTACAATAAATTTATTGAAATACATGCAAATCAGTGACTGCAGAAAACAGTTTGTGACAATGTACAAAAATTTTGTAGAAAAGCAAGCAAACCAGTGACTAGATTACTAGAAATTTATTGAAAAACATGCAAATCAGTGACTGCAGAAAACAGTTTTATCAAGAGACATGCAAATTTGTGGGATGGTTGGTGCTGTTTGCTATGGAGAAGTGATTCAGTGTCTGGATCGATTGATGAGGTAGACAAGACCAGAATGTCATTGAGGTGGCAGTCACTTAGCTGGGAGCGAATGCGAGACTTTGTATATTTCATTTTTGAAGAGTTGCTCCCTGGCGATTTTCCGTGGTGCTTCTGTAGTAAAGATCTCAGTCATGCAAATTTGCCCCGCGCTACCCGCCGCGATCACATCACGAGGCGCCGACTTACTCATTTAGTTGGCTAGACTGTTGCGGTCCGGATTGTTATATAGATATGAAGCAGGGTGACGGGCCATGAGTTCGGACTCTGCGGGCCGGATTTGGCCCGCGGACCGGAGGTTGCCGACCCCTTATGTAAGGGAAAGCACCAGAAAAAGAGGACTTGATGTACCCTCAGTACTTGATCTTATATTTACTAGGCAAGAGAATGATATTGACAATTTAACGTAGCACCCTCCGTTCGGCAATAGCGACCATGCTGTACTAAATTGCGACTACAGGATTGCATATGACATAGATAACAACAATGAAAGTTACAAAAATAGCCTAAATTATAAAAAGGGAAACTACCATGATTAGGAGGAGTACTTCTTAGAAATAGATGGGGAAAAGGAGCTTAGAGGACAAGATTTAAATGCTATATATAAAAAATTCTGTGAACTTCATGAAATAGGAGTCCAGAAGTACATCCCACGGCACAAAGAAGCAGAAAAGAAAATAAAGAAATGGTTTAATACAGACTAAAAAATCAAAAGAAAAAAGAGATTTGTTGTGGAATAGATACAGAAGACACAATAGTGAAAGGGCATATAACAACTATAAACAGGCAAGAAACAATTATACAAGAATAAGGAGGGAAGACCAAAAAAAAGTTTGAGGAGAACATCATAAATAAAAGCAGTGATCAACCGAAGCTATTTTACGGCTACATCAGAAGGAAAACGAAAGTAAAAGGTAAAATACAATCTATTATGGATGAGGGGATCACCTATACACAAGAGAAGGATATTTGTGAAGCACTAAAGAAGAAATGTTGGTCTGGTTAGTACTTGGGTGGGTTACCGCCTGGGAACACCAGATGCTGTTGGCATCCCTACGTGTCAAGTGGGGTTGGTGGAGGATTAGTGCCCCTCCCTGTAAAACAATTAACTCTAAGCCCTTGACCACCCCGTTTGGGATACATGGCATCTGGCTATGGATGGGACTAAAGAAGAATTTCCAATCAGTTTTTACAGAAGAAAATAATTTTGAGAGGGATGATTTGGAATATTCATGCCCACACATATTACCAGATATAAAAATATCAGAAAAAGAAATACAGAAGGAGTTAAGTAAATTAGACAAAGGAAAAGCAAATGGTCCTGATGAAATTTTATGTTGGATGCTACATGAATGTGCAAAGGAGTTAAGCAAACCATTATCTTTAATTTTCAAGGAATCCTTGGGACAAGGTAAACTACCTGATATTTGCAAGAAAGCAAACATTGTTCTCTTATTCAAGAAAGAGAATAGACAAAATTCACTCAACTACCGACCAGTATCACTAACCAATGTTGTAAGCAAGGTATTAGAAAAGCTGATAAGAAAAGTTTGGGAAAATCATCTAGAAGAACACAATATAATAACAGAAAGACAGTTTGGTTTCAGAAAGAGAAAATCATGTGTTACTAAAATGTTGAGATACTATGATAGGGTAACAGAAACATTACAGAAAAGAGAAGGATGGGTGGACAATATCTATTTAGATTTCAAGAAAGAATTTGACAGAGTTCCGCACCAAAGACTTTTATGGAAACTGTACCATCAAGAAGGAATCCGAGTCAAACTGAATTGTTGGATGCAAGATTTTCTTAAAAAAAAAAAAAAAAAAAAAAAAAAAAGAGAGAGAGAGAGAGAGAAATGAGAACAGTACTAAGGGGAAATTACTCATCATGGAGGAAAGTGACTAGCAGAGTTCCACAGGACCAGTGTTAGCACCAATCATGTTTTTTAGTGTATATACATGATATAGACACTAACATTGGAAATGAAAGCTATCTAAATATGTTTGCTGATGATCCAAAAATACGAAGGAAAATTACTAACACAGACTTGTAAAGAACTACAAGAAGAATTAAATAAACTTCATGAGTGGAGCAAAACATGGCAAATGGAATTCATTGTGGACAAGTGTCATGTAATCAAGTTTAGTAAAAGTGGAAAAAGACCTGATTGGGATTATAAGTTAAGAAGTAAAACCCTACACACATCAGAAAGAGAGAAGGACCTAGGTGTGATTATCAATAATAGACTATCTCCAGCTGACCACATCATTGAGAAGGTACGGAACATGTATACAATCTATCTATCTATCTATCTATCTATAGCCCGACGCCCTAATCCTGCAAAGGGTGGCCGCAGACAAAACGCCTCCAAGTCACTCTGTCACCCACCATTTGACTACCCTCCCCCCAACTCACCCCCCCTCCCTCATATACCTCTCAACTCCATCCCTCCACCTCATCCTCGGTCTACCCCTCCCTCTCCCTCCCTCCACCTCACCTACATACTGTACACCCTCTTAGTCAGTCTTTCATTCTCCATTCTCTCCACATGTCCAAACCACCTCAGTGTATTTCTCCTAATCTTCTCAACCACATCCACATCTACCCCACAACGTTCCTTCACTTCTTCATTCGTCAAACCGTCCCTCCATGTCACTCCACATGCTCCTCTCAAGTAACTCATTTCCACTGCTCTCACTCTTGACTTGTTCCCCTCTTGCAAGGTCCACGCCTCGCTTCCATACGTCAGGATAGGGATCACAATAATATCATGCAGTGACTTCTTAGCTTCCATACTCACCTCCCTATTTCACATCACTGCTTTCAGTGTACCAACAACCTTCCTTCCCTGCTGTACCCTTTCACGTACTTCATCCCCCAAAGTTCCATCCTTACTCATCACACTACCCAAGTACTTGAATGCACTCACATTCTCCATATCCTCACCATCCAACCTCACTGCACACTCTGACTTCATTCCTCTCAAACACCACATTCCTCTCAAACACCATAACTTTACTTTTGTTTACATTAACTTTCAGCTTCCTCCTGCTACACACTGTCCCAAATTCATTCACCAAACCTTGCAACTCCCATTCATCTTCACTCAACAATACTGTATCATCAGCAAACAGCAACACCGGAAGCTTCCAAATCTCACCCTCATTCATTAGGGCCACCCCCACATCCACTGCCCTACCTTGCACCTCCTTTACAACCCCATCCATATATATATTAAACAGCCATGGAGACATCACACACCCCTGTTTCAGTCCCACATTGAGATCAAAGAACTCACTCAGCTCACCATCCACTCACACCGTAGCCCTAGCTCCCTCGTACATACTCTTTACAGCACTCAACAATTTCCCCTCCACTCCATATATTCTTAATACCTTCCACATACCTTGCCTATCTATACTGTCATAAGCTTTCTCCAAGTCCATGAAGGCAGCATACACTTTCTTCCCTTCTCTAGATACTTCTCCACTAAACATCTTAGAACAAATATCTGATCTACACACCCTTTTCCCTTCCTAAATCCCCCTTGTTCTTCTCCAACTAGCTCCTCTGTCATATGCCTAACCCTATCAATGAGTATTTTACCATATATTTTACCAGTCACACTAAGAAGGCAAATATTCCTATGGTTACCACATACTTCTCTCTCCCCTTTTCCTTTGTACAGAGGAACAATTATACCTGATTTCCAGTCCTCTGGAACCCTTCCCTCTTCCCAAGCCAATCTACACAACTTCCATATCCACTCCACAACAATCTCACCCCCATACCTAAGCATTTCACCACACACTCCATCAATTCCTGGGGCCTTTCCCAGCTTAATCTTCTTCATCGCTTCCACTACTTCCGCCCTACTGATCTCTTCCTCCCTCCTCTCATCTCTTCTTCTCCCAGCCATTCCCCAACCACTTATACTCACACTGCTCTCACTCTCTACATTCAACAAATCGTCAAAGTGTTCCTTCCATCTCCTCAATTTCTCTCTCTTCTCCACCAACAATCTATTATTCCTATTTTTCACTCCCCTATTATTTCCTCTTTCACACTGCCTTAGTTTCTTTACCTCCTTCCAAAACAATTTCTTACTCTCCCTCCATTTCGCACTCAGATTCCTCCCAAACTCTTCATCCACTTTCTTCTTACTCTCCTTCACCAGTCTCTTAACCTCCCTTCTCCTGCTCACATATACCTCTCTCGTCTCTCTCTCATCTTCTCCCCTACCTCTACTCGCCAACCATTCACCACATGCCTTCTTCTTTTGTTCCACAGCTCGTTTCACCTCACCATTCCACCATGCTGTCCCTTGCACACCCTTGCATCTCCTCCTCACTCCACAAACCGCCTCACACGCTGCGCCTATCTCTTCCGTGAATATCTTACATACGTCTTCCACCCCTTCCATCTGCTCTAGCTCATACCTTCCCAGTCTTTCTTCCACTGTGCTCTTATACTCTGTCATTTTCTCACTATCTTGCAATTTCTCCACTCTTCTCACAGGAACTGCTTCCTCCTGTCTTCCCCTTCGCCTCCTCAACCACTTTCTTTGCATCTTTACCTTGGCCATCACTAAGTGATGGTCCAAGACTCCATTCCCCCACCCTCTCCACACTCTTGCATCCAACACTTGTCTTCTCATTCGCTCATCCACACACACGTAGTCTATCATTGCCTTTCGTTCAACAAGTTCACCATCCATCCTCCTCATGACTCTCCATGTTTACCGGTGGATCATCTTATTACGAAAGTAGGTGTTGGCTATTGCCAACCCCTTACAAGCACAGATGTCCATCAAAGCACTACCATTCTCATCTACTTCAGCTGGCACACCCCACTGACCAACCACTCCATCCACTCGTCCATTCCCAACTTTGCCATTCATGTCTCCAATCAACAGCACTCTCTCGCTCCTCTCAAACTTGTCCATACATGCTTCTACTCTCGCCCAAAACTCATCTTTCACTCTTGCCACTCGATCCTCTGTTGGAGCATACACACATACAATCGCCCATGCTTGTATACCTACTTTCATCCTCACCCATACAATCCTTGCACCCACTGTTCCATACTGTCTTATATTTTCCTTCCACTTCTTGCTTATCATCAGACATACTCCCTCTCTTGCCCTCTCATTCTCACTGACTACTGCACATATACCTACTCCATATTCCCATTCTCTCACCTTTTCACCTTTGCCATTTAGTTTCAGTCAATCCACATATATCCACTTTTGCATCCTCAAGCACCTGAACAATCTCTCTCTCTTTCACTTCATCATTCACTCCTCTCACTGCCTGCAAATATGAGAATAGCGTTTACATACATAAATGAAGACTTGCTAAAAAAGCTAATAACATCATTCATCAGACCAACCCTGGAGTATGCATCAGTAGTCTGGAGTCCTCATCTCAAAAAACAAATAGATAAGACTGAAAAAGTCCAAAGGGCCGCTACAAGATGGATACCAAACTTGAGAGATCTAAACTATGAAGAAAGACTAGAAAAACAATCTACCTACACTACAGGAGAGAAGGAGAAGAGGAGACATGATTATGCTATATAAATGCATATCAGGGAAGGAGAAAATAGACATAAATTATTACATAACCTATGGCTATGCATCAGCAAGAGGACACTGCAAAAAACTGCAAAAAAAGAGAGACGATAAAGACGTAAGGAAATTTAGTTTCCCAAATAGGGCAGTTGATCAGTGGAATGCACTACCGAATGAAATAGTGTGTGCCAAAACAATTCATAAATTTAAGGATATGTGCAATAAAAATGGATAAAGACACGGGACAGTACGACCTTGACTCATTCCTGTAAAGATACAATTAGGTAAGAACAATTAGGTAAGAACACACAATTTCAAGTCTCCCTTCTTCGACAACACAGAGGCTTTTCTGAAAATTTCCAAAGAACTGTGAAGTGCAAAGAAGAAATGCACTAACCAAACAGAGAAACAGTCATGATGGAAGCCCCAGCCATGTACACAATGCGCATGTTGAAGAAGCTGAAGTCGGAAAGGGGTGAAGTGATGACACGTGCGATCATGTTGGTGATGGCAGTTATGGAGATACACCAGGCAGCATCGGAGAGTGTATAGCCGAAATTCTGTATGGCAAAAGGAACCATTACCAGGAACGTCTGGTATGCAGTTGAGGAACAGACAGCGGCAGTGATGATGACAATGGCCTGGAATGACCTGAGGATGGTGAGGTTCAGAAACGCCAAGCGAATTATTCGAAGCATCGACCTGAGACACCGCTTGACCCCAGTGAGAGAGCAATGAGAGGGCTCTTTGACTTCTTCAGCTCCCGCCTCCAGTTCCACATCTTCGTTCTGGTTCCCGATGAGGCTGGGGAGGGATGCCACGCTGCAGACTTCAGAGTATGAGAGTGCCAGGGACAAGTTGCTCCCCCGACACTCGCTGACCCTGCGGCCATCCATGCGCCGAGTGAGTATCTTCTGCCTGTCCAGTTCTGGGATCTTTGTAACCAGTCCTTCACATTGTTCCTGCAGTATGCTCTTCCTCTCCAGCTCTTGAGTTTTCACCATTAATCCTTCCCTTTGTTCCTCCACTTTGTCCCTTGAAACCTTTAAATCACAGCCATTATCACTCTCAGATGCGCTACTTACTTTAGGATCATCAACTTTAAGTACACTGTTCACTTCTGGATCATCACCTTTAAGTGCTCCATCACTCTGAAGTACTTCTGCCTTGGGGTCATCACTCTCCCTTCCACCATGTATTTCTGCGTCATCACCTTGAAGTACACTGTTCACTTCTGGATCATCACCTTGGAGTACTCCATCAGTTTGTAGTACTCCTTCCACCTTGGGGTCATCACCCTGCCTTCCACCACGTACTTCAGGATCATCACCATGAAGTATGCTATCACCCTTCCCATCATCACCTTCCTCATCATCAAAGGGCTTCAGGTGCCACTCAACCGGCTGGAAGAGACAAGTAGCCGGGACGGTGTGTAGAACGATGGCACCCAGGACCAAGATGGCGCCTTGCAGGGAATACTCGTCCAGCAGGAACCGTACCAGTGGAGGGCCTGCAAAAACTCCGGAACATATCCCAGCCATGAGGAAGGCGTGGGCTAGCCCCCTCCGACGTTCGAAGTAGGCAGAGACGATGAGGAAACACGGCTTGCAGGCCAGGCAGCCGAAGATACCTGAGGAGGGAGGGAAATTAGCCATTTTTGAAGCCTGCACTGATGCCATTTCTTTCCTGCTATGTACAGAAAATTGTCTTAAATTGTATTAATCTCTTCATGAGCATTCAGAGACAAAGCTACAACAACTAAGGACTACATTATGATAAAATTTTCCCCAGTGTTCGTCTGCAGTATGGGGAAAAATTTGAATTGCCTCTTATTGTGAAAGACTAAAGATACCTGCTTTATTTTTACATCATTACCATCGTTAGTATCATCATCATCACCACCCCATTTCACATTACCATGTGAAGAGAAAGAAAGAGAGAGCAAAGATTGGCCAATACTCAGTTCTTTGGATGGTATGTTCTTATATGTTCGGAAGGAGTAATAGGAAAACAGTAATACCGTACAACTATGAGGATGCGTAATAAAACTACCCACACACACATTCATTCACTCAGTTCATTCATCATTCATGTGCCTTTCACCATTCATTCATTCATGGCTCAGCCCTTCCACACACCAAGGGGAACATCAACACAGTATTTTATTTATTTATTTATTTTACTTCATTTCAAAATGGGTATAATTGTTTTGCACACACTAACTGGAAATATCAAAGGTCAGTGAGCTCATTATCCTGCCACGTCCCGATAACATATGGATACATTGCAACGTTTTGTCACGCTCAGTCCCAATAACATCCATACATTTTACAATTGCGAGGTCCATCATTTCCACATTTTTCAAATTTCGCATGTGATTTTTGGTACGTATATTCAGGACACTTTCCTTTATCTGCCGCCAGGTGGGGACACTGCCTTACCCAGCATGACCTCCCTCCCCCCGGCACACCATTGTCTCGGCAACTCATCTGTTAGCAGTGACATTGCCAGTAAAGATATGTCGTGCCATGGTACGAAATTCAAGACAAGAGTGATTCCCCAGTCGATGACGATGTGGAGGACAAAGATTACGTGGCGCCAGATGAAGAAACGAGAAGTGATGAGGAGGTAAAGTCGCCAAGGAAGGTGCGGTATGTTGATGGGTTCAGTGAGTGAAACAACAATTATATCACCTATATTATTATGTGAAAACCAATAAATTCTTGCACTACATTAAAATTCGTACCTAATGAACAAATATCTACCAATTCTGAGTGGTTTGCAATAGCTACCACTACCACAGAAAATGCGACACCTGCAGTGCAGCTCCAGAGAACACAGTACCAGGTGTGCAGAGGGTCACCTGTATAGACAACTTCTAAGCTCAGGTGAGCACTTTTTCTGTGAGTTGCCATTGTTTCTCACAAAAAGCAGAGGTTTGAGCAAAAAAAAAAAAAAAAAAAAAAAATTGGTCGAGACTGTGGGAGGGTCAGTGGTGAAAAATCGGTTGGGACGTGGCTGGTTAAGACTGATTTTATATAATACTATACTCTCTTCACTTTACCTTGGCCTAAAATTGCCATCCCTCCATCTTGAACGTTCAGTTATAACAATAGTCGTAGAGTAACACTAGAATATGATGCTAGTCACGAGGAAGTGCTACGGAAACGATGTAGAGCCATAGTACTGTCTTTTTCTGCCACTGTGCTATGTGATTTAAGCTGCAAAAAGGATGGATTTTTTGGGTCAAGTAAAAGTGAATGACATAAAGGTGTCTCACGGTGCTAAATCAACTTTCCACTTCCACACTAACTTAACTTGGAATAAATATATAAAAATCCATTATAGGTTAGTCCATCCATCCATCCATCATCTAATCTTTTGCTGCCCCATGAGGAGCGTAGGTGCCCACATTCACTACATCCAACCACCACATTTACCACATTCTCCACACCCAGCCACCGCATGCACAACCTCCACACCTACCCACCCCATCCACTCATCCAAATCCACAGCATCCACACACGCCCATCCATCCCATCCACTCATCCAAATCCACAGCATCCACACACACCCATCCACCCCATCTATCCCCATCACCATCACACACCTTTCACTTACAACATCCATCCCATCCACATCCACGCCCTCCACACCATCCACCCATCCACATCCACAGCCTCCACATCATCCACCCATCCATATCCACAGCCTCCACACCATCCACCCATCCACATCCACACCCACCCTCCACATGCACATCCACATCCAAATCCATCCACCCATCCACATTTACATTCACTCATCCCATCCACCCATCCACATCCACGCCCTCGACACCATCCACCCATCCACATCCACGCCCTCGACACCATCCACCCATCCACATCCACGCCCTCGACACCATCCACCCATCCACATCCACGCCCTCGACACCATCCACCCATCCACATCCACGCCCTCGACACCATCACCCATCCACATCCACACCCACCCACACCATCCACTCGACCACATTCACACCCACCACCCCATCCACATCCACACCAACCCACACCATCCACTCGACCACATTCACACCCACCACCCCATCCACATCCACACCCACCCACACCATCCACCCATGCACATCCACACCCTCCACATCCACTCATCCACATTCACACCTACCCACAATATCCACCCTTCCACATCCACACCCACCCACAATATCCACCCTTCCACATCCACACCCACCCACCCCATCCACCCATTCACATCAACACCCTCCACACCATCCACCCACCCCCATCCACCCATCCACATCCACACCCACCCTCCACATCCACCCATCCACCTCCGCTCACCCAGGAGACTGAAGAACACTAGGAGATACCAGATGGACTGAACGAAGACGAGGGCAAGGAAGCTGAGGCAGGCCAAGACGGAGCCCAAGACGGAGACTCGCCTGGGAGAAAAAAAAAAAAAAAATTAAGGGTTTGTAAATAGGGAATGGATTTTTTTATAGTAACCAAGGAGACGGAAGCCAGGAAGATGAAGAAGAAGAGGAAGACTCCGGATGGCGGATGAGAGAGAGAGAGAGAGAGAGACAACAGAAATACTAACTTTGCAAAATGTACCCAAGAAAATTAGTATGAGTATTTTCAGTCATATAGGCATCTTTATATATATCACAGTATTTTTATTATATACATTTTTATACATCCTGCAGTGTATTTCTAGTACAGAGGGTGTGGAACCTTCCTCCTATTAAGTAAGGGTCATTAGGATATTTTAACATCATTCGCGGGCGATACAAAATTATCACAAGATCAACTGTAGCCCACTACATTATATATATATATATATATATATATATATATATATATATATATATATCTCGCGGGCCATACAAAATTATCACATAAGATCAACTGTAGCCCACTACATATATATATATATATATATATATATATATATATATATATATATATATACATATATATATATATATATACATATATAGCCAACTACATTATATATATATATATATATATATATATATATATATATATATATACATATATATATATATATATACATATATATATATATATATATATATATATATACAGCCTCTGTGCTGCAGTGGTAAAGTGTGTGTTTTCGTACACTGAAGAACGAGGGTTCGCGCCCCGCCAGGGTAATAAACTTTGGGTACGTTCTTCTGGCCAAGTACTGCTTGGCGGACATCAGGGGTGCTGTGGTTGAACCAGTGTTGCATACTATAAAGTATGCTTGCACCCAGTCAGCTTGCGCGGGCCGATTACACTTGGTTCACAGACTACACACACATTCAAAGCCACTACAACATACAGCTGCACTTACAAGCACTTCTCACCCTACATACAATCTCTACCAGACAGCCTAAGCCACTTAGTAGAGATACATTGGCTGTATCGTCCCCACTTCGGTAGGGATAGGCCGGTCCTGTAGTGGACACTCAAACGGCTGACGGCTGAGTATATATATATATATATATATATATATATATATATATATATATATATATATATATAATATATATATATATATATATATATATATATATATATATATATCGTTTATGAAATTGCATTTATGAATTGCCTCGGGGGCCTGATCAAATGGTCTTGCGGGCCTTATACGGCCCGGAGGCCGGATGTTCCCCACCCCTGGTCTAGTATATATATTTTTTTTACATATTCCTCAGTATTATTCCTACCACAAGACCCATCTGTTTTCAAATATTCCTCTGTATTTCAAAAATATAAACATTTTAACATATATGCCTTAGTATTTTGTTAAATCCCCCGTCCATTTGTATATCTACACACTGCTGACTCTTTGCTCGAAACTTGAAAACCTTCATGAAACTTTGGACTGAAACTTTTACCAAAAATTTTCAACCAGAAACTTTGGATTGAAACTTTGAACTGAAACTTTGGAGTTAAACTTGAAGCTAAAACTTTGGACTGAAACTGGATTGAAACTTTGAACTAAAACTTTAAACTGAAACTGGAATGAAACTTTCAACTGAAACTTTGAACTGAATCTCCGAATTGAAACTTCAGACTGAAACAACTGAAATTTGGAATGAAGCTAAACTGAAACAGTTGAAACTTTGGACTGAAACATTGAGCTGAAACTTTGGACTGAAACTATGAACTGGAACTCTGAACTGAAACTTTAAATTGAAACTTTGGACTGAAACAACTGAAGTTTGGACTGAAATTTTGAACTCAAACTTAGGACTGAAACTTTGGATTGAAACGAACTGAAACAACTGAAACTGAGCTGAAACAACTAAAAATTTGGACTGAAACTTTACCTGTGGCCAAATTCCACCACCAGTGGCCCCAAGAAGAGTCCAGTCAAGTTTGCGAGGAAGAACTGGACGCTTATGATCCAGTTGATGGTGACGGTGGAGGCTCCTTGATCCAAAAGGAAGCGAGAGAAGAGGATCGAGTAGGACATTGTAGGGATCGTGAAGAGGGCCTGGGGGTGCGAGAGAGAAGAGAGAAGTAGGTTTAGGTTTGAGGCAGCTCGCTCTTCTTCTTCTTCTTCATCTTCTTCTTCTCTCTCTCTCTCTCAGTATCTGTCTATCTTTCCATCTATTTACCTGTCTGGCAGTCAATATCTATTAATCTCTCTGTCTATCTATACACCTATCTATCATTCTATCTGTCTGTCTACCTATCAATCTGTCAGTCTATCCATCTATTCATTCATCTATCTATCTATCTATTTATCTACCTAATTATCTATCTGTTTATCTGTAGTTCGTGAATTCTTCACTGACGAGCACTTGGCCACAATATACAAAAGTCATGTGCGTTCTCAGATCGAATACTGTTCACCACTGTGGAGTGGATGTGGAGCGGTTGCATTGAGGCAGTTGGACGAAAATCAAAATAAAGCCATTAGATTAATCAATAATCCTGCCACTATGCAGGACCTTCCTCCATTATCAGTACGTAGAGATGTTGCATCTTTAGCATTATCGATATTTTACAGTAAGTGCTCTGACGAACTGACTTCAGTTGTGCCACATTTTCTCCCGAAATACTCGTACTCGGGGAGCTGGGAGCGCCCATGAACTCTCACACTCTCCCCCGCAATGCAGAACCTCAGCTTATCAAAATTCATTTATCCCCAGGACTACTACTCTCTGGAATTCACTTCCTGGGAGTTGCTTCCCACAAACATTTAATCCACTTCAATTTAAGTCCAATTGTTATATTTTATGAATGGAGGATGTCTTTAGGCACATGAACTTTTTTTTTTTTTTTTTAATTTCCTTTGTTTTTCCTACCTCCACTCATTGTCAAAAAAAAATGAATCTTTCTGTTCATTTATCTACCTATCTATCGATCTGTTTATCTATCTATGTACTCACAATATCAACATAGGAAGCCGCCGCCACCACCCACCCCCACCCGCCATCCGGAGCCTTCCCCTTCCTCATCTTCTTCCCGTCTCCTTGGTTACTAGTACGGTCTCTTAGTCTGCGGTAGAAAAAAAAGATTGTGGTGCAAGAGGTATTCTATTATTTTCTCTAATTTTAAAGCCACCATCATCATCATCATTATCATCAGCATTATCATTATCATCATCATCATCGTCATCATCATCATTCATCATCATCATCTTCATCATCATCATCATCACTACCACCGCAGTCACCACCATCACCACCACCACCATGTATCATCATCATTATCATTACCACCACCACCACCATCACAATTATCATCATCAGGAATGTACGGGCCCGGGGATAGGCCTCTCTCTCACATACGGCACGGATAGACCACCCTAATTCATCCCTGAGCGGCATTATGTAACAAATCCCTCTTTTCCCCTAAATTAAAGACATTTTCCACATCCACTTGAAGCACCTCAGCCCACTACACCACCAGGCATCCAACTATAATAAATAACACTAAAATACACGAATAACTATACTCTGTTCACTTTACCTGGCCTAAAATTGCCATCCCTCCGTCTGGAATGCTGGGCTGTAACGGGAGATTGGCATTAGAATATCATGCTAGTCACGAAGAAGTGCTGCAGAGGTAGAGCCACAGTCTCCCTGGCACTGATCTACGTGAAATAAGCTTAAATGGACGATTTTATTTTTTTTTCCCGGTTAAAGTGCATGAGGTCCAGACGTGGAAAAACATTATCTTCTTTGTTTATATTAATTTTAAACACTTTATTCCATATATTCTTGTACACTCATGATCACTAATCTCTGACCAGAGAGTAAGCCAAAGTCGTGGCCAGGCGTAGGCTACACAGTCAGACACACTCAACCATCGTTCCAGAAAGGTTTAGTGCTTCAGTGAATCATTTTCTAAGCATCACTGAAACACTTTTGTTTCACATATTACGGTATGTTACTTTCTCAGGTACTATATACATGGTAAGAAATAGACAAATTTGGTTATAGCTGTTATTTTAAGTCCGTAATGAGTGCGTGATTATATTTGAATTTCATACTGTGTTTTATTAATCTTTTTTATTTCATTGACCTATTTCTTGAAGTGAGTCTTTAACCGAGCTGTTGGTAGGTTATAGCAGAGAAATATCCACGATTGCCACAGCAGCCGGCATTCACACGACATATTCTAAGTAAGAATGCTTCATAATACTTATATCATTGACAAAAATTTACCATTACTACTACTTGAAACTGAATGTTTTTCTCTAGTGATAACAGGCCCCGTTGCTCATAGATATAAATAAGCCTAGATGCCGCATGACACTACTTTAGATGCGTCTGCGCGGCCGCCATCTTGGAACGGTCGAGGCAGACGATGTCGTGTTCCTGACGATGATCAAAGCTGACCACTATTTACCTAGAAATGCAACAGCACTGTGCTGCTTTTGGGTGTAGAAAGCGTCGGAATATATCTATGGTGGCACCGATAGCACGAGCGGCTCAACTGTCTGGTTATGCAAACGTCCCTCAGCTGCTTCCCTATCCTCCGAAAGGAGGATGGTGGGTTGCAGAAGGGAAATTTAAGCCTGCAGTCCACCGAGTTCACGTTTCAGATGAACCAGGAACCACAACCATTACCACCACAACAACAGCCACCATCATAGCAGCCACCACCACCACGACAACAACAACACCAACCAGCACCAAATCCACCACCACCATAACAGCAACAACAACCACACCCACCACTACAACAACAATCACCACCACAACAACAATCACTACCATCACAACAACAATCACTACCATCACAACACCCACCACTATCACCACAACCACCAGCACATTAACCACCACCATCACAATAACCACAATCACAATAACCACAATCACAATAACCACCACCCACCAGCAACCACAAAAACAACCACCACCATCACAACAACCATCACTACAACAACCACCACCACCACAACAACCACAACAATAATCACCACAACAACAATCACAATAACAACCACAACAGCAACCACCATCACAACAACAACCGTAACAATAACACCACCACAACAACCACCACCACCGCCACCAGTGCAACAACCACCATTACCACTATAATAAGCACCATCACCACCTCCACCACAACATTCATTTTCATAGTCTAAATTCACTCTAAAACAAGCCCCACTATTACATGCTTGACCGCTGTAAGATGGCGGCCGCACGGACGCATCGCCGTTGTACTAAGGAATTTATATCTATGCCGTTGCCATCCAGCGGGAGTGGTTGTCCTATTCCTACGCGACGTCTTAGCTGCATGTCCCCTGCGGTCAAAATGTGTGCCAGTTAATGCCGTTAATTCATAAATAATTATTACGGTATATACAGTATGATGCCAGTACCAACATATAGTGGCACATGTTTTTTTTACTTCTTGGAAATTGCTAAATTGCAGAAAGATTTAAGAAATGTCGGCCCCTGTCAATAAACACAGGTTATTATATTATGGAGGAGAAATCATAAGAATATGGTAATATCAAAGGTATAAGGAGCAGAACGCTTGATATCACCTGGTTACAGTTCTTTGCCCTGCCCCGTAGTGCAGAGGCTGTGTTCGAATGCGTGGCTCGTGTTTGGTCATAGCACTGCCCGCCTCGCGTCTCTGGTCAGAGATTAGTAATCGTGACTGTACTTTATTCAAGTTGGCCTTGTCGTGGATGGCAGGAGAAAGATAAAGGTGAATCTGGGGTTTGATTGCTGTTTTATTCTCAAAAGGAAGTTATCTTGACGAGCAGTACTAAGGTGAGAGTGGTTTGTGCCAGCTAACTCCACGCCCTCTACTCCTGCCAGAACTGATCCCTGTAGCACGCTGGCATTGATCGGGTGGAAAGTGGAATATGGATGGATGAGTGTGTGGATATGGAGGCTGTTTATGAGGATGAGTGCATGGGGTGGGTGGATGTGGAGGCTGTGGTTGAGGATGGGTAGATGGGGAGGGTGGGTGTGGAGGCTGTTTATGAGGATGAGTGCATGGGGTGGGTGGATGTGGACTGTGGAGGCTGTTTATGAGGATGAGTGCATCGGGTGGGTGGATGTGGAGGCTGTGGTTGAGGATGGGTGGATGTGGATGGGGTGGGTGGGTGTGGAGGCTGTGGATGTGGATGTATGGATGGGGTGCGTGGGTGTGGAGGCTGTGGTTGAGGATGGATGGATGGGGTGGGTGGATGTGGAGGCTGTGGATGTGGATGGGGTGGGTTGGTGTGGAGGTTATGGATGTGGATGGATGGATGGGGTGGGTGGGTGTGCATGCTATGAATGAGGAATGTACAGTATATCTGCTTTTACTCTTATCTTAATGTCACTGAGAGATGAGATACTGCAATATCACTTTGTACTTTATCAGTGCAGTGTTTAGTGACATTGGAAGGATTTATACTACGCAGAAGTGGACAAGTAGGCATGATAAGCAAAATCAACGACATATATAGCATACCACATCATGTATAGCGTAAAAAGAGGTATTAACCACCCAAATCCAAAAATAAATCGCTAAGGAAGAGGTGTTAGGGAGCTTCTCTACCCGATGACAATACCCCCCCTCCTCCACCTCACTCACTTACTCTTCTAGTCAGTCTCTAATTCCCCCAGCCACAGCATGATATACCGGTAATTGTTTGCAGCACCACATCACTTTCATGCAATTACCACATTAGTGTAATTGCCATACTCTTGCTATTACCACATTATTGCAATTGCCACACTGTTGCAAGTGTTATATTATTTTAACTTTCACATTACTGTACATTCTTTCAATTGTACACTCTTGCAGTTGCTACAGTTTTATTGCAACTCATTGACATATTGCAATTGCACACTCGGCCAATTACCACGTTATTGCAGTTGTACTTTCAGTATTGTAATTCCCACACTACTGCAATGCGTCCACTCTTGCAATTGCCACATAATTGTAATTACCACGTTATTGCAATTGCCACAATTGTAATTGCCACGTTATTGCAATTGCCACATTATTACAGTTCCTATACTTGCAATTGCTACGTTATTGCAATTGCCACGTTATTTCAATTGTCACGTTATTGTAATTGCCACGTTATTGCAATTGCCACAGTTGCAACTGCCACGTGATTGCAATTGCCACGTTATTTCAGTTGTCACGTTATTGCAGTTGCCACATTATTGCAACTGCCACGTGATTGCAATTGCCACGTTATTTCAATTGTCACGTTATTGCAGTTGCCACATTATTGCAACTGCCATGTGATTGCAATTACCATATTATTGCAATTGTCACACACACACACACACACACACACACTTTTCAAGACAAGGTGAATTTTTGGCGCTGAGAACACCTTCCCTCCGCACTGAAGGGGTTAAAGAGAGACACTGCACCGTCCATCCCATCACAGTATCATAGCAGAATATCTTATCTTTTCTCTCTCTCTCTCTCTCTCTCTCTCTCTCTCTCTCTAAAAAAAAAAAAAAAAAAAGAAAAAAAAAAGCGATCTCTCAAGTAAACAGGAACCGAATAAAACCTTTCTCTACACTGGCTCAAACTGTGTATGGAAAATTTTCCTTTTTAATATTTTGGGAACGAAGTGTATGCAATCATCTCTAGTACGTGTCATGAATGAAAAAAAAAAAAAGGACCAATATCGATATATTTGGTCCTATATGATTTCGGTAACCAGAAGAAGCTGATAGATTTTTTTTTTTTTTTTTCCAGTCAGGGTAGAAGGAACTAAAAACAATAAGCCCTCAAGAGTGATCATTCAAATAAGTAAGTTGATAAATAAATAAATAAAAAGGGAGCCAATTCAGGCTCTGGCAAATGAGGCAAAATTTCTAGAATATTGCTTAATGTTCGTGACTATCCCGGCAAAACAAAGGTACCCCGATTCTAGCTCTAAAGTCCTTCGTCTGTGACTGCTCCGCGTATTTAGATATATTTTCCTGTCATATTTCACTTATAAGCAGGTGTTCTGGCCCCTTTTCTCACCTGAGTCACGGGAGGCGAGCGTCGGGCCTTACGTAATCGAAAACAAGAAAATGAAATGGGTCTTTTGCTTCCGCTACTTTTCTTTTCGCTTCTCCTGTGGCGTTTTCTTTGTCGCGTGAATCAGAGAAAACTGTGTCAACAAACCCCACTAAGTCAGCTGTTTTGGGGGTTGTACGGACACTGAGCTTGTCGGGGGAATATTTATATGCGTTTTACAGATATTTTTGTGATTGCAAGTATGCCGTGGAATGCCATTGCTTCCAAGAAGAGACTACAGTACCTGCAGCGTTGCTCTAGGGCAAAGAGCTTGAAGAAGACCGCCACAGCATCAGAGGCTGGAAGAACGGTACCAGCAGGTGAGCTGACGTGTTATTGTAGGTTTATTTACGTAAATAAATCGAATACCATGGAATGCATAGAAGAACGTTTGACAGGCATGAAGGTGAGAAAAATTTGGTATATATCGGTGGGGGTGATGCCGTGTCTGGTGGTAGGGCCACAACCTGAGCCTACAGGTGACTGTAAATATCATGGTATGGACTAGTCTTTATTTTTTATATTTTCGTTTTATTTTTTTTCATAGAACAACGTTTGATAAGTATGAAGATGTGGAAAACTTGGTACCGGGTATATATCTTGGTGGTGGTGATGGAGTGTCTTGTGGTAGCCATTTCTGCCACTTTACCTGAGCTTACGGGTGACATGTAAATAACATGATACAGACTAGGCTTTATAGTTTTATTTATTTTATTTTTTCATAGAACAACATTTGATAGGCATAATGGTGAGAAAAACGGTATATATCTTGGTGGTGGTGGTTCTGCTACTGTGCCTGAGTTACGGTACTGCAAAGTATTCCAGCTTCAAAGTGCCATACTGCAAAATTACAAAAATAAGAATAAGAAAATATATACCTTCTCACTTATTTCTGGACGGATTTTCTTCAGTAAAAAAGCATTTTAGTTGTCTGGTTGTAAGTGAAAGATGCGAAGTCTGAGTCTGTGGGGAATTGTGTATTGTGTCGGATGACATCGGTCATCGTGATGAAGGTTTACTGTAGATGGCTGACATGTGAAAAGTGATTGATGTGAGTGTTTGGTTGTTGTTTGTTTAAGGGTATGGTGTCTGTTATTGTGATGGCAGCGTATGATTGTGTAGTGTTGAAGAGTGTGATGCTGTTCAGTGTTTTGTAGAGTTTGCTGGTGTTTGTTTTGTGATCAAGTGTTTGGAGGTAGTTATTCTAATTTAGCATTTGCTGTTCTGAAATTTTATTGTTGATTTGGGTGTTGAGTTCTTGTATTTGTTGTACGATGTCATGTGTTCCGTATCGTATGGGATGTTGGGGAGTGTCGCAGTGTGTCCCGTTGACTGATGAAGCCTTGAATTTCTAGTGTGAAGTTGGGGTTGTGTCACTTTCTGTTGCTTCTAGAGATGTGTCTTTTGTCTGCGTTTTGAATAATTGTATTGAAAGTGTGCACAGCGGTGTTGATGTTTGTGATAAATGTACTGTTTAATTTTTCAAAGCGTTCTTTCGTTTCAGTTGTGAAGGCTTCCCAGTTGGCGCTCCTATAATTAGTGTATGTGTGTCTGTGACCAGCTGGGGTGATTCTGGTTTTGGTCGTAATGATGAATAGGAGGTGGTCAGAGCCAAGGGTTTTGACCATTCTCTAGGATGTTGTGGGGGCGAGGTTTAGGGAGCAAAAGGAGATGTCTGGGGATGATGGGAGGAAGAGGGCATGGTGTGGGATATGGGTATTTTGATGGAGATCGTTGAGGATGAAAAGATGATCTGTTTGGGAATGTACTGTAATACCAGCGCTCTGTCTGTGTCAGGGTTTAAGCTTGTTGTTTCCATCACTGCAGTACAATAAGGAATGTTATACAGATTTTGAATTACGCCATCCATTTAAGAGTAAATTATACTGTTTATAAATGACAATATCCATCCAAAAACACTTGCCTTAGAAAAAAAAAAAAAACAACAACAACGACGAACGAAATTGAAATATCCCGATTCCTGCTATAAAACCGCTAAATTGGCAATCCTGTGGGTATGTATACCTACCGTTTGTATCACTGCAGAACAGAAGGAACGTTATCCAGAAAATCTATTAAACAGGTTATACAGTTTATGCAATACGATATCCATCCAGAAAGTCTTGTCTTGGTAAAAAACGTGAACAGCAACGACGCTAATTGTGAAACCAATCAATTTTAGTACATCGAAAGACTTAGCAATCATGATGAACAGATGGCAACTGTAGGTCGTGAAAACAATATCGCATCACCATGATATCTTCTATCTTATCTGTCTCCCCAACTGAGTCTAGTGGGCAAGGTCATTCACTTGTGTTTATATTACTTCCTTGCAACTGCTTGTACAATTTTGTTTTTAATTTTAGGCCAACAGTTGACGTTTGTAGAATATATATATATATATATATATATATATATATATATATATATATATATATATATATATATATATATATATATTCATTGCATGGCTAAGCAGCTTTATACCTCTGTAGTTGTTGCAGCACTGCACATCACCCTTGTTCTTGAAAATCGGAACTAGAATATTTTTTCTCCACTTCTCCGGCATCTTCTCACCCTCCAGGATTTTGTTAAACCATCTGGTAAACCACATCACAGCCATCTCTCCTAAGCTCCTCCATGCTTCCACTGGTATACCATCTGGGCCCACTGCCTTGCCATCCTTCATCCTCTTCATGGGATTCCTCACTTCCTCCCTGCTGATCTCTTGCACTTCCTGACTCACTACCTCCAACTCTTCCAACCTTCCCTCTCTTATATTTTCTATATTCATCAGCTCTTCGAAATACTCCTTCCACCTTCTTAGTACACTCTCCTCACTTGTCAGTACATTGCCATCTGCATCCTTTATCATTCTAACATTCTGCACATCCCGCCCAGCTCTGTCTCTCTGCCTGGTTAATCGGTACAGGTCTTTTTCCCCTTCTCTACTATTCAGCTTCTCGTACAGCTTCTGGTATGCCTTTTCTTTTGCCTTAGCAACCTCTTTCTTGGCTATGTTCCTCGCCTCCTTATACTCCCGAATGCTTTCTTCGTCCCTGTGTGTATCCATGTTCTTCTTTGCCTGCTTCTTCCTATTTATGCTATCCTGTACTTCCTCATTCCACCACCAAGTCTCCTTGTCATCCCTCCTCTGTCCCGATGTCACCCCAAGTACCTCCTTGGCTGTCTCCCTCACCACTTCCGAGATAACTGCCCATCCGTCCTCGTTTTCCCTGCCTCCGAAAGCCTGGCTCACCTCATCCTTAAATTTACTACTGAAGTCTTGCTCCTTCAGCTTCCACCACCTGATCCTTGGTTCAGCTCTCACTCTCCTCCTTGTCTTCACTTTCAAACTCATCTTTCCAACCAGCACCCTATGCTGTCTTACTACACTCTCCCCTGCCACTACCTTACAATCACTGAATTCTTTCAAATTGCATCTCCTGCATAGGATATAATCTATCTGCGACTTCCTTCCCCCACTCTTATACGTAATCCTGTGCTCCTCCTCCTTCTTGAAATAAGTGTTTACTACAGCCGTCTCCGTCCGTTTTTTAAAAAATAACAACCATCTGACCCTCAGCGTTCCTCTTCCCGACACCGTACCTGCCTATCACCTCCTCGTCACCACTATTTCCTTCTCTAACATGCCCATTCAAATCCGCTCCCATAACCACTCTTTCCTCCCTGGGTATGCTCTGAATCACTTCCTCTACTTCACTCCAAAACTCTTCATTTTCCTCCAAGTCACACCCCACTTGCGGGACGTATGCACTGATGACATTAATCAGGACCCCCTCAGTTTTCATCCTCAAACTCATTACTCTATCCGACACTCTCTTCACCTCCAATACACTATCTATATACTTTTCCTTCACTACCACCCCGACACCATTTCTCCTTCCATCCACGCCATGGTAAAACAACTTGAACTCTCCTCCAATCATCTTCGCTTTACTTCCCTGCCATTTTGTTTCCTGTACACACAGTATATCCAATTTTCTCCTCTCTATCATATCGGCCTCTCCCTTTACCCGTCATCGTGCCCACATTCAAACATCCCACTCTCATCTCCATTCTACTTTCCCTTCTCTCCCGCTTCCTCTGGAACTGTCTTCTTCCTTTGTCCAACAGTCGCATACTTTCCACCGGCCCCCTGTTGGACAACAGCACCAGTGGCGGTCGTTGTTGACCCGGGCCACGACCGATGCGGTATGACGTTTCCTTTTGTGCTCCGCATATTGAGTTGGCTAGGGTTTTTACGCCGGATGCCCTTCCATGACGCAACCCTCCCCATTTTCCGGGCTTGGCACCGGCACTGAGTTGCACTGGCGTGTGCCCCCAGTGGCTGGGTTTGGTATAAGATACTGTAGACCTTGATTAACGCATGATAATGTTTTTTGTGCAAGTGTTACCAAATGTACATTTTAGTTTGCACTCCATTAGGTGAGTTATAATCACTGGGGTGGGGGGGACAAAGCCCCCCAGTTAGGCTTCCACTATTTTGTGGTTTTTAAATTGTTTACATTTGAGTTGGTTTGGTGTGTTGATGTCATATCCAGTCGGCAGATCGGAAGTAAACACTCGGCGGTAATCAGCTGGCACTATTTTTTTTTTTTTTTTTTTTTTTAACTCTGGGCAAAGGCTCAGGGCCTATTTCTTGGGGGCAGTTGCCTATCCCAAGGCCCAGTAGTCCTCCTACACCTCCACATGTCACCACTTCGGCGCTAACAGCCACCGTCCATATTGAATACATGCTAGGGCTGTCTCATACAGGACTGGTGTACTGGTATTAGCGGGGGTATTTTTACGACATGTCGGCGGGTCATCTGGTAGATCAGGAAAGTCTGCTTTCATGAAATTCAAATCCTTAAACTGTTCCCTGCCCCAGCCGGGATTCGATCCTGGGTCCGTTAGGACCGCAAGCCGCCTCTCTACCGATTCAGCCACCGCCTCCGCCAAATATCTAATATCACAGAGTAGGTATATTTTGTTTGTTTTATTCAATATTTTGTTCGGAAATCAAATATTAATCACCCGTGATTTATCTGGTACTAGAATCATTTTCTTTAAGAACGTGGTTATTTAAGAAAACAGCTTGAATGGCTACGACAGCTTTGTGTTACTTTATCATTCACATCTCCCTTATTCTGATGGCTATAGTCGTATTACCTTAATCTGGCCAACATTTGGTACTTTTCCAGCTTATATCTTGTAGTTCAGTGGCAGAATAATATCATGCTACTACCCAGTGTCCTCTCCACTGCACATCATGCATCATATTCTTGTGTTAATCTCGCAATAACTCAGTATTCTAGATGAAACGAAGGCAATTTTAGGCCAAGTTAGAGTCACAAGAGTACAATCACGCCCAGGGGCTGTAAATAATATAGCAGTAAGAAAAAAAGGGGGGGAAACAAAAATTGCACTTGTGAATGAAAATAATATCGTTACTTATCTAAAACCAATTTTCTATGAGAGCGCATATAAAGAAAACAGCGTATTTATGGGAGGCTGATGCATTTTAACCCTTTGCCAGCGATTTACATACTTCGCCTTTTATTTCGATTTATGACTGGTGATTGTAGCATGATCGAGAGAAACCAAAAAGAAGAAATACTGTTAACACTATCTCGAATAACTTTTAGGACGAGAAAAAAGATCTTTGTGTTTTGTTGCAACTTTCAACGAACTACTTTATACAACCATATAGACTCGTAGAGTTAATGCAACCATACAATCGAAATACTGTTATTCAAAATGCATACCACACCACACCTTGCCACCCCTCTCACATCACACCACAACACCCTCTCACACAAATTCGCCCACACATCACACCACACCATATCATATCACACCACAGCACCGTCTCACATTATGCCACACAAATTTACCTCCCCACACTACACCACACCATACCACACCACACTAGGAACAAAGGACCCTGAAGTTCCAGCATCCAGTACTTGTGGTCTTATCTTTCTCTCCTCTGCTGCATTCCTAACACCTTTTACTAAGCGACTTCGTTTATTACTCCTTACTGTCTTCTACTTTGTTACATAAATCTTTCCAGTATTGCCATATTGTACAGGCATAACGTACAAAAGAATGCTAGTCAACCATATCGGAAATAAATCGTAAGTAAACAAGTGTTAGTGTGCATCCTTAACCGAGGACACTAGCCATTATCTTACTAATATCCTGCCCCCCATGGGCGTCCGGAGGGGGGGCAAGGGGGGCAGTTGCCCCCCTTGGAATTCCAAAGTGTTTCAGTTCTTGTTCAAGGATGATTGAGTGATTTGGGCCGATTCATGCATTCTGTCACTTTATGCATTTGATGTAAGTCATGTAACTCATGTAAGTATATGCCTAGGCCTAGGCCTATCTGGCGTGTGTGTATTTTGATATAACCAGCATATATAATTTCTTTTATTTTGTCCCCCCCTTACAAAAAATCTTGCAGACGCCCCTGCCTCAAAATAGAAACATTATTTTTTAATTAATGGTTATTGACCATTTGGCTTGAGGCCATGGTCATTTAGCCATATTATTTATATATACACACATATACCAAAGAGAGTATATATATATATATCATACCAACGAGAGTGTATATATATATATATATATATATATATATATATATATATATCATACCAACGAGAGTATATATATATATATATATTTCTTTTATTTTGTCCCCCCCTTACAAAAAAATCTTGCAGACGCCCCTGCCTCAAAATAGAAACATTATTTTTTAATTAATGGTTATTGACCATTTGGCTTGAGGCCATGGTCATTTAGCCATATTATTTATATATACACAAATATAACACAGAGATTATATATATATATATATATATATATATATATATATATATAAAACCAACGAGAGTATATATATATATATATATATATATATATATATATATATATATAGGCCTATTCATTTTATTGTTCTAAAAAAAATCGTATCGTAACGTTGCTGAAAAAAAAAAAAAAAATCGCCACCCTAGACTAATGGCTGAAGGCAAATGGCTAAACTGTAATGTAGTAAATACTCAGTGTGCCTTTACTTAAGGATAAAATACCTCGACCAACAGAACAACATTGACTGCAAAATGTATTATGCCTTTCCACATTACACGCCTGCACTCATCACCTGCTGACGTCAGTGGAGGCATGTGTATTAATATAGGCGACACCGGTGTGTGACAGCCAGAGGAGTCAGCAAGTACTCCACATACGTCAACTGTTGTGTATATATATATATATATATATATATATATATATATATATATATATATATATATATATATATATATATATAATCATCATCATCAGCCGTTTGAGTATCCACTGCAGGACCGGCCTATCCCAACCGAAGTCGGGACGACATAGCCAATGTATCTTTACCAAGTGGCTTAGGCTGTCTGGTAGAGATTGTATGTAGGGTGAGAAGTGCTTGTAAGTGTAATTGTAGTGTTGTAGTGGCTTTGGATGTGTGTGTAGTCTGTAAACCAAGTGTAATCAGCCAGCGCAAGCCGACTGGGAGCAAGCATACTGTATAGTAAGCGACACTGGTTCAACCACAGCACCCCTTGTGTCCGCCAATGCAGTACGTAGCTGTGTGAACACTCCCAAAGTTTATTATCCTGGCGGGGCGCGAACCCTGGTTCACCTGTGTACGAAACGCACACTCTACCACTGTACAATATATATATATATATATATATATATATATATATATATATATATATATATATATATATATATATATAGACAGTGGCAAGGAATTAACATACATACAATAAGTAAATTACCTCCCCCAACAGAATCACTTTTTTTTTTCTATGCAAGAAAGATGGAACCAAAGGTCAGGAGCCTGCAAACCATTCCTTCCAAGAAAAAGAAACAAAAACAATACAAAAGAGATCCAAATTCAAGATCTGTTCATTTCGAGATGCCTGAACATCTCGAATGAACAAATCTTGGAGACCATAAGAAGTAGGAAATACAGACAGAGGGAGACAGTTCCAGAGCTGACTTGCTGTATAATTGAAAGACTGGGGGTAACGGCAAACTCTTGCGTTAGAGAGTTGGACAAAAAAGGGATGGGAGTTTGCTGCTAGACGGGTGCTACGCACCCGTCGTAGAGGTGGAGGGATGCATGCGGACAGTTCAGAGGAGCAGTGACCATTGAAGTAGCGATAGAAAAGAGATCAAGAGGCAAAAGTGTGGCGAAGAGACAGAGGTTGAATGGGGCCAGTAAGAGGAGGAGAGTTAATGAGGCGGAAAGCCTTTCACTCCACCCTATTGAAAAAGAGCTGTATCTGGGGAGACTTCCCACACATGAGAGTTGTACTTTACACAGGGGGGAATAAAACCCGTGTATAAATTCAACAACTGTAAAGGGGTGAAGAAGATAAGGAGTCGGCTTAGCACACCTGATGTTTTGGAAGCAGATTTTGCAGGAGATGCAATATGACCTTTCCAAGATAAGTCCCAAGTGAATTAAACCCCAAGCATGTTCAAGGATGAAGCAAGGTGAGGCAGATAAGATATAGAAGCTATTATTGAAGGTGTCATGGTGATGAGATATTGTTGTTCACGACCTAAACTTGCCATCTGTTCATCTTGATGGGTACCTTTCTTTCGCTGAGATAATCACGAACATAAGCAATAGTCTAGAAAGTTTGCCTCATTTCCCAGATCCTGAATTGGCTCCCCTGTTATTTATTTATTTATTTGTTTGTTTATTTGAGGGAGCAATCCTGCAGGCTTCCTGTGATTGGCTTCTTCTACCTTGAATAAAAAAAACATCTTGCAGCCTTTTCTGGTTACCGAAAATATAAAAGAATTGAACTGAATTGAAATATTTATTGTTGTAAAGGGTAGAGTGAGCACGTACTGATGTTTGTGCTTTTTATTATTATTATTATTATATTATTATTATTATTATTATTATTATTATTATTAATGACACTTACTGGAGATTATTGGCATACACCTCATTCCCAAAAGAGTAAAAAGGAAAAATTTGCATATATATTTTGAACTAGAGAAAGTTTTTTTTCGGCTCCTGTTTGCTTTGGTTTTGTGCATCTTGTGAGGGATCACGTCTCGTGTGTGTGTGTGTGTGTGTGTGTGTGTGTGTGTGTGTGTGTGTGTGTGTGTGTGTGTGTGTGTGTGTGAGAGAGAGAGAGAGAGAGAGAGAGATAAGATTGTGTGTGTGTGTGTGAGAGAGAGAGAGAGAAAGATTGTGTGTGTGTGTGTGTGAGAGAGAGAGAGAGAGAGAGATAAGATATTCTATGGTGGGGTGGACGATGCAGTGTTACTCCTTAACCTCTTCAGTCAGGAGGGAAGGTGTTCTCAGCGGCAGATATTCGTCTTGCATTGAAATGTGTGTGTGTGTGTGTGTGTGTGTGTGTGTGAGAGAGAGAGAGAGAGAAGATAAGATATTCTTTGGTGGTATTGTGGTGGGGTGAACAGTGCAGTGTTACTCCGAGAGAGAGAGAAGAGAGGATATTCTTTGGTGGTATTGTGGTGGGGTGAACGGTGCAGTGTTACTCCGAGAGAGAGAGAGAGAGAGAGAAAGAGAGAGATTCTGTGGTGGTACTGTGGTGGGGTGAACAGTGCAGTGTTACTCCGAGAGAGAGAGGGAGATAAGATATTCTGTGGTGGTGCTGTGGTGAGGTGGAGGGTGCAGTGTTACTCCAAGAGAGAGAGAGAGAGAGAGATAAGATAGTCTGTGGTGGTATTGTGGTGAGGTGGAGGGTGCAGTGTTACTCCTTAACCCCTTCAGTGCGGAGGGAAGGTGTTCTCAGCGGCAGAAATTTACCTTTCGTTGAAAAGAAATGTGTGTGTGTGTGTGTGTGTGTGTGTGTGTGTGTGTGTCTGTCTGTCTGTCTGTCTGTCTGTGTGTCTGTGTGTTTAACAAGTGCAACAATATGGCAAATTGCAAAAACGTGGCAGTATCAATAATGTGGCAATTGCAGTAATGTGACACTTGTAATAACGTGGCAATTGCAATAACGTGGTAGTTGCAAGGTTGTATGAATTTCAATAATGTGGCAATGACAAGATTGTAGGGAATGCAATAACGTAACAATTGCAGTAACGTGACAGTTGCAGGAGTGTAGGAATTGCAATATCGTGGCAATTGCAATAAGGTGTCATTTACAAGAATATGGCAGTTACAAGAGTGGAAGACTTGAAATAACAGTAACTGCAATAATTAAAGTGCAGCTGCAGTAACGTAACATACCCCCGCTAATACCAATACACCAGTCCTGTATGAGTCAGCCCTAGCGTGTATTCAGTATGGATGGCGAGTGTTAGCGCCGAAGTGGTGACATGTGGACGTGTATGGTATGTAGGAGGACTACTGGGCCTTGGGATAGGCCTCTACCCCCGAGAAATAGGCCCTGAAACCTTTGCCCAGAATCGGACACAGCAAAAAAAATAATAAAAACGGTAATTGAACGAGTGTGCAATAGCAATGTCAGTGACAATTGCAATAAAAATGTAGCAATTGCAAGAGTGTACAATAATGTGAAAGCTGTAAAATATAACATGTGCAAGAGTGTGGCAATTGCAATACTGTCGTAATCGGAAGTGTGGCAATTGTAGTAATGCCAGTGGCAACTGCAATAAAAATGTGTCAATTGCAAGAGTGTGCAGTAACGATGATGTGCAGTAACGTGACTTGCAATAATACAACATGTGCACGAGTGTGGCAATTGCGAGTGTGACGTAGATGGAGGGATGGAGTGATGAGGTATATGAGAGAGGGGGGTGTGAGCTGGGAGCAGGGCAGTGAAATGGCGGGGGACAGGGTAACATGGAGGCGATTTGTTTGTGGCCACCCCTTACGGCATTGGTTTTTAACCTTTTTTGAGGCACGGACCCCTCTGGGGATAGCCTATGGTGAATGCTATGGACCCCTTCCTTACAAAAATGCACATAAGCACATAAACACATTTTTGCATACAGTGAATATACTTGATTTTACTGAAAACTACTTCACGCAGTGTATGACATACAACGTATAAAACAATCATTACAAATATTTTTGTTTCTCTTTTTCATGCAAATATTAATGGCCACTCGATGAAAAATTGAAATACATCCAACTTGTGCAAATTAAACAAAACAAAACTTTAATTCTGCTCAAAAGTTCGTTTCAGTGAGAAGGTTATTGTTGTTTGGCTTGAATATGATGAAATTGTGAAGTGGTCTTTGAGAAGGCAACACGCAAGCCAACTTTGACATCCAATCGATTTCGACTTTTCGTTTTGATAGAAACAGACCAGAAAACCCTGACTCACAAAGGTATGTAGTAGCAAACGGAATCACAGCACCCATAGCTCGCTTTGCCAGAGGAGAGTAGGCTTGTGTCAACGAACACCAGAATTTGTCAAGACTTCGAGTTGAATTCATTTTGAATCATTTCCTTTGTCTTCAGGTCAGTGAGGTCATCTTTGGCAAGGTCTTCATCACTGATACAGCCTATGTCGGCAAGGAAAGGATTACGGTACGAATCCATGTTTCAGCTTTAAGGTCACCTGAGCAGAGGTAACCTATGAAAGAATTCTGCAGTGTATCCAGATGTCTGCAGATGTCTGCCTGCAGAGAAACTGACAGGGCTTTGTCACCCTCGATTCCATCCTCTAACACTGGAGAGTTTGCATAGCTGTCTGCCTCTAGTCTCCTCTGCAATAGCAGGTTGGCCAGAAGAGCTTGCAGTCTTTCAGCAGCATCCATAATGGTGACTGGAGGGCTTGAATCATAACATTCATCTCACTCATATGGCCAAAAATATCCACCAAGTATGCAGAGTCATGATTTAACTCCTCCCTGTCAAACTGTTCTGAGAGTGGGCTTTCTTTTTCTCTCTTCCCCCCCCCCCCCCAAAAAAAAAAAAAAAAAACTGCCCGAAGTTCAGTCCAGCACTTCAAGATTTGTCCTTTGAAAAGCCAACGAACTACTGTATGGTAGAGAAGAACTTCATATTCTGCTCCCATTTCTCGAAAAAAAAAAAATCTTGAAAACGCGATGATTCGAAGCCCTGGCTCTGATTCCTTTCATTGGGAAACCATTCTAGAAGTCAAAACTTGACGACAATGACGATTTGTTACCAGACCGGACGCTTTTTCGGTAGTTCACATACAAATATTTTAGCTTGGTTGAAAGCTAGTGCTGCCAAACGATATCACGCAATACCGCCAAATTGATCTCAATTGTTCTGACCTTCACGGACCCCAGGGTAAGAACCCCTGCCTTACGGGATTAAGGCGTCTGCCAGATAGATAGATAGACGTATATATTATTTTTTATTAATGCTAACTAAGCTAATTATTAACTAACCTAACATAACATAACTTTTCATTAATTAACCTAACCTAACTTTTACCAACTGACCTAACCTAACCTAACCTAACTTTTTATAACCTAACCTAACCTAGCCTAACTTAAAATAATTTCTGTCCAAAAATAAGTTCAAATTTGGACCCAGCTAAAAAAAAAAAAAAATGAAATATATTAGTCACGAAATTTACTTAAAAATCGGAGAACGTGCACCCAAGACAAAAGATCCCCATTTTATGCTATTTATTTTGAGGGTTAAGAAAGCTTCCTACACCTCTTCCTTAGCGATTTATTTTTGGAATGGCTGGTTAATATACCTTTTTATGTTGTTTATGCTGAGTATGGCGATATTTGAAGGATTTAAGTAACACAGAATAGATCAATAAGGTGTAATAAGCAAAATAAATCGCATAGGAAAAGATGTTAGGTAGCTTCCTTAACCTACAAGAGTACCGGCCGACCTGCTTTAGGCCAAGTTTGAGTGAATAGAGTATAGTAACTGAGAGGAGAGCAGTTAAGGGGGAGAGGTAGGGATGGGGAGGGTGGGTAGGCAGGACGAAGGATTGGAGGTAGGCCAGAAGGGGTGGAATGAGAGAGAGAGAGAGAGAGAGAAGCCCTAAAGCGGTATCAGAAACATTTATATTAGTTACACCTAAACCGTTTTCTATAATGACCTAAATTAGAACCGCCTTCTCCTCCTCCTCCTCCTCATTTTCTTCCTCTTCTCCATCCATTTCTCCTTCTTCTACACTTTCTCCTTCATCTTCTTTTTTTCCTCCTCCTCCTTCTCTTCTTTTTCTTCTTCCTCCTCCTCCACCTCATCTTCGTCATTTTCGTCATCATCATCCACTACCATCTCGGCATCGTCATCTTCATCATCATCATCATCATTCTCATAATCATCTTTTCCTCCTCCTCCTCCTCCTCCTCTTCTTCTTCTTCTTCTTCTTCTTCTTCGTCTTCTCCCCCCCTCCTCCTCCTCCTCCTCCTCCTCCTCCTCCTCCTCCATATCACTTCTACGGCTTTGCATCCTTTCCATATCACTTCTACGGCTCTACATCCTTTCCATAGCACTTCTACGGCTGTACATCCTTTCCATAGCACTTCTACGGCTCTGCGTCCTTTCCATAGCACTTCTACGGCTGTACATCCTTTCCATAGCACTTCTACGACTGTACATCCTTTCCATAGCACTTCTACGGCTGTACATCCTTTCCATAGCACTTCTACGGCTCTACATCCTTTCCATAGCACTTCTACGGCTCTACATCCTCTCCATAGCACTTCTACGAACAAAAGTACAAAAATGTATTGGAAAAAAGTGTTTAACATTAATATAAACGAGGAAGATAAGGCTTTCCCACGTCTGTACCTCTTTCACTTCAACCTGGCAAAAAAAATTCGTCCTTTTTCAGTTTTTTTTCACGTAGCTCAGTGGCAGGAAAAGATTGTGGCTCAACCTCTGCAACACTTATTCGTGCCTAGCATCATATTCTAATGCTAATCTCCCGTTGCAGCCCAGCCATCAGGACGGAGGAATGGCAATTTTAGGCCAAGGTAAAGTGAACAGAGTGTAATTATTCGTGTGTTTTAGTGTTATTTATTATATATGGACGCCTGGTGGTTTAGTGGGCTGCGGTGCTTCAAGTGGATGTGGAAAATAAGTCTTTAATTTAAGGGAAAAGAGGGATTTGTTACATAATGCCGCTCAGGGGGGGATGAGGGTGGTCCATCAGTGCCGTATGTGAGTGAGAGGCCTATCCCCGGGCCCGTACGTTCCTGATGATGATGGTGGTGGTGGTGGTGGTTATGATGATAATGATGGTGGTGGTGGTGGTGGTGGTGGTGGTCATGATGATGGTGGTGGTGGTGATGGTGGTTATGATGATAATGATGATGGTGGTGGTGGTGGTGGTGGTGGTGATGATGATGGTGGTGGTGATGGTGGTTATGATGATAATGATGATGGTGGTGGTGGTGGTGGTGGTGGTGATGATGATGATGGTGGTGGTGGTGGTGGTTATGATGATAATGATGATGGTGCTGGTGGTGGTGCTGGTGGTTGTGGTTATGATGATGGTTGTGGTTATGATGGTGGTGGTGGTGGTGGTGGTGATGATGATGATGATGATGATGATGATGATGATGATTTTGATTAGATAAAAATATATCATCCATTATTCTTTTATATTTTATTGATGATGATTGTCTCAAATAAAAATGAATAGGTAAATAGATAGATAGATAGACAGATGGATAGCCAGATAGATAACAGGTCATAACTTCAATTTTTTCTCCAATAATTATGATGATGATGATGACGATGGCAATGATGATGATGATAATGACAGTGATGATAATGACAGTGATGATGATGATGATGATGGCTTTAAAATTAGAGCAAATAATAAACTACCTCTTTCACCACCATTTTTTTCTCTACCACAGACTAAGGGACCGTACTAGTAACCAAGGAGACAGAAGGGAAGAAGATGAGGAAGGGGAAGGCTCCGGATGGCGGGTGGGGGTGGGTGGTGGCGGCGGCTGCCTATATTGATATTGTGAGTAGATGGATAGATAGATAGAGAGACAGATAGATGGGTAAATGAATAGATAGACAGGTAGTTCAATAAATAGTTGGATAAATACATGAATAGATAGATAAATGAATAGATAGATAGTCATAGATAGACATATAGGTAGATAGATAGATAGACTTATAGATAGGTGGCTAGATGTAGACAGAAAGGCGGAGAGATGAACAGTTATTAACACATCCAATAATTTACCAATGTGCCGGGAATTGAACCCGGGACTGTCAGGTGAGGGCCAGGCAGCATACCACTACACCACGACCAGGTAAAAGTTATCTCACATTGTCACAATCCCGGCGTAGTGGTAATATATCGGATGATTTTTCCTATGTACAGTACAGGTTTCTCTCTTCATTGTGACTTGCCGTAAGCGCTTGGCATAGATTAACCCCTAAACCGCGGGGTTGTTTTGGCGCAACTTGCGTGTCCCACTAGGATATTCGCGCTCCGACAGACTTTCTAAAAATATTGGCCAAAAATCAGTTATTAGTCCTAGAATATTATAATTAAATATGCATATGGCACATACCTTCAGCTTTCTCCTGGGATGTTTGTTGAGCCTTCGTCAAGTACCATAGGACTTGTGGAGACTTCTGAAGTTGGGTAACGAAGTCTCCACTTTACACTTCCTGACATCCCGTAATATGATTACCACAGCCTGATATTATCACTAGAAACACTATTCTGTGATTTTCAAATAGTTTGGAATCCATACTAAAAAAAAAAAAAAAAAAAAAAAAAAAAAAAAGTGAAAGCAATGAAAATTACGAGCGCATACGAGCCTCCCACTTGGCTCGTTCCCTGCTGGTATTCTGTCATTTATTATTCATAAAACACTCACACTTTATATTCCTATTACTATGTAACACTTTATATTTATATATATATCCATAAGTTTCCTTCAGTAATAATAGTTTATTGTCACTGTAGGCATTCAATTTCTCTTTCAGTAAAATACGTAGAGAGCCAAGGTTTCACTTTCACTGTCATAACTTCAAGTATTTGTACTCATATTCTTATATTACTAATTATTTACATTTCTATATACATTTTCTATTGTATTTTCAATATTTACACTTCTATTTTACTTACACTATGTTATGCACTGTCACTTGCAATAACTTATAAAACTATACTACACTGTTCCATCATATTTACATCCATTGCATTCACTTGCTATTTACACATTATTTACATTTTCCACTTGCACTTTTAGAACTGCTTCAGGCTGTGGTAATCAAAAAAGCAGGTAACGCAGAGGGGAACCTGGCACTCAGCGCACTGCCAAGAGGTGCGTTCGTACTCAGGTGTGTGTCGGGTGGTATGTGCACACACCTGGCACCTGCGGATTGCAGCCGTCCTCTTGGTTGTGGCAGGCATTTGCACCAGTCTGTGCCGATCCATGTACACCCTCTGCTCAAGTCTGTCGGGAAATCTTATAGCATGGCGCCTTGGAGTTGCTGCTGTCACCCTACCATACCTCTCAAGCAGTTGCTGAACACAAGTCCTGGCAAACAACCTCAGGGAGAAGGACTTGGGTGGCTTTACCTTCATCTTGTACAGGATGAAGGCGTTCAGCATCATCATGTCAATGAGATGCAGCAAAACTTTCCAGTACCACCTAGTATTCTTCCTGAGGCAGTCAATCTCTCCAATCGTCATGTTAGACTTGTCCACCAGCCACATGTTGATATTATAGTCGATGACAGCATCAGGTTTCCTCACAGGTTCGCCTGTCCTACAGTCGACCTTCCCACTGTCTTTCATTTCCCCCTTGTGTACGGTGGTGAGCATGTGCACGACCTTCTTGTCATGCCACCGTATTGCCAGCGTCTTCTCAGACTTGCATAGGTGCACGTCTCCTCGCTGCGAGTTTCCTGCCTCTGGGAATTTGGGGAAGTGGGCGCGATTGCTCTTCACAGTGCCGCAGGGGCCGATGCTGTGCTCTGAAAGATACTTAGCAAGTTTCGGTGCTGTATAATAGTTGTCAGTATACAGCACATGATTCCCACCAAAATACCTTTCAAGCAGCACTTTCACTACACAGCCTGAGAAGCCAAGGGGGTGTGTTTTGTCCAGATCGACAGTGCTGGCTGAATAGATGATGAAGTCAAGGATGTACCCTGTCTTACAGTCGCACAGTACAAAGAACTTGATTCCAAAGTGATGGCGTTTGCTTGGAATGTACTGTACAAACCTAAGACGTCCTCCGAACAAAACCAAGGATTCTTCTATGACAACCTTCTGAAAGGGGTGGAAGCATGACATAAACTTATCCTTCATTCTGCTCAAAATCTCCCGGATCTTCCAGACTGGGTCGGTTTGGGAAGGTACATCGTTGTTGGTGAAGTACAGGTTTCCCATGATGTTCTGGAAGCGATCTCTGGCCATGTACTTATTGAAGGTGGGTGAGGGTAGTAAGGGGTCCATGGACCAGTATTCTTCCAACTCATGCTTTCTTTGAGTGTGGCATGAAAAGCATGAGGGCAAAGAACACATACAGCTTCTACACTCCCAGCATGGTCCACTGTTGCATCTTCGCTGCACCTACACCACTTGCAGCACGTTGTGATTCGTACCTGTTAGTCTCATCACATATGTGCTGCATGACTTCGTCGTTGAGGAAGGCCAAAAGGAAGTCCACACACTCAGCATCCTCGTCAAGAGTGAAGGCAGGCTCTATCCCTGAGGAACCCTCATCGAAATGGAGATGTTCAGGGACGAAATCGGAACCTTCCATCAACACGAAGGCGTCCAGCATTCCCTGTCGTGGCAGTGTAGGGTGGGTGAGTGTGGAGGGTGGCTATGAGGCAGACTGGGCTGTTTCAAGGTCACTCTCACTGACCCTAGGTTGCCGTGTAGCATTAGCAGCCCTTACTCTAGTTGCTACTCTACTTTTACGAGTCATGGATTTACCTCGTCCCCTACGGCCTGCCTTCACTGTAGGTGCTGGTGGAGACTCCAACGATGAAGACTCAGGAGAAAATTCCACTGAAGATGAGGAAGAAATTCCTGAAGTGGGGCTGGGGGAGCGGGGAGGTGCTTCACCTCGGGACTCATGGTGGGCTGGGTCACGCAGGGCCATTATTCCGGGGTTAACCTGCTGCCTTTTCACTCCCTTCCCAAATTCCTTCCCTTGTTGCACTAAGAGCTCCTTTCCCTTGGAGCTAGGGATAACTTGGGACACTGAGGCACTCGTACTAGGTGTTTCTGTAACAATTTCCTCCACAGGCACATCACACGATTCACCCGAAGGATCAAAGTCACTATCCATCATTATCGTAGATAATTCTGCCAGTTCACGTTCACTGCTGAGTCACTAAGTCCTTTACTGCTTCCCACACAAGTTTTTCTAGGGGTAGAGGTCACAGGGCCCTTTGCAATGGGCGCAGAAACGGCAGAAATGGCGGGGCGCGAGTGCGACATGGTTTCACCTCAGAGGACGACAAGGAACTGAACGACGCAGCGTATATGGGAAGGCAAGGGTTGACAATGTCAATAGGGTGACCACTGCTAATTTACATGCTATGAAATGATTGGTAGGAAATCTCAACAATACATTAAAAAATAGGTAGTTCCAGGTGAATGTAAATATCACTTAGGCTTCTCTCTTCCTTTCATAAATATATTTTTATAACGAGAATAGATTATACGGCATATTTCAAGGGGAAATTATCAGGAAATTAGTGAACGAGTGCACTTGAGGTATTGTCAGGTGATAATTAGCCAATTCCAGGTGTATGGCACTATCTCTTACCTCATTTCTTTTTTGTATATATTGTTTTGTATAAGAATAGGGCATACCTGTAGGGCTTATTTCAATGGATGAAATCAGTGGAAAATTCCGGGGAAGATTTCCTTTGCGCAGCGTGGCCAGGCAGGCAAGAGGAGAGGGTAATGGAGGGGAGGTAGGGAGGGGAGTCAAGAACAGGGAAAAATGGCTAAATTGTCAACAATGGATGGGAGTACAGATGAGATCAGGAGTGCTGACTAGTGTTGGACATTGGCAGTACTGATAGATGATACAAGCCACCACTTGTAAGCCCGGGAGAATTCAAAATAACACAGAATCACAAAAGTGACGCCCCGCGGTATGATCCATTGTGCCCGAGTGTCACGAAAGTGACGCCCCGCGGTTAAGGGGTTAAAAGCATCTATACTTCTTTTTTTTTATCGAGGCGAAGGTGCACTTGACAGATTGGTGATTATTGGCCTAATGCAACATTACTTCATAACCTAGCATTATTAACTGACAACAGATATCTGAGAGGGAAATTTGGGTTAGTAAATATGTTTGTACATGTTGCATTCAGCCAGTCATCATCAACCTGTCAAGTGCATCTTCACCTCAATAAAAAAAACAGAGTATACTTGCCCGAGTGCCAGGGGGTTATCTGATCCTCTTCAGGTCCACAATGGGGATGGAGGGACATTGGTTACAAGATTGTGACAATGTGAGATAACTTTTACCTGGTCGTGGTGCTGTGGTATGCTGCCTGGCTCCCACCTGAGAGTTCCGGGTTCAATTTCCGGCATATTGGTGATGTATTGGATGATTTTTCCGGTGTACAGTACAAGTTTCTCTCTTCAGTTATTGGCACAGATAAATTGAGAGAGAAAGAGAAAAAAAAAAAGAAAGAAAGCTAGCTGCCTCAAATGCAAACCTACTTCTCTCCTTACACGCCCAGAGCCTCCTTGCCATCCCTACCCTCTGCTACTCCGTCCTCTTCTCTCGCTTCCTGCTCGACCGCGGCTCATCCACCACCACGGTCAACTGGATCAACGGTCTCCACTTCTTCTTTACCAGCTTCACCGGACTCTTCGTGGGACCGCTGGTGGTGGAACTTGGCCCCAGGTAAAGTTTCAGTTCAAAGTTTCGTATTCAGAGTTTCAGTTCAGAGATTTGGTTCAGTGTTTTGGTCCAAATTTCAGTTCAGAGTTTCAATATAAAGTTCCAGTTTAAAGTTTCAATCTAATGGTTCAGTTCGAAGTTTCAGGAAGGTTTTAAGTTTCGAGCAAGGAGTCAGCAGTGTGGGTGTTGATATAAAATCGATTGGGGGATATTTTTGATATACTGAGGAATTTATTATGTGAAAATGTGTATGCTAGGAGAGATAGCGAGGGATATTTCAAAATGGATGGGTCTGTTATACTGAGGAATATCTTTAAAAAATATATGTATACTGGAGATATATTGTGGGATATATAAAAATGCATATATTAGGAAAAGTATTGTGATATGCTTCATATAAAATTGCCTACATTACCAAAGTCATTCATACTGATTTTCGTGTGTACATTTTGCATAGTTAGTACTTTTGTAGTCTCTCTCTCTCTCTCTCTCTCTCTCTCTCTCTCTTCACACAGTATCAGCACAGGCACCCACCCCACCACCCACTCTAACCCACCATCTGGAGCCTTCCCCTTCTTCATTTTTCTGGCTTCTGTCTCCTTGGTTACTATCACAAACTCCATTTCCCATTTTACAAACCTTTATTTTTTCTCCCAGGCCGGTCACCGTCTTCGGCTCCACTTTGGCCTGCCTCTGCTTTCTTGCCCTCATCTTCGTTCAGTCCACCTGGTATCTCCTAGTTATCTTTAGTCTCCTCGGTGAGTGGAGGTAGTGGCTGTGGATATGGATGTGGGTGGATGGATGGTGTGGGTGGGTGTGGATGTAGATGGGTGGATGGAGTGGGTGGGTATGGGTATGGATGTGGATGGGGTGGGTGGGTGTGGATAGCTTCCTTAACGGACGGGAATACTAGCCTTTGTCTCTGGAAGCCCATGAAGAGATTACTACAGTTTAAGACAATGTTTTGTAGGTCACAGGATAAATGATGGCTTCACTGCAGGCTTCTAAAAGGACTGATTTCCCTCCCCAGGTATCTTTGTCTCCCTGGCCTGCAAGCCGTGTTACTTCATCGTCTCCTCCTACTTCGAACGTCGGAGGGGACTAGCCCACTCCTTCATCATGGCCGGGATCTGTACTGGACTTTTTGCAGGCCCTCCACTGATACGGTACCTGCTGGATGAGTATTCCCTACAAGGCACCATCTTGGTCCTGGGCGGCATCCTCCTACATGGCATCCCAGCTGCTTGTCTCTTCCACCCAGTTGAGTGGCACATGAAGCCCCTTGATGAGGAGGAAGGTGATGACGCAAAGAGTGATGGCGTACTTCAAGGTGATGATCCCAGAGTACATGGTGGAAGGGAGGGTGATGATCCCAAGGTGGAAGTACTTCAGAGTGATGGAGCACTTAATGGCGATGATCCAGAAGTGAACAGTGTACTTAAAGGTGATGATCCAGAAGTGAACAGTGTACTTAAAGGTGATGATCCAGAAGTGAACAGTGTACTTAAAGGTGATGACCCAGAAGTGAACAGTGTACTTAAAGGTGATGATCCCAAAGTAAGTATCGCATCTGAGAGTGATAATGACTGTGATTTAAAGGTTTCGAGGGACGAAGTGGAGGAACAAAGGGAAGGACTATTGGTAAAAACCCAAGAGCTGGAGAGGAAGAGCATACTGCAGGAACAATGTGAAGGACTGGTTACAAAGATCCCAGAACTGGACAGGAAGAAGATACTCACTCGGCGCATGGATGGCAGCAGGGTCAGCGAGTGTCGGGGGAGCAACTTGTCCCTGGCACTCTCATACTCTGAAGTCTGCAGCGTGGCATCCCTCCCCAGCCTCATCGGGAACCAGAACGAAAATGTGGAAATGGAGGCGGGAGCTGAAGAAGTCAAAGAGCCCTCTCACTGCTCTTGCACCGGGGTCAAGCGGTGTGTCAGGTCGATGCTTCAAATAATTCGCTTGGCGTTTCTGAACCTCGCCATCCTCAGGTCATTCCGGGCCATCGTCATCGTCTCCGGTGCCGTCTGCGTCTCAGCCAGTTACCAGACGTTCCTGGTAATGGTTCCTTTTGCCATACAGAATCTCGGCTATTCACTCTCCGATGCTGCTTGGTGTCTGTCCATAGGCGCCATCACCAACATGATTGCACGTCTCATCACTTCGCCCCTCTCTGACTTCAGCTTCTTCAACATGCGCATTGTGTACATGGCTGGGGCTGCCATCATGGCTGTTTCTTCATTTGGTTAGTGTATTTCTTGTTTGCATTTCACAGTTCTTTGGAAATTGTCAGACAAGCCTCTGTTTCAAAGACAGGAGATGTGTGTGTGTGTGTGGTAGGTTAGTAGGAGGTGCGGCAGGAAACAGATGCGTATATAAGGAGTGGAAGTATGTGATTTGGTGTTGTAGTGTCAGATGTGGTATGGTAAGAAGTTAGAAGTATGTGTGAGGAATGATGATGTATAGTAGGGTGTTCTGTGGGTGTGGGTGGTGTAGCAGTATAGGGTATCATTGCAGTTGACAAAGACGGGTATTTCCAAGGAGTGTGACTGTGACTATTACACTGCTATACCATATTCAACTCGAAATGAATGGATCTTGAATTTGGCTGTTATCTTGTTTTAGTTTAAGCTTGGAGGGAACAATTTGCGGGCTGCTGGCCTTTGGTTCCTTCTGCCTTCCATAAAGATGAAAAAAAGCACTACTTCTTTACACCGTTACTTAAAAACTGATCATTTCTTTTGCACCAAAATAATGAAGTTACATTTGGGAACATATGAGCGTGGGACAGAATCAGTGAAGCAGATCTGGCATTTGGCACACTTGACAGCTTTGACATAATCACATAGTTTCTTGGTTTTCTTGGTGGTATACAGAATGAGAGAGGGGGGTGTGAGCTGGGAGCAGGGCAATGAAATGGCGGGGGACAGGACGACATTGAGGTGATTTGTTTGTTGCCACCCCTTACGGAATTAAGGCTTCTGGCAATAGATAGATAGATTCTTGGTGGCACTGACATGAACGAACGCAGGTGTCAAATATCAGTTGAAATGGCCAAGTAGCTGTGACGCATGAACATAGGCAGTTGTGGCTAGACCTCCACTCCACACAGACACTGTCCCAGGTTCATACGTTGCCAACTGTACATCATTCTGAACAATTCTATGGGACAATGAAACCTGTCAGAAAGTTTTTGTAATTCCTGTACAGATTACACTATTTCTTAATCCCTGTACAGACCATCTCTCTGTCTATCTATCTATCTGTCCAACTACACATCTATCTCTCCCTCACAGCACTCGGGTTCCTGGGAGAGTTGGTGTGGCTGAATGTGGCGATGGCGGTGCACGGTTATGGTGTTGGGACTACTTACAGCCTCATAGTACTCGCCATGTCAAAGTACCTGGGTCTTGATAAGCTACCTGCAGTCTACGGTGCTTATTGCCTCGTTATGGCATTTGCAAACATCATCATCACCCCGTTGATAGGTAAGGTAATTCTCTCTCTCTCTCTCTCTCTCTCTCTCTCTCTCTCTCTCTCTCTCTCTCTCTCTCTCTCTCTCTCTCTCAAAATTTTAGGTGCCTGGTGGTCTAGCGGGTTAAGGCGCCTCAAACACATGGGATCCGGAGAGGTTTCCATCTGAGGGGTAGTTGGGGTTTATTGCTAACATAATGCGACTCAGGGGCTCTCGAGGCTGGTCACTCTTGCTTCCAGGTTACCAAGGTTTGTGAGGAACGCCTCTACGTGGTGGGTTCCAGCTCCACCAAATCAAACCTAACCTAGCCTAACCTAACCTCGCCTAATCCAGCCTAACCTCATTTACCTCAATCTAGCCCAGGCGAATCTCACCAAGCCAACCCAAACACAGCTTAACTCAACACAATTTAACCTGACCTAATGCAGCTTAACACACTAACATCGCCTAGTGTGACCTTATCTAACCTAATTTAACCTAACATAGCCTAAACCCAGCCTAACCTAACCTAATTTAACGTAACATAGACTAAACCCAGCCTAACCTAACCCAACTTAATGTCACCTAACACAGCCTAAACCTAGTCTAACCTGGCCTAACCTAACCTACTGTCACCTAACCTCACCTAGCCTGACCTCTTATTTACTTTCAGGCTTCATTCGTGACGTTAGCGACAGTTACAGCGTGGCCATGTGCGCTACGGGTGTGCTTGTAGCCGTGTGTGTGCTCATGTGGGGCTTGATGCCTGCAGCCGTGAAGTATGACAAGAAGAGAGAGCTGAAGGAGCAGGAAAAAGCAGAGGTGGAGCTCACAGCAGGATTGAAGCAGAAGGACGGATGAAAAGAACGAGGAGAAAGAGGAAGATAGACAGCAGAGGCAGAGAAAAGAGCAGAGTGAGAGCAGAGTAGACAGCAGAAGAGGAGATAAAAAGGGTAAGACAGGCAGTAAGGGAGGAGCAGATGATGGAGACAGAGAGGAGCAGACAGCAGAAGACCAGGTAGAAAGGTCAAAGCAGACAGCAGTGCAAGAGACGGAATGAGCGAGGAGAGGTGACAATAGGAATAGGACAAGTGATACAATTTTTTTTATATAACAGAACAGAGGAAGGAAAAACAAGTGAATAAAAAGAATAATCCATACACCAGATTACAGGTGTCCTCAATTCATAAAAAATATGTAACAGTTGGACTTGAACAGTTGTAGGTTGAAGTTTGGGTGGAACAACTCTGGTGAAGCGAGTTCCAAAGAGATGCAGTTCGAGGAATAAAGTAATTCTGATAGGCAGAAGCTCTGCAATATGGCTGAGTGACGTTCCAGTCATGAGCGCTACCAGATGCCTGTGTAGCACGGGGGAAGGCGTGGAGAGGTGGCATAATGGATGCAACTTCGTCTGAGCATTTGCCATAAAAGTATCTGTAAAACAAGAAGCAGTGCCAAGGCAAAGCAAACCTGTCCCTGGCAGTCATTTTAATGCTGATGTGTGTACACAACAGGATATCTAGTCAAAGATGTCACATATCAAATTTGGAGTAAATGGGGTGAAAATTGACGATTTTATGCTCATTTGAAACTTTAAGCCCGACCCCGCTGCTGTTAACTTGGGGGTGACCCCCTTGACGTAATGAGACACGTTTTAGGATGTAGATTTGAAAGATGCACCTTTAGGTTTTGGTTTCATGTCGATATGACAAATTTGAGAGGAGTTATAATAAAGTCTCAAATACATTACCAAGAGAAGTCGTGAATGCTATTAGTCTGTAATCAGAGGGGTCAGAAGAACTTTCTTTGGAATTGGGTGGATACTGACTCCCTTCCAAGAATCAGGGAATGAGGAAGTACGTATACATAGTCTGAATAATTTAGCCAGAACAGGAGCAAGTTTTGGGGAATACTTTTTCAACACAGCTGGAGGAATTCCATCTGCACCTGGAGCTTTGTTGGTTGGTAAATTGTCTAGGATGGATTTTACGTAACCAGTCTGTAATTTAAATGAAGCAATTTCGGGAGAGTCAAATTCTAGTACAGGGACGTTCTGGCTGACTTCATCTAAGGTAGAATTTCTGGCAAATGTAGTGGCAAGGATGTTCGCTTTACCACTCGGGTCATTTGTACCGTTACCGTCTGAAGATTTTAGCGGGGGAATGGGTGATGAGTTGTTAAAGTTATTATTGAAAGAATTGTGATTTGACCAGAATATTATTGTCATTGGGATTGTTTAGTAGTTTGGATGCCTGGTTGTGAAGAAAGTTTGATATAGCGAGATTTATTACTGCTCGTATATATATTTTTCTACTTATAACTAGTTGTATGACGATGTATAGAACTATATACCTGAATGTATAGCTATTGTATGATACAGTTGCAAGATTGAGCAGTGCAGTTGCTGAGAGCCTACTGTGACCAGAGCAGAGCATTTGCAAGCAGCATGAAACGTGATGATCACATAAACACCCTGGCAGTCTCTATGTTGCCCCAAACACCCTGGCTGTCTCTGTGCTGTCCCCCTGAGAGCAGCACAGAGACAGCCAGACAGCAAGTTGACACACAGGGGGTTGGACGTACTTAATTGTAGTGTTCAATAATCTCTAATAAACTGTGAAGGCATCGTGGAGGAACTGCTTAACCTGAGTTCCTGTTTTTGTCTGTCGTTGCTCCACCGTCAGACCCGCGTCTCGGAGCTGGTTTACAAGGCAGACAGCACCGGTAGAGCAGAGAGCAGAATGACAGCAGGCGGCACGGGCAAAGCAGACAGCAGGAGGAGGGAAGAGAAGCCAGCAGATGAGGAAATAGAGAAAGCATAATACGAGAAGAGCAGGCTACAGAGAGAGAGACGAGAGGACAAAATGCACAGCCTACAGTTCCTTCACCTCAACTTGGCCCAGATTATCGTCCCTTTACAGTCTATTTCATGTAGCTCAGTGACAGAAAAAGACAGTACAGTGTTCTGGGCAAGGGCTAAGATGGTGTCGGTTACTTTTGTCCGCATCTGTACTATGTTTGTGGGAGGTGGGGACGCTGGTGATAGGTGGGGACGCTCACTATTCACTCATTTAGTGTAGCTCTGCTTTGGGTGTCTGCCCTTTCCTTTCTTCCTCTTCAATCTTTCTTTCCTTCATTCATTCCTCGTCCTTCTGCCTACGGGTGACTTTACACTCCCTCTTCTGTCTTTCTTTCCTTCATTCTTTCCTTTTCCTTCTGCCTGTGGGTGACTCTACACTGAGTGACAAGTCACATGGTTTCCTGTACACCTGGAAACCATTTCCTACGCTGGGTGGTAATCATATAACCAAATTATGGCGCCTGGTGGTTTAATGGGTAATTATGGCGCTCCAGTCGGATTGAGCCGGTAAAGGTTTATATCCAAGGGATGGTTAGGGTTTATTGCTCACGTAATGCCACTCAGGGATGAGTGAGGCTGGTCACTCAAATGTCAGGACCAACTTGCCTTGCCCCGGGCTCCTATGCCTCTCTTGGGGCAACATAGGATTGGATGATGGATGGATATATATTGGTGTGGTATGGTGGTGTAGTGTGTAAGGTAATGTATGAGGTGGTGTGGTGTGGTGTGTGAAGTGATGCAGTGTGTGGTATGGTGTGTGTGGTGTGGTGTGCGGGAGGGAAATCAGCCCAGAAAGATGTTGATAATGAAAAGCTTCCTGCATAAAACTTTTAATTTTGTCTATACCATTTTTACTCAAACTTGGCCTAAAACTGCCATCTCCCCATCTTGAATGCGCAGCTGTAACAGATGAACTCTAGAGAATGATGCTAGTCACGAAGAAGTGCTGTGGAGAGGATACAGAACAACAATAAAGTCCTTCTTCTGCCTATGAGTTAAGTGAAATCAGCTACAATTGCAATAGGGGAAAAATCAAGACTAAGTTAAAACGGTATAACTTCACACGTCAGTTCTCTCTCTCTCTCTCTCTCTCTCTCTCTCTCTCTCTCTCTCTCTCTCTCTCTCTCTCTCTCTCTCTCACTCTCTTTCACTAAACCTCCCATACTGATAGACAACAACAACACTTGATACTGTGGTCTCGAAGATGATGGTGAGGAGGAGGAGAAGAAGAAAAAGAAAAGGAAGAGGAGAAGAAGAAGAAAAGGAGGAGAAGAGGAAGAAAAGGAGGAGGAGGAAGAGAAGAAGAAGAAAAGGAGGAGGAGGAGAAGAAGAAAAGGAGGAGGAGGAAGAAGAGGATGCCGGTAATGATGATGATGATGAGCAGGAGGAGGAGGAAGACAAAGAAGAGGATACCAATGATGACGATGATGATAATGAAAACGAACAAGATGAAAAGATGATGATGATGAAAAAAAAGATGAAAAGATGATGATGATGATGAGCAATAACAACAACAGCAGCAGTAACAACAACAACTATTACTGCTGCCATGCTCCAGGTGGTCTTCGTGACGTCACCCACCCAAACAATGAGGTAGCCAACGATAACAAAATATTAATGTCACTTTGATCCATTGTGTACAGGCTATGCGGGGAGATCAGCTCATTCTCTCTCTCTCTCTCTCTCTCTCTCTCTCTCTCTCTCTCTCTCTCTCGGGAAAAGGTGATATTCTTCCCCCCTCTCTCCCTCAGGAGGGGGAGGTGGTATATTTCTCTCTCTCTCTCTCTCTCTCTCTCTCTCTCTCTCTCTCTCTCTCTCTCTCTCTCTCTCTCTCTCTCACACACACACACACACACACACACACACACACACACACACAAGCTTTAACTCAGTAGATACAGCCCTCCTTAGCCCATTCACTACTCTGTTCATTTTACCTTGGCCTAAAACTGCCATCCCTCCAGCTTGAATTAGGCTAGTCACGATGAAGTGCTACAGAAAGGAAAAGTAGAGCCACAGTATTGTCTTTACCACTGAGCTACGTGATATAGACTGCAAAAGGATAAATATTTGGGCCAAGTTGAAGTAAGCGAACCATAGCAATCCTTAAGATGAATATATTTGATTGGAAAATAGCCTGAAAAAGCTAAAATAAAAATAAGTCATTGTATTTAAGAGCTTCATTAATTTTCTGATCACTAAAGATCTTAATGTTACTCTATACTCCTTTTACACAAACCTGGCCCAGATTTTCGTCCTTTTGCAGCTCATTTCACGTAGTTCAGTGGCAGAATATGACGATACTATGGCTATGCATCCTCTCCATAGCACTTCTTCGTGACTAGCATCATATTCAAGGGTTAATCTACTGCTAGAACACAACATGCAAGGTGGAGAGATGGTAATTTTGGGCCAAGTTAGAGTAAAAGGAGTAGAGCACAGCATCCTTCACATCGCCCATCTTTGAGAGAGAGAAAGGGAGGGAGGGGATGGATATGAAGTGGTTGTTGTTGCTGTTGTTGACTCTAGACTCATTTAAACCGTGAACCCGGTCAAATGGAGGTACGATTTGTTTTTGCGGCCCACCGTCCTTCTTTCAGGGAACAGAGAAGCAGTTGAGACATAACTAGGCAGTTCCACCGGCTGGCTATACTAATGCCACCACGTGAAGGCGACCAACACTCTCCTAGAATACCAAAAAGTCTGGGTACTCAGCTGATAGTTCCCATGCTACTGGGCTTTGATGACCTTGACAGTACTGGAGAGGGAAGCCTTCACGTGGTGGCGCCAATTTTCCCAGCCGGAGGACGTCAGTAATAGTAACGTCCCTAAACTCCTCCTTATCCCACAAATGGAGGAGGATGGGATGCAGGAGAGAGACATAAGGGTAGTTTGTATGCTGAGCAGATGAACCTTCCTTTTATGTCGGTGCCACCTCGCCAAAGCACTTGTATTTCTCATCCTGCAACGGTAAAGATGTTCATTGCTGTATCTGGCAACTTGGGAAGCGTAGTAATTAAAAAGATATGAATGAATGGATTTAAAACCAGGAATTAGGTTTGGCGCCATTTAAATTCCAATCAAAACATCATCAGTGAAGTTATGGCCTGTGAATGACGCCAAGTGCTCGAGAATGAACAAGGATATTTTTTTTACTATTACCACGATATTCCTATATTATCATCGTCTTAGTCTAAGCTACTATATGGAGTAAACATAATTAGTATGTTTAGCATACTGAGTGCAGAAAAATGAACTCTGAAGGGAGAAAAAAAAAAAGAACATGATCAAAATGGCAAGCCTTATGTTTACCATGGCGGCTACATACTAAGGTTGGCAGATTGGCGATATATTATTTCTCTTACTTAATGACCTGATTTACGCCAACAATACGAGGTTGGTGAACAGGTAAGAGGGTAATACGCATTACAGATGCAAACATAAGGTCTCACACTTCTAATAAAAAAAGTGCTAAGAATAATAAAATGCGGATTAACTCTTCCCACCTTTCCTCAGTGAGAGTTCTGTTTTAGTTGGGTTAAGACTGAGGGTGTCACTGTCTTCAACTGTATGCCTAACAGAAAAGATTAATAAGAAGTATGCATCTAATCGTTAATGCTAATGTGCGCCAGTGCCAACACATTAATAACATAAATTTGTCATTGTATAAACTATACTGCAAGCATCGAGGTAAACATTGCCAGATTTTCCTGACGAAAATGTCCAAGCATACATCATTTTATTCCATGTAAACACTATGGGCTAAAAAGAATTACATTTAAAAACAAAAGGGCAGACAAAATATTTTCTTGGAGCCAAGCGAAGAAAAACGTCAAATTAAACTCCCCTTCCCTCAAAAAAATAAATAAAAAAAACGCCTACTTAGCAACTTTGTTCCGAGGTACTTCCTATCATCCTATGTCAACACTGAACACAAAACCATCAGTCTTGGATTTGACGTAATGGGGAGTGTTCGCGCGTTTGTGGGGAGGGTGGGTGAGTGGTGTATGTGATTTCTTGGTTCAGTTTTACTATATTCTCTGGCTTTAAACGTGTGAAAGTTTCCCTTCGTCCTGAATACTGGGCTGCAACTTCAGATTCACCCAAAAACGTGGCGCTAGTCATGAAGCGATGCTGTGGAAAAGATGTCGGACCGTAATGTTGTCTTATTCCGCCATCGAGTTAGGGAAATAAACTACAACAGGACGAAAACACCAAGTCAAAGGGAAGCAGCAGTAGTGATAAACAGCATCTCTGGAGCTAGTGAGAAATACAGTATCAGCATTTATCCAATTAAGATGAAAGGAATATTTTTAAACCGCCTGTGAGAAAGAATGACAACCGAATCTGCCAAAATGTGCAGCTTACATGACGTGCGTGGTTATCCAAAAGTAAAATTAAAGTGCAGCTGAAAATAGTATTCGACATTAATCAGACCCCACACACATAAATATTGAAATATCTGTTCCACACGTGCGCAAATTTTAAGAGTGAAAGATACTGTGGAAGTTAACCAAGGAAGAGAATAATCATCATGTGCATCATTATCGAATTTTTAAGTGGCCTCAGGATTTACCGTAACATATCTTCCAATGCGATTTATTCCACACGTTGCACCTCGATATCCACTTGTATAAACTGATGCAAACTTTAGGAAACGATGTAAATAGGATGAAAGAGGTTGCTAAGATGTAATAGGGAAAGTAAATCGCTTAGGAAAAGGTACTGCGAAAGGCTCTCAGTAATATTACCAAGATCCGAAACACTCGATACCGTGCAATACCTTCGTCAGTTTGTGTCTGTGAACATATTTAAGGAAGACGAAGAAGAAGAATATCAAGGACAAGAAGAAAGCAAGAAAAACAACATCTCTGTTTGATGGTAAGTGTTGGCAAGTTGTTTATCATTTTCATAATCTTTTTCATCTTTTTCATCATCATCTTTCTCTTCTTCATCATTTGATATCATCATCTCCGTCGTCGTCGTCGCCGTCGCCCTCCTCCTCCTCCTCCACTTTAATAAAAACAGCCCAACAATTGAATTAGTCCTGTAGTTGGTTTTTATGTAACACACACACACACACACACACACACACACACACACACCTAATATTCCGTGAACTGTACGCTATGCACATTATAAAAAGACTTGCTATATAGACTGATAATAAATAGGCTACCGGTAATAATAATAATAATAATAATAATAATAATATAATAAGCATCCTGTCAACACTTCATTCTAATAGTTTTAATCCATTTCAAATCTGTCCTTGTTTTAATTCAATTCAGATCTGTCGTTGTTTTAATCAAGTTCAGATCTGTCCTTGTGTTAATCCAGTTCAAATCTGTCCTTGTGTTAATCCAGTTCAGATCTGTCCTTGTGTTAATCCAGTTCAGATCTGTCCTTGTTTTAATTCAATTCAAATCTGTCCTTGTTTTAATCCAGTTCAAATCTGTCCTTGTGTTAATCCAGTTCAGATCTGTCCTTGTGTTAATCCAGTTCAGATCTGTCCTTGTGTTAATCCAGTTCAGATCTGTCCTTGTTTTAATTCAATTCAAATCTGTCGTTGTTTTAATCCAGTTCAAATCTGTCCTTGTGTTAATCCAGTTCAAATCTGTCCTTGTGTTAATCCAGTTCAGATCTGTCCTTGTGTTAATCCAGTTCAGATCTGTCCTTGTTTAAATCTAGTTCAAATCTGTCCTTGATTAAATCCAGTTCAGATCTGTCCTTGCTTGTTTTAATCCAGTTCAAATCAATCCACCAATCAACCTAGATCAACCTAATCTGGAAGGGGTTACGGATCTTTATTGTGTGTGTGTGTAAATAACCGGGTCGGTCAGGATCATTTGATGGTCGTGATCGTCAGCTTTTTACCCTCTCGGAAGGGAGCTGAGAGCTCATATAGTCCGATCTAAGGGCAAGCCTGTGACCTTCACACGTACACACCCGTCCCCTTGCTCCAGGTGGACAGTAACCACCCACTTCGTCAGTGAAACTTTTCGCAACCTGAGCGAGGCGCGAACTCCCGTCCACCAGTTGGCAAGCGAGAACGTTACCACTGCACCAGCGAGCGGTGTGTGTGTGAGAGAGAGAGAGACAGAGACAGAGAGAATTTACATACATTCCGGTTTTAAAGATGGACGTTGTGAAGTCTGCTGTGCTATATTCCTTTTACTCTAACTTGGCCTAAAATTACCATCTCTCCACCTCGCATGTTGTGTTCTAGCAGTAGATTAACCCTTGAATATGATGCTAGTCACGAAGAAGTGCTATGGAAAGGATGCATAGCCACAGTATCGTCATATTCTGCCACTGAACTACGTGAAATAAGCTGCAGGAGGACGAGAATCTGGGCCATGTTTGTGTGAAAGGAGTATAGAGTAACATTAAGAGTTTTAGTGAATAGAAAATTAATGAAGTTCTTAAATACGATTACTCATTTCTTATTTATTTTATTTATTTATTTATTTATTTATTTATTTATTGCTTTTTCAGGCTATTTTCCAATGAAATATATTCATCTTAAGGATTGCTATAGTTCGCTTACTTCAACTTGGCCCAGATATTCATCCTTTTGCAGTCTGTATCACGTAGCTCAGTGGCAGACAATACTGTGGCTCTACCTCCTTTCTGTAGCATATTTTAGTGTCAGTCTGTTATTATATCTCAGCAATAAAAGTGGAGGGATGGCAATTTTAGGCCAAGGTAAAATGAACAGAGTATTGTAGTGAATGGGTTAAAGAGGACTGTATCTACTGAGTTAAAGCTTGTGTGTGTGTGTGTGTGTGTGTGTGTGTGTGTGTGTGTGTGTGTGTGTGATAGAGAGAGAGAGAGAGAGAGAGAGAGAGAGAGAGAATATACCACCTCCCCTTCCCGAGGGAGAGAGGGGGGAGGGGTAAGAATATCACCTCCCATTCCCGAGAGAGAGAGAGAGAGAGAGAGAGAGAGAGAGAGAGAGAGAGAATGAGCTGATCTCCCCGCATAGCCTGTACACAATGGATCAAAGTGACATTAATATTTTGTTATCGTTGGCTGCCTCATTGTTTTGGTGGGTGACGTCACGAAGGCCACCTGGAGCATGGCAGCAGTTATAGTTGTTGTTGTTGCTGCTGCTGTTGTTGTTACTGCTGCCTCTGCTGTTGTTGTTCTTCATCATCATCATCTTTTCATCTTTTTCGTTTTCTTTTTCATCATCATCATCATCATCATCATCATTTCATCTTTTTCGTTTTCTTTTTCATCATCATCATCATCATCATCATCATCTTTTCATCTTTTTCGTTTTCTTTTTCATCATCATCATCATCATCATCATCATCATCATTTCATCTTTTTCGTTTTCTTCTTTTTCATCATGTTATCATTATCATCATCATCATAATCATCATGGGCATCCTCCTCTTCTTCTTCCTCCTCCTTTTCTTCTTTTTCTCCTCCTCATCGTCCTCTTCTTCTTCTTCTTCTTCCTCCTCCTCCTCCTCCTCCTCCTCGTCACCATCATCTTCGAGACCACAGTCTCAGGTGTTGTTATTGTCTATCAGTATGGCAGGTTTAGTGAAGGAGAGAGAGAGAGAGAGAGAGAGAGAGAGAGAGAGAGAGAGAGAATTGACGTGAGAAGCTATACTGTTTTAACTTAGTCCCGATTTTTTCCCCTATTGCAATTGCAGCTTATTTCACGTAGCTCGAGGGCAGAAGAAAAATAATATTGCTGTTCTGCATCCTTTCCGTTGCACTTCTTCGTGACTAGCATCATTCCCTAGTGTTTATCTTATTGTTACAGCTGAGTATTCAAGATGGGGAGACGGCAATTTTAGGCCAAGTTAGAGTAAAATTGGTATAGATAAAATTAATACTTTATTCAGGAAGCTTTTCATTTTCAACATATTTCTGCGCTAATTTACCTCCCACACACCACACCACACCACACCACACACTGCATCACCTCACACACCACACCACAACATAGCTCATGGCCTTTGGTTCCTTCTTCCTCGCATTAAAAAAAACACTACATCAACTTACCACACCACACTACACCACCTCATAGGCCACACTACATCACCACATACACCACACCACACCACACCACACCACCTCATAGGCCACACTACATCACCACACCACACCGCACCACACCAAAAGGCCTGAAGCTCCCACATCTACTTCTGTACTTTTTTTTTTTTTTCCATATGATGGAGTAGCCCTAGAAATTCATTATCTACACCTCCCTGTAATAATAATAATAATAATAATAATAATAAAACTGAGTACATTAAAGTATTTACATGGAATAAATTTTTTGTTAAACCCTGTATGACTCTGTGACTTATGGATGATTTAAAGGTGGTGTACAGTTGACCCCAAAAGTATCACTCAGGAAGGGTACGATGATATCCGAAATGGTTGAGGTAGCTTGTCTTTGAGAGAGAGAGAGAGAGAGAGAGAGAGGGAGGGAGAGAAATATAGATCCAGTTCTCAACCGTAATGGAGCTATAATTACTGATGACCTAAATCTATCTATCTATCTATTGCCAGACGCCACAATCCCGTAAGGGGTGACCATTTGACTTTGAGTTATTCGTTTTACGGGGAGGGGCACTAACCCTCCACCAACCCACTTGTTGACACGTAGGGAGCACGCATGGTTTGGTTATATGGTTACCACCCAGCGTTGTAAATGGTTTCTTGGCTTACAGGAAACCATTTGGCTTGTTACTCACTGTAAAGCCACCTGTAAAGGAAAGAAAAGCAATAAGAAGTGACAGGAAAGATGGGAGAAATAGGAAGAGAGGAGGGCAGGCACAGAAAAAGAATGATAAAGGCTAAGGAAGAAGTAGGCAGCACTACATCAAGTGAGTGGATGATGGTCGCCACCACCTACCACAAATGAGGAGTAATTATGAGGGAGGTTATTTCACCCATAAGGTCATTAACTAACCCGTGACATGAGACAGATCCTTGGTAACATTTTTTTTTTCTTATAGTTAACCCTCAAATCAACTGAATTAGTACAGCGATTCCTGGGATCTCTCTCTCTCTCTCTCTCTCTCTCTCTCTCTCTCTCTCTCTCTCTCTCTCTCTCTCTCTCTCAGACCAATTACCCTTTTCCTTTATTTTCTTTACTTATTTGTATTATTTATTCTGTTTTATATTATGTTTTATTGCCCTGCTGCTGTGTGCCAATTGCAGTGTTTTATCCTCCTTCCTTTATTGAAAATGTACCCACGCCTTCATTAACTTGTGCTTGGTGGATGTGTTGAGAGAGAGAGAGAGAGAGAGAATTTGCTTTTGTATTCTTGGTGTGTGTGCGCGCAGTCCATTATCTTTTTCCAATAATTGCAATACCTCACACACACACACACACACACACACACACACACACACACACACACACACACACACACACACACACACACACAAGCCAACTTCACCGAATTACACGTGTACAGTCACGATCATTGGTTCAGGTACACCAACTGAGGACCGCTGTATCGAAACATATTTAAAGCTTGTTATTATTTTTGAACAGAAAGTATATTGATGGTAATGTGGATTCCTTAGTTCTAGGGTGAGGTGGAGGGATGGAGTGGAGAGAGAGAGAAGAGAGAGGGGGTGAGTTGGAGAGAGGATAGTCAAATTGCGAAGGACAGGGCGATGTGGAGGCGATTTATTTATGGCCACCCCTTATGGGATTAAAACGCCTGGCAATAGATGTATAGATATGTAGGCAGATATAGATAGATAAGTGGGTAGGTAGATAGATGAACTGATAGGCTAGATAGAAAAAAATGATGGATATTACGGAATTCGTGAACAGAAAGTAGATGCTTTGGAATTTTGCGTTGTTTATTCGGAATATAATTGGGAGCAGGGCAGTGAAATGGCGGGGGACAGGGTGACGTGGAGGCGATTTGTTTGTGGCCACCCCATATAAGGGATCAAGGCGTCTGGCAACAGATAGATAGATAGATAGATGATTTGTGTACCTGAATAATTCTCCCCATCTTTACATTCAAATCACTGCTACTACAACTCTAATTCAGGCCCCACATTGTACAGGAACTATTGATGTGAACTGTGCCATCGAGACAACAATTATTTTCCTATTCCCGTCTGAAGGAAATTGACAACTGGCGAAATACATTGAAAAGTCTTATCTCTGCCATTGTGTATGTCAGATGGTTTGATTTTTTTCCCCTATGTATTGGTCAGACTTTGGAAAGATACACCTCTCTCTCTCTCTCTCTCTATTACCTCTCATTCCCCATTCCCTTATTTTTTCTCTCTCTTTTCTTGCCTGTCCCCCTATACTCCCCCACCTCTCTCTCTCCTGTCTCTATTACCTCTCATTCCCCATTCTCTTTTTCTCTTTCTCTTTTCACGCCTGTCCCTTTATACTCCCCCACCTCTCTCTCTCTCTCTCTGTATAGGAATTATTGACCGAGACTTTATATAATTTTACTTTATTATTCCGGAAGCGCAGTAGTAGTAGTAGTAGTAATAGTAGTAGTAGTAGAAATAGTAGTAATAGTAGTAGCAGTAGAAATAGTTGTAATAGTACTAGCAGTAGTTGTTGTCATAGCAGTAGTAGTAGTGGTAATTGTTATTGTTGTTGTGGTGGTAGTAGTAGAAGTAGTAATTGCTGTTGTGGTGGTAGTAGTAGAAGTAGTAATTGTTATTATTGTTGTTGTTGTGGTAGTGGTAGAAGTAGTAATTGTTGTTGTTGTGGTGGTAGTAGTGTGAGTAGTAATTGCTGTTGTGGTGGTAGTAGTAGAAGTAGTAATTGTTTTATTGTTGTTGTGGTGGTAGTAGTAGAAATAGCAATTGTTGTTGTGGTGGTGGTAGTAGTAGAAGTAGTAATTGTTGTTGTTGTTGTGGTGGTGGTGGTGGTAGTAGTAGTAGAAGTAGTAGGCTAATTGTTGTTTTTGTGGTGGTAGTAGAAGTAGTAATTGTTGTTATTGTTGTTGTTGTGGTAGTAGTAGAAATAGTAATTGTTGCGGTGGTGGTAGTTGTAGAAATAGTAGTTGTTGTTATCTGAAACGTGAACCCAGTAGACTGCAGGCTGAAGTTATGGATTTATTGACAACACTTTGCATAACACCTTTTATTTTTACACCGATACAGAAAACGAAGCCTCTATAAAATTGTATTTGTAGCTGTAACTAGTAGATGCAGTCACGGGTTCATCTGAAACGTGAACCCAGTGGACTGCAGGCTGAAACTTACCCCCTTCCTGCAGTCCATCACCGGCGTTGTGGACTGCTGAAGGTGTGGAGGAGGAGGTGGAAGAGGAGGATGAGCGGGAGGGAAGCAGGAAGCGGGGTGGAAGAGGTGCTACTTCCGTGTTGCATAGCGGCTGGCCTCTCACCTGTTTGGGAAAGACAGAGAATAATTATGAAACATTATTAGGTAGAAAAATAATTAACTTTATTATTATACTCCCTCATATCTCCATTTTCACTGTCCACACACACACACACACACACACACACACACACACACACACACACACACACACACACACACACACACACACACACACACACGAGTGAGAGAGAGAGAGAGAGATGCGGAAACCGTGAAGAAAAGCGATAACGGAGATGATGATTATGGAAGGAAAGAGTGAAAGAGGTAAAGAGAGAGAGAGAGAGAGAGGAATATCAATAAATGGATTAGGCTTAGAATAAAGGGAATAAATTGGTTTTCTAGGCCAGGTAAGAGTGAATGGAGGGCCTTCAGTCAGCATACATATGTGATAAACCTAAGTCTCCCATTGATTTATTGAGTACGGGGGGCTTCCTGCTTGTCTGTCTGTCTGCCTGCCTGTCTCTCTGTCTGCCTATCTGCTTACCTGTCTGTCTGCCTGCCTGCCTGCCTCTCTGCCTTCTTGCCTGTCTGTCTGCCTGCCTGCTTGTCTGCCTACCTCCCTCCCACCTTCTATCCTTCCTTCCTTTCTTCCTCCGTCTGTCCATTCATCCATCTTTCCTTCCTGCTTTCATGCCTTCCACTTTGCCTGTTTTACTCCCTGCCTGCCTTCCTTCCTTCCTTCCCCCTTTCTTGCCTCTCTCCCTTCCTTCCTTCCTCCCTCCCTCCCTCCCTCCCTCCCTCCCTCTCCTTCTTACCTAATCCTCATCATTTCCCTCCCTCCCTTCCTGTTTTCTTCATTATCTCCCTTCCACCATTCTCCTTCTCTTCTTCCCTCCCTCCTTTCTTCGTCTCTTCTCTCCTCCCTTCTTTCTCCTCTCCATGTATATCTCTCTCTCCTTCTCTCCTTTCCATTCTGATTTACAGGTAACAAGCTTACTCTCTTACTATCTTTATTTCTTTCTTCTCACTCACTCTCTTTTACTCTCATTTCCCGTCACTTGCAACTCACTGTTCTGAGCGTTACATTCTCTCTCTCTCTCTCTCTCTCTCTCTCTCTCTCTCTCTCTCTCTCTCTCTCTCTCTCTCTCATCCAAGTTCCGTGTTTACTCTTTCTCTTCCTGTTAGCTTATATAAACATGGAATTAGTGCATCTTTTTTTTTTATTCAGTTTTTTTCACTATTATTTCATAGACTTTATTCTCGTTACCTAGTTTCAAAGGCTCCTTAACACCTTTTCTTAAGCGATTTGTTTTGTCCATTGCCTCTGTTATATTCCGACTTGCTGTTCAGTTTCTCCCCACCCCACTCCCCACTCTCTCTCCCCCTCACTCACCCCTCCCACTCTGTCCCACACACTTTCTCACCCACACACTCCTTCAGTCTCTAGTCATATTCTCTCTCTCTCTCTCTCTCTCTCTCACACACACACACACACACACACACACACACACACACACACACACACACACACACACACACACACACACACACCTTTCCATCATTCTCCCCTCTCCCCCGCTCCCAATCCTCCCACCTCTCCATTAACCTCCCCAGTCCCTACCTCACCTCACCTCACCTCATCTCATCTCACCTCACCTCACCTCACCTCACCTCACTCTTTCCTCATCACGCTACAAACTGAGTACGGTATATCTAGAGTGACGGTCCTAATGTAGAATGTAGCTAGTGAGTATGTATAGGTATTAGCGTGAACTAGAGTGACAGCAAACCACTCTCACACTGACACACTAGCCATGAAGCATATCTAGAGTGACGGTCGTGTTGTAGAGTGAAGATTACCATAGCATAGCATAGCATCTTTCTTTTGCCCACTTCACCCACTCACTCTTTCACTCTCTAACTCACACTAACCAGGAAGCACATGTAGAGTGACGATCCTGTTGTAGAGTGAAACTGAACTTAAGATAGCATAACATAACATAACATACCCGGTAACATAACATAGCATAACAACAACACAGCATAACATAACTTCGCATAACAGCATAACTTAATATAACAGCATAACAAAATATAACAGCATAACAACATAGCATAGCATAACAAAAACATAACACCATAACATAACATACGTATTTTCTCGGCCCTTCTCCACGCACCCCCCATCTCACTCTTACGTCACACACTAACCACTCAGCACGTGCAGAGTGACGGTCCTGTTGTAGAGTGCAGCAGGTGAGCACGTGTAGTTGCCAGCATGAGCCAGCGTGACGGCGCTGATGGTGAGGGAGGCCACGCTAGCCCCCCCCGCCAGCACCTCCACCTCTCCGGGGGTGCCGCCTCCCCACCAGGAGTCAGGGATCCGATGTTCGCCCTGTTGGGGGTGAGGGAGGGGTTAGTGGGGTGGAGGCGGTGTGTGTGTTGGGGGGGTGGATGTGTGTGTGTGTGTGTGTGTGTGTGTGTGTGTGTGTGTGTGTGTGTGTGTGTGTGTGTGTGTGTATGAAAAATAACTATGGTAATACTAGCAACCAGAGTACGTACGGTACGGTAGATAGTCAGGTGGAGGGTATGTGAGATAGATAGATAGAGAGAGAGAGAGAGAGAGAGAGAGAGAGAGAGAGAGAGTCACAGAACATCTACATTAATCCTCACATAGTACCAAAATACGTAGTTATGAGCAGAATATTCATGATACAATAGATACATAAAGACAGATGGATAGATGGATAGTCAGATAGACAGACAGATAGATAGATAGATAGATAGATAGAACGACTACACAAACACTTACATGGTACCAGAACACGTAGCTTGGCGGGTGCAGAGTGTTTGAGACGATGCACTTCATGGTGACTGTACTGCCGCTCCTCACATACATCTCAGAACCACCGGGGATGCTGACTCGAGGTGCTGAGGGAGAGAGAGAGAGGGAGAGAGGGGGGGGAAGATGGTGGTTAGAGATGCTGGGGTAGGAATACTTGTAAATGAAATACAGACATGTGTAAGTGGACTCTTTCAGTACACACACACACACACACACACACACACACACACACACACACACACACACACACACACACACACACACACACACACACACACACACGAGGAGAGGGGGGAAGATGGTGGTTAGTGATGGTGGGATAAGAGTGCTTGTAAATAAAATACACACACACACACACACACACACACACACACACACACACACACACACACACACACACACACGTATTAAAAAGTCATGAAGGTGAAACAAGAGCAGACTTAAATTTTACCAACCAAAACTTATAGAAGGATGATATAAAATTAATGTTGTCTGAATATCCCCAAAAAAAAGAAAGAAAGAAAAATGAAAGAAAAAAAAAGATACTGTAATGTTCGTTGCGAGACTCCTATGCAACCTCAAATTGTATTACATGAACAGAATAAGTCGGTGAGGAAAGTGTGTTAGATCAGTAGAGATTTACATACCACTTCAACGCAGAATAAATCGCTAAGGAATATGTGTTTGGAAAGCCCTACTCACATACGACCTCCAGGTGCACGAAGCGGCTCATCTTGGGCTCGGTGGACACTTAAACGCAAAATAAATCGCCAAGGAAGAGGGGTTAGGGAATGCTCAAGCTCTTACATACGACCTCCAGGTGCACGAAGCGGCTTATCTTGGGTTCGGGGGACACATACCGGTACGCAAAATAAATCGCTAAGGAAGAGGGGTCAGGGAATGCTCAGGCACTTACATACGACCTCGAGGTGCACGAAGCGGCTCATTTTGGGTTCGGTGGACACCTGACACTCGTACCGGCCCGCGTCCTCCGCCTCTACGAATTTCACCTGCAGCGTCCACGAGTCGGTGATGGGCTGGTGCCACGCCGCGAACCGTGCGTCGGCGATGAAGATGTACCGGTCCACTGAGAGGATGTGTGAGTCCCGGTTCCGTACCCACGACACCTGAAGGACCGAAGGAAATTAGTGAGCATACCTGAAGGAAATTAGTGAGTATACCTGAAGGAAGAACCGGAAATTAGTGTATACCTGAAGGAAGGACCGAAGGGAATTAGTGTACAGTATATGGTACCTGATGGAAATTAGTGGGTATACCTGAAGGAAATTAGTGAGTATACCTGAAGGAAATTGGTGGGTATACCTGAAGGAAATTAGTGAGTATACCTAAAGGAAATTGGTGGGTATACTTGAAGGAAATTAGTGAGTATATCTGAAGGAAATTAGTGAGTATACCGGTACCTAAAGGAACGACTGAAGGAAATTAGTGAGTATACCTGAAGGAAGTACGGTACCGAAGGAAATTAGTGAATATAGCCTACCTGAAGGAAGGACTGAAGGAAATTAGTGTAGGCCTATACCTGAAGGAAATTAGTGAGTATAGGCCTACCCGAAGGAAACTAATGACTATACATGAAGGAAATTAGTGAGTATACCTGAAGGAAGTACGGTACCGAAGGAAATTAGTGAATATAGCCTACCTGAAGGAAGGACTGAAGGAAATTAGTGTAGGCCTATACCTGAAGGAAATTAGTGAGTATAGGCCTACCCGAAGGAAACTAATGACTATACATGAAGGAAATTAGTGAGTATACCTGAAGGAAGGAAGTGGGTATACCTGAAGAAAGGTAATTAGTGTATACCTGAAGGAAGGAAATCAATGAGGACAGGAAGTGAGGGAATTTCTCTCTCTCTCTCTCTCTCTCTCTCTCTTGAAGTCTTTATTTTCTCTAACGTTTCAAGCAACACAGAACCAATCTTGAGAGAGAGAGAGAGAGAGAATTGAAGCTCTATGTTTCTCATCCAAAATTTCTATTTGTTACAATGGATCATCGAGAGAGAGAGAGAGAGAGAGAGAGTGAGAGAATTACCATTAAATTTCACATAACTCTGCATAAACAACATATATATTTTTTAAAAAACTATATATATATATATATATTTCATTGAAGGAACTATGCAACTCCCACACAATGAATATTAAGCTGTGGGTACGTAAATTCAATGATCTATAGCTCTGAGGTAGAAATGAGTCTCCTTGGTTACTAGTCAAAATTACCTTCCAGTCTGACTACACCTGGCCATTGACTAAGGTGAGAAGGGGATGTGGATTTTTGTAACAAATACTCTTTCTGCGTCTTCTCCTCACCCGTCATCATCATCATCCTCATCATCGTCGTCGTCGTCTTCACCATCATCATCATCATCATCATCATCATCATCATCATCATCATCATCATCATCATCATCATCACCACCACCACCACCACCACCACCACCACCACCACCACCACCACCACCACCACCACCACCACCACCACCACCATCATCATCATCATCATCATCGTCATCATCATCATCATCATCATCATCGTCATCATCATGATCGTCTCCACCACCACCACCACCACCACCACCATCATCATCATCATCATCATCATCATCATCATCATCATCATCATCATCATCATCATCATCACCACCACCACCACCACCACCACCACCACCACCACCACCACCACCACAACCACCATCATCATCATCATCATCATCATCATCATCGTCATCATCATCATCGTCATCATCTTCATTATCGTTTCCACTACCACCACCACCACCACCACCATCATCATCATCATCATCATCATCATCATCATCATCACAACCACCGAACTTACCGATTTGTCTCCAAGGTTCCTAATTTTGCAAGGCAGGTAGGCGGTGGAGCCAGCCTGTGCCTTGACGTGGGTGGGGGAGGAGGGGTCGAAGGTGGGGGGCTCGCTGGTGGAGGAGGGAGGGGGGAGGAAGGAGGAGGAGGAGGGAGGAGAGAGAAATGAAGAGGAGGAGGAGGAGGGAGGGGAGAGCAGGGAAGAGTACAGGTTGAAGTCTTTCCTTCGATGTCTTCCGTGATTGCGTTTGCCGGGATGCTTGAACCGCCATGATCCTGTGGACAGAAAAAAAATATCATCAGGTGAGTGGCTGGTTGGAGAGTGAGACGCCTTCTCGTGGTGGCACTGACAGAGCGGATCCACTGCCCTGTAATACAAACATCCCACAGTTCCATCCCCGTCACCCGTAAGAGAGGATGGTGGGGGGGGACGCCTTCACGTGGTGGCACTGATTTGGGCGGCTCCACTGCCTTGTTAAATCCCTCAGTTCCCTCTCAGTTAAATTGAGGATGGTGGACTGGAGAAAGAGACAAACACACCAGGTAAACTCAGGTAAACTCATGCATTTTCGTGTTTGTTTACAGTTTGCCGTCCTTTTGGCCATGGATGTATGAGTAAACCTTTTTCACGAGTAGACTGATACATGGGGAAGTGAAGAAGCGTTGTGGTGGTAGTGTGGATGTGTTTGCAAAGTATTACGGTAGCTATTTTGAGGTGGTTTGGTCAGGTGGAGAGAAGGGATATAAGAGATTGACATGGAGAGTGCTTGTGAGTGGGGTGAAGGGGCGGGAGAGGGAGACCGAGGAGGAGATGGAGGGATGGGGTGGAGGGGTATATGAATCAGAGTGGTGTGAACTGGAGGGATGGCAGACTGATGGTGAAGAACAGGGTGACATGGAGGCGATTTGTCTGTGGCCACCCCTTCATTGATTAAGGCGTCTGACGATAGATAGACAGATAGATAGATAGATGGTTGGATAGATAGATAGATAGATAGATAGCTAGCAGTTGGATGAGAGTGTGTGGATGTGGATGAACAGCTGATGTGGATGGATGAAAGAAGAATATATTATGTGAAAAAAAAAACTAAAAGGATTCATATTTAGAAGTTAATGAATTACTACGTGGTAAATGTAGTGAATAAACGAATTACCGGTATTGCCTGGCCACAGTTGTGCGAGGGGAGAGTCGTAAATAATGTGATGTAGTGTGGATTATTAATTTTTGTAGTTGTACTGGTGTTATAATCAGGAGGGTGGAAATGTGTGCGTATTACTGGGGCGAATAGTTACGTGCACATATGCTAATTACACACA
>NC_137005.1:37060541-37063041 GCF_032717465.1 Coenobita brevimanus
CTTGTTGTTGGTGGTGGTGGTGGTTGTGGTGGTGGTGGTGGTGATGTTGATGGAGGTGGTAATGGTGGTGGTGGTGATGTTGATGGAGGTGGTAATGGTGGTGGTGGTGATGTTGATGGAGGTGGTAATGGTGGTGGTGGTGATGTTGATGGAGGTGGTAATGGTGGTGGTGGTGATGTTGATGGAGGTGGTAATGGTGGTAGTGGTGATCTTGATGGAGGTGGTAATGGTGGTGGTGGTGATGTTGATGGAGGTGGTAATGGTGGTGGTGGTGATGTTGATGGAGGTGGTAATGGTGGTGGTGGTGATGTTGATGGAGGTGGTAATGGTGGTGGTGGTGGTGGTGATGTTGATGGAGGTGGTTGTGTTGGTGGTGGTTGTGATGGGGTAGCTAAAAGAATGGTAGTAGTAGTAGTACCAGTGGTAGTAGTAGTAGTATATAATTGTAGTAGTAGTATATAATAGTTGTAGTAATAGTAGTAGTAGTTAGAACACCATCCTGGTTGGGTTAAGTTTTTGATATCTGGTTAAGCTTAGGTCATTGAGGGAAGTAATGGCAGTAACAACAGAATGGTGACGATAATGGCAATGGTAATGGTGGGGGCCGGCTTGCACTGACAATGGTCCCTCTTGCCCGACCCTTCTCCTTTCCTTCCTTCTTTGTGCCCTCATTATCTCTCTTCCCCTCCCTTCCTTCTTGCCTCTAATTCTCTCTTCCTCTTCCTTCTTCCTTCCCTCATTATCTTTCTTCCTCTTCCTTCCTTCTACCTTTTTCCTTCCCTCATTATCTCTCTTGCTCGCCCTTCCTTCCTCCTTCCCTCATTTTCTCTCTTCCCTTTCCTTTCCTCTTCCTGCCCTCTTTTCCTCACTTCCCCTTCCTTCTTTCTTCCTTCCCTCATTATCTCCCCTCCCAGTCCTTCCTTCTTCCTTCTTTTTCTCTCTTCCTCTTCCTTCCCTCATCCTTCTCTCATTTCCTCACATCCCCTTCCTTCCTTCTTCCTTCCTTCCTACATCCTTCCCTCTTTTTGTCTCTTCCCCTGCCTTCCCTCTTCCTTCCCTCATTTTCTCCCATCCTCTTCCTTCCTTCTTCCTTCCCTCTTTTCCTCACATCCCCTTTCTACTTTCTTCCCTCCCTCTTTTTCTCCCTTCCCCTTCCTTCCTTCCCTCTTCCTTCCCTCATTATCCTCTTCCCCTTCTTTATTACTACCTTCCATCCCTCTTTTCATCACTTCCCCTTCCTTTCTCCTTCCTTCCCTCTTTTCCTCACTTCCTTTTCTTTCCTCCTTCCTTCCCTCATTTTCTTCCTTCCCCTTCCTTCTTTCTTCATTATCTCTCTTCCTCTTCCTTTCTTCTTCCCCCTATACGTATCGTTTTTTCCCTCTTGTTCTCTCCTTAACCTTTCCTTCCTCGTTCCCTCTTTTTCTCTTCACATTCTTCCCGCTTTTGCTCTCTTCCCTTTCCTTCTTCCTTCCTCTTTTTTTCCCTCTTCCCCTTCCTTCTTCCTTCCTCTTTTTTTCCCTCTTCCCCTTCCTTCTTCCCCTCTCTGCTCTTTTCCTGTCCTTCATTTTTCTTTTTTCATCTCGTACTGCCTTTCCCTGCCCTTCTTTTACCTTTTATTTTATTTATTTATTCGTTTATTTTATTTCTTCATCGTTTGCCCTCTCCATCTCTTGTGTCATCATCCTTCCCTCCCCTTTCCCCTTGTCTCTTTAATATCTCATTTTCTATTTCCTCCACCGCCCTCATTTTCCTCCTTTCCCCCTCCCCTTCTAGTCATCATCATCATCATCATTAATCCTTAATCCCGCAAGGGTGGCCACAAACTAATCGCCTCCTTGTAGCCCTGTCCCCCGCCATTTCACTGCCCTGCTCTCAGCTCACACACCCCTGTCTCATATACCTCTCCACTCCATCCCTCCATCTCATCCTTGGCCTCCCCCCTCCACCTCACTTACATACACTCTCCTCATCAGTCTCTCAATCTCCATCCTCTCCACATGGCCAAACCACCTCAGTGTGTTTCTCCCTTTCATGTTCAGATATAAAAGAATTTATAGTCTATTATAATTTTTAAAAAATCCCAATTAATTCCTTTTTATAAATCATCTTCAGTTTCCTCGCCATCTTTACTTTGCTACTGCCTTGCTCTTCTCTCACATCTTCTCAGTCCTTTCCTTTCCTTTCTACCTTCCCCCTTTACTTTCTCAGTCCTTTTTCCTCCCTCCTGTCTTACGTAACTTCTCCCTGTATTCCTTCTCATCCTCACCCTTCTCCTCCTTCTTGTTTCTTTTTCCCTTCTCTATTTCTGTCTTTTTTTTTTTTTCTGGTCACTGCCCCTCTTCCACTTTGGTGTCACTGTCCTCATCTCTATCCCTTCTGCCCGCCAGCCCAAGTGACAAACAACTTAAAGCCTTCATTGTCAACACACACACACACACACACACACACACACACACACACACACACACACACACACACACACACACACACACACACACAC
>NC_137005.1:37065541-37083041 GCF_032717465.1 Coenobita brevimanus
GGTGGACGGGAGTATATCTGGTGCTTGTATGGGTATGTGGTATGCTTTCTATATGTGGGGTATGTGGTATGAACTAATTATGTGGCTGTGATATGCTCATGGTATGTTTATGAGTATGCTGGGTAGACGGGAGTATATCTGGTGTGTATGTGGGTATGTGAGGTACCCGGTATGTGGTATGCTTTATATATATGTGGACTATGTGATATGAACTAATTATGTGGCTGTGATATACTCCTGGTATGCTTATGAGTATGCTGGGTGAACGGGAGTATATCTGGTGTGTATGTGGGTATGTGAGGTATGTGGTATGCTATATATATATATGTGGACTGTGTGGTATGAACTAATTATGTGGCTGTGATATGCTCCTGGTATGTTTATGAGTATGCTGGGTGGACGGGAGTATATCTGGTGCTTGTGTGGGTATGTGGTATGCTTTCTATATGTGGGGTATGTGGTATGAACTAATTATGTGGCTGTGATATGCTCGTGGTATGTTTATGAGTATGCTGGGTGGACGGGAGTATATCTGGTATGTGGCGGTGAATATATCCGGTAGGCACTGCGAGTATGTGGCTTTGTATATTGTTTTGTATGTGTAATGTATGTGTTTGTATGTGGAGTGGCAATGTGGTGTATATGATGTGAGAGGTATGTGGTGTATATGCGCAGCTATGTGGTATGTTCGTGTGTGTGGATACAGTATGTATGTGAAGCATGAGGTGTGTTATATATGTGGCGTATGTGGTATGTGGTAGAGTATGTGGTAGGTATGTGGGGTATGGATTATGTAGGTGGGATATGTGACACGCACTATGTATGTCGGGTATGTGGTATGTGCTGAGTGTGTGATATGTATGCGGTATGTGGGGTATGGATTATGTAAGAGGGATATGTGGCATGTATATATATGTCGGGTATGTGATATGCGCTGAGTATGTGGTGTGCGTATGTGGTATGTGGTAGGAATGTCGGGTATGGATTATGTAAGAGGGATATGTGGCATGTATATATATATGTCGAGTATGTGATATGTGCTAAGTATGTGATGTGTGTTATGTATGTGCCGTGTAAGTGATATATGTGTTTTTATGTATGTGGGATATGTTGTATGTGATATGTGTGGTATAGGCGGTATGTTTGATGTATGTGGTATGTGACAGGCAGTGAGGAATTTTAATTTCCTTGAGATCCCATTGTTTTCTTAAAATCGATTTCTGTTACGGCATCTGAGAGAGAGAGAGAGAGAGAGAGAGAGAGAGAATAAATGTGTACGTTAGAGCTGCATGTAGGTATGTGTGTGTGTGTGTGTGTGGTGTGTATGTGAGAGAGAGAGAGAGAGAATGTACGTTAGGGCTGTACTGTGTGTGTGTGTGTGTGTGTGTGTGTGTGTGTGTGTGTGTGTGTGAGAGAGAGAGAGAGAGAGAGAGAGAGAGAATGTGTACGTTAGGGCTGTACTGTGTGTGTGTGTGTGTGTGTGTGTGTGTGTGTGTGTGTGTGTGTGAGAGAGAGAGAATCTACGTTAAGGTTGTACTATGTGTGTGTGTGTGTGTGTGTGTGTGTGTGTGTGTGTGTGTGTGTGTGTGTGTGTGTGTGTGTGTGTGTGAAGGTGTTGGAATGAGTATGTCAAGAGATTAACCTCGCACGCTTGATCTCACTCTGCACGCAACATTACACACACACACACACACACACACACACACACACACACACACACACACACACCAGAACAGCAAGGGTATTGGAAGCGTATATGTGTGTGTGCGTATGTACTGTACCTGACCATGTGTGCGCCTGTGCTAGTTAGCGTGTGGTTGCGTGAATGCGTGTGGTTGCGTGCGTGCGGTTCACTATGCATGAGTGGGGATGAGGGATTGTTTGCGAGGTGGTGTAGGTGTGTATGTTTTAGTTTGCGTGTGTGCCGTGTAAGCATATCAGGATGAATTTTGTGTGTGTGTGTGTGTGTGTGTGTGTGTGTGTGTGTGTGTGTGTGTGTGTGTGTGTGTGTGAGAGAGAGAGAGAGGCGACGGACGGCTGACATGACCTACCTTGACCTTCTATAACCCTTGTCTCTCTCCGTAACACCTCTTCCTTAGCGATTTATTTTTGGCTATGGCTGGTTAATATTTTGTGTGCTTTATTAACAGAATGGCGAAACTGAAATGATTTATGTAACACAGAAGAAGAAAGTGGGATGTAATAAGCAAAATAAATCGCATAGGAAAAGGTGTTACGGAACTTCCTCAACCGACGAGAATTCCGGCCTAAGGTTTTTTTTTTTTGTCATCCGTCTCTTTTTAAATTTAGATTAATATTTTTTGCTTTCATTATTATTATTATTATTATTATTATTATTATTATTGTTATTATTACTATTATTATTATTATTATTATTATTATTATTATTATTATTACGGTATTATTGTTAGTAGTAGTTGTCGTAGAAGAAGAACAGTATTATCACAATCGCATCATCATCATTATAATCATCATGATAATTATCACCACCATCGTATTATCAGTATCGTCATCATTAACATCATCACCATCATCATCGTCATTATAATTGTTACCACCACCACGACCAGCACTATCATCACAATCATCATCATCATTATCACTATTATTATCACCGCCATCACTGCCACCACCACCACCGCCACCACCACCACCACCATCATCATCATCATCATCATCATCATCATCAATTTCCCATCACTATAAATATGATAGCTATTTTAACCTTTAGAAACAAGTAGAAGATCTGCGTGTTCCAGCTCTCTCTCTCTCTCTCTCTCTCTCTCTCTCTCTCTCTCTCTCTCTCTCACACATACACACACACACACACACACACACACCTGTCCTAACGCTGTAATGTTAGTGGAAAAGTTTACATATGTCTGTTTTTCTGTGTGTATGTCCAGGTGTTTGCGTGTGTATTGACTGTCGTAGTGTGTGTTCTTGTGTGTATGTATGTATTCGTATGCCTGTTTAGGAATACATGACCTGTGTGTGTGTGTGTGTGTGTGTGTGTGTGTGTGTGTGTGTGTCGATAAGGCTGCCCTCCTGTGCGTGTTTAGGTATACCGGTATCTTGCATGCTAATGTGCGTCTGTATGTATGTATGTATGTATGTATGTGTATAAATAAATATTACGGTATGTATGTATGTTTGTGTGTATGTGTATTTGTGTGTAGGCTAAATATGTCCATGTACGTGTATATGTGTATATATATGTCTGTGTGTACGTTATTTGCATGTATACCTGTATGTACGTATATTTATATGTGTACTTTAGCCTCATCATTCATTATCGCCAAATCACCTGAATCACTATTTACATTTTTTCCTAACAGATAAATTCAACAACATATTTTTTCTTTTATTTTTTGAGGTAAAATGATGAATCCAGCTTTTTATTTATTTATTTATTTATTGCTGTAAAATTTTCAACATAAATTTTACTAGTACCGTAATTTAATATTCTGGGAGAGGAATGCACGTGAATGTGATTAAAAAGAATTGTTATTTATTTTGATGCGTGTGTGTAGGGTGGTTTTGATGATTGTGTATGTGTGTGTGTGTGTGTGTGTGTGTATGTGTATGCATTGGTGTGTATTTATGAATGTACGTGTGTTAGTGTCTGTGTATGTACTGGTATGTGTGTTATGTATGAATGTGTATATGCATGTGTATGTGTGTATGAATGGGTATATATCAGTGAATGTGTATATGGATGTATGTATGTTTGTGAATGTGTCTATATGTAATGGTATGTGTGTATGTGCATGTATGAATGTGTATATGTATGTGCATGTGTGTATGGATGAATGTGTAGTTATATGGATGTATGTATGTGTGTGAATGTGTCTGTGTATGTTCTGGTATGTGTGAATGTGTATATGTACAGTATGTGTACTGTATGTGTGTATGTATGAATGTGTATGTCTGTTGGTGTATATATAGATGTATGTATGTGTTTCGAAGTAGGTGTATGTTGTATGTTTGCGATAAATTTTTGGATATGGTGTGTGTGTGTGTGTGTGTGTGTGTGTGTGTGTGTGTGTGTGTGTGTGTGTGTGTGCGTGCGTGTGTGTGTGTGTTTGCGTGCAGTCAGGAGCTGGTGTTTGTCAAGACATTAACTTCGCATGTGTGACCTCACGTACACACACACACACACACACACACACACACACACACACACACACACACACACACCTTTCATTACTACCTTCATTATCATAATTATAAATAAACGCAGCCATGGAGGTCAGTTAATTAAGTAAACGTACATGATTACACACACACACACACACACACACACACACACACACACACATCCTTCCCCGTGACAGCCTATCTCTACACAGGTGGTGGGTGGTGGCGACCATCCACCCATTTGATGTAGTGCCTCCTACTTCTCCCTTCACCTTTATCAGTCTTTTTCTGTGTCCGTCCTTCTCTCTTCCTAATTCTCCCTTCCTTCCCTCCTTCCTTCCTTTCAATTTTTGTTAGTCTTTCCACTTCAGATGGTTCTGCACTGAGTGACAAGCCTAATGGTTTCCCGTAGCTGAGGAAACCGTTATAACGCTGGGTTGTAACAATATAACCAAATAACGTGGTGTTGTGGAACCTACTACGTTGCCCCTGTTAACTGGATGGAGACGCAAATGCGGCATCCATCCAGGAACAAAGCCTTTACACTCTTCCCCGCTCCGCGCTGTGGCGGGGAGCTGTCTACGGTACGGGACGACCTTCCAGTACCATTTACTTTCCTGCGGTTGACGGGTGTGCTCAACCACACAGACGGGCGTAGCTCAACAACAACATCACTCATCCATTACCTCTACCAACACTTACTCTACACACTTCACCTTTACTGTACCTACCTCTGCGATGTGCCCAGTGTGTGTGTGCAAGGCAGGATGTGAGGTATAACAGCAGTAGGCAGGCAGGAAGCAGCAGTCCGCCTCTGTTACCACTGGGCCGCACAAGTCTCATCTCACTCACTAAGTCAACAGTATTTTCACCTTAACCTGGCTCAATTTTTCGTCCTTCAGTTGATTAATTTCACATGTAGCTAAGTGGCAGGAAAAATACGTTAACTTTTATATTCTTTCCATAGCACTTCTTCGTGACTAGGGAAGGAGCAGCCCGCGTATCCTAGCACAATACTCCTTTCACCTTAACTTGGTCCAGATTTTCGTCCTTTGGCAGCTCATTTCACGAAGCTTAATGGCAGAAGACAATGCTATGGCTCTACATCCTTTCCATCACCAGCTCTACATCCTTTCCATCGCAAGCTCTACATCCTTTCCATTACACTTCCTCGTTACTAGCATCATAATCTAGTGTTAACCTGTTGCTAGAATCGAGCGTGGAAGGTGGAGAGATAGCAATTTTAGGCCAAGTTAGCGTAAAATTATCGTAAACAGAAGCCTCATCTCAATATCACAAGCACGGAAGTGAACGGATCTTGAATTTGGCTCTCTATCATGTTTTTGTTGTTGTTTTTTCTTGGAGGGAACAGTCTTGCGGGATGCTGGCCTTTGGTTCCTTCTTCCAGGCATTAACACACACACACACACACACACACACACACACACACACACACACACACACACACACTGAAACTAGCCACAACACAGTAAATACTTATAAACACTTAACTTTACGATTGAAAAGTTCTGCTAGGAGGTGCGCAGTGAGTCGTTGTATATTTCTCAGCATTCTCGCGTAACTCAACTATTTCCTTACGCAACACGCTTAATTTTAGTTGTAGTAGTGTTTGGAGTTATGTTAAATCCTTGTACAGGGTGTTTTAGTTGGTTATGTGATTTTTCTCATTATTTCTTTGTCATATTTGTTACTTAATCTTGAAAAGTGTCGTTAGAAAGGATGTAGTAGGTTAATTTACTTGTTTTGTCGCTTTTGTTACTTGCACTGATAATAGAAGTAGTAGTAGTAGTAATAATAATAATAATAATAATTTTAATAATAATAATAATAAAATGCACAGAAGTCTCCAAGGGCCTTATAATTCCCCCATATTATCTGTCCCATTTGTTACGTTAAAAATGAATAATAATAATAGTAATAATAAGAATAATAATAATAATAAGAGCGATGATGATGATGATGATACTACTACTACTACTACTACTAATAATAATAATAATAATAATAAAACCTGTGGTAGTAATAATAATAGTAATAGTAATAATAATAATAATAATAATAATAATAATAATAATCTACACACTCGCGAAATTTAAGAGTCTAGTGCCCCCTATTTTCCTTCCATATTTTCCACCAATTTCTTACGCCAAACACACACACACACACACACACACACACACACACACACACACACACACACACACACACACACACTCGCAACCTTAAGCAATTTCGTGCATAAGAAAATACTGGCTCTTGTTATTCTCCTTTTTTTTTTCGCATTTTTTGCTTCAGGTACAAGAACCATAAACTCTCTCTCTCTCTCTCTCTCTCTCTCTAGCCACCATAACACTCCCAAAGTCGCCATCACTATCTTAACGTGTTTTCGTAATCTGTCCTTCATTCTCTCACCGTATTCGTAGATATTTCGTAATATTAGCCTTGTCACGAATGGATTTTTACCCTCTGTCACCATCACATAATATTCGTGTTCATGTCTTCGTGTTACCGCCCAAACGAATCTCCATTTTTCATGTATTCAAAATCTATGACCGTTGCTTGAGGTATTTGTAATCAAAATTCACGAATGTTTTTTTATCACCCATCAAGATCACAAATATTCGTGTAAATATTCTCTAGCTCGCGTCGCCGAAACGAATACCCTTTTAAAAAGAATATTCTTTTATTGTAACGGTTTTCCAAAATTTGTCTTACGGTACCGGTAACTGATCTGACAAATATTCAAAAATTAATTCTAAATTCACGAATGGATTTTATCGATTATGAATAAGATAATGGCATTCGTGTTGATATATTGTAATCATTAGGGGCATCCGCCGCACCGAAGCCTCCATAAAATATAAATAAATAAACAATAATAGGGACGTTAGCTGTGCGAGGGGAAACCGAGAGGAAGAAGCCAGGGAGCGACGCGTATACACCCTCCCGTCGCCTAGGAGTCACTGAGCCAGCCTTCCCCCTTAAACCCGGGTTATATACACAGGTTAGCACTGGGACACGGATAAGGACGTTCCCTAACATCTCCTCTTAAGCGATTTATTTTTGGATGTGACTGGTTAGTGTCCTTTTGTACGTTAAAAATGCAGTTGATATTGGTTTATGTGATAGATGGGGACAGTAGGGTGTAACAAGCAAAATAAACCGATTAGGAAAAGGTGTTAGGGAGCTTCCTCAGCCAACGAGAATACGGGTCTTAAGAGTATGTAAGAGAGGAGTGGTAGACCAACGATGAGATGCAGGGATGAAGAGAATATGAGAGGAGTGTGTGAGTTGGAGGTAGGGCAGCTAAATGACATAGGACAGGGGGACGTGGAGGCGATTTGCTTGTGGCCACCCCTTACAAAGACGGCTTGCAATAGAGAGAGAGAGAGATCAAAATTGAAAGAGAAAGGAGAGGGGAAGGGAGGAGGAAAGAGAAGGGGAGGAGAGAGTGGGGAGAGGGGAGGGGAGGAGGAAGGAGAAGGGAGGGGGGAGAAAAAGAAGAAAGATAAGGGGATGGGGAGGAGAGGAGGGGAAAGAAAGAGGAAGGAGAAAGGAAAGGGGAGGAGAGAAAGGGGAAAGAGAAGGGAGAGGGAAGAAGGAGAGAGAAGGGAGAAGGGAGGGGAGGAAGGAAAGCTAAGGGAGGGGAAGAGAGAGAAAAGAGAAGGGAGGGGAGGAGGAAAGAGAAGGGAGGAGAGGAGGGAAGAGACGGGAAAAGGGAGAGGGGAGGAGAGAAGGGAGAGAAGAAGGGAGAAAAAAATTGAAGAGGAGAACCTTTATATAGATCCTAAAGACGAGAGAGAGAGAGAGAGAGAGTGTGTGTGTGTGTGTGTGTAAGGGATGAGGCTAAGGAAAGATAAGGGAAGGAAAAGGAAAAGAAAAAGAAATTACAAGAGATAGATATATTTAAACTTTTGCCAGAAGAGAGAGAGAGAGAGAGAGAGAGAGAGAGAGAGAGAGAGAGAGAGAGAGAGACCCGTCCACACAAGCTCTTCATGTCCATTACACAAGCCGGAACAAAAGACACACATCCACACTTCTCCCTGTATAAACACCTATGTAGATGCCCCTCTCTCTCTCTCTCTCTCACACACACACACACACACACACACACACACACACACCGCTCGCTGGTGCAGTGGTAACGTTCTCGCTTGCCAACTGGTGGACGGGAGTTCGCGCCTCGCTCAGGTTGCGAAAAGTTTCACTGACGAAATGGGTGGTTACTGTCCCCCTTGAGCAAGGGGACGGGTGTGTGCGTGTGTGAAGGTCACAGCCTTGCCCTTAGATCGGACTATATGAGCTCTCAGCTCCCTTCCGGGAGGGTAAAAGCTGACGATCACGACCATCAAGTGATCCTGACCGACCCGGTGAATTACACACCACTTGCATAAGGCACATAGTGTAGGTGTCGGTAGGAGGGTGTGAGCTATGGATATGTGTGAGTGTAAGTAGGTAGGAGAGATGAGGAGAGTAAGTAGGTATAAGGGATGAGGAGTGTTAGTAGATCTGTTGCGCGAGGAGTGTAAGGGGGTGTCAGGGATGAGGGACTGGAGGAAAGGGAGGGAGGGAGGGAGAGAAATGGGTAAGGAAAGGCAGGAGAAGGAGAAAGAAGAAGAGGTAAAATTGAGGAAGAGGAGAAGGAAGAGGAGGAGGAGGAGGGAGTGAATGATATGGAGAGAGATAAAAAGGGAAAGAGAAAAGAAAGGAATGCAGGGAAGGATGATGATGATGGTGATGATGATGATGATGGTGATGATGATGATGATGATGATGGACATGGCAGTGAGATAAGGAAGAAGGAAGGAGGAGGCAAGATAATAGGGCAAGGAGGAAGATGACGATAATGTTGAAGAAAAGAAGAAGAAAGTCGAGGAGGAGGACGAGAAGGAGTAGCACGAGGACGGGGACGAGGAGGAGAAGAAGAGGGAAAAGAAGATGGTGATGATATTAATGATGATGATGATGATAATGATGATGATGAAGAAGATGAGGAAGGAGACGAAGATGATGATGATGATGATGATGAAGGAAAAGAAGAAGAAGAAGATGGCGATGATGATGGTGGTGATGATGATGATGATGATGATGATGATGATGATGATGATGAAGAAGAAGAAGAAGAAGATGGTGATGATGATGATGATACTGATGATGATTGATGATGATGATGAAGAAGAAGGAGATGATGATGATGATGGTGATGATGATGATGATAATAATAATGATAATGATCATGAAGATGATGATGATGATGATGAAGAAGAAGAAGAGGAAGATGGTGATGATGATGATGATGACACTGATGATGATTGATGATGATGAAGATGAAGAAAAAGAGGAAGAAAGAAGTTGATGATGATGATGATGATGATGATGAACGGGAAGGGCAGCGTGTGGAGGTGCGAGGCATAATTAGCATAATATTACCTGGGTAGTTTTCGCCTGATTACCTGCCGTCACACCTTACCTGGCTGGAGAGAGAGAGAGAGAGAGAGAGAGAGAGAGAGAGAGAGTTGCTTCGAATTGCCTAGTACACGTTAACAGAGAGACAGAACAAGTACAAAATTACAAGATGCGGAAGCTTCAGGGCACGTGGGTTATTGATCTTGGTGTAGTGTGGTATGGGAGGGTGATTCTGTGTGGTGTAATGTGGTGTGGTGCTGTGTGGTGTGGTGTGGTGTGGGAGGGTGATTGTATGGTGTGGTGTAGGAGGGTGATCCTGTGTGGTGTGGTGTGGTGTGAGAGGGTGATTTTGTGTGATGTGGTATGAGTGTGTGATGTGGTGTGTGGTGTGGTGGTGTGGTGTGGTATGGTATGACATGGTGTGTGGGTGTGGAAGGGTGATTGTGGTGTGGTATGAGTGTGTGGTGTGGTGTGGTGTGGTTTGCGGTGGGGTAGGGTGTGGTGATATGGTGTGAGGTATGGTGTGTGGTGTGGTGTGGTGTGGTGTAGTGTGGTGTGCTGTGATGTGGCTTTTCTGAAATCGCTAAGTTCCACGAGAGCACATCCTGTCTATCTATTTATCTATTGCCAGACGCCTTAATCCCGTAAGGGGTGGCCACAAACAAATCGCCTCCATGTCGCCCTGTCCCCCGCCATTTCATTGTCCTGCTCCCAGCTCACACCCCCCTCTCTCATATACCTCTTCACTCCATCCCTCCATCTCATCCTTGGCCTCCCTCTCCGCGTGTCCGAAAATCCTTAGTGAGAGGCGGACGGACAGGGCCACTCCTAAATTTACTCCAGCTTGTAATAAATAAAAAATGAATAAATAAATAAATAAATAAAATAAAAACCTGCCTTCCAATAACAGAGGTTCAGAATAGAATTTTAGTGCAGTGAAAAAATGAAATTGCTGGAGAGAGAGAGAGAGAGAGAGAGAGAGAGAGAGAGATGGAAAAGAACATAAAGAGAGAATAATAGGAAAAAGAGGAAATGTTAAAGAGAGAGAGAGAGAGAGAGAGAGAGAGAGAGAGAGAGAGAGAGAGAGAGAGAGAGAGGAAAAAAAAGAACAAAGAGAGAATAATAGGAAAAAGAGGAAATGTTAAAGAGAGGGAAGTGGAGAGAGAGAGAGAGTAATGAGAGGAAAAGAGAAGAAGGGAGGAAAGGAGGAAGGGAGGGAAAAGAAGGAAAAGAATGAGAGAGGAGGAGAAAGAAGAGAAAGAACTGGGAAAGGGGCAGGAGTGAGAGAGGAAAAAAAAGATGGGAGGGGGATATTGGTGTTGAGGGGAAGAAGAGGAGAAAAATGAGAGAGAGAGAGAGAGAGAGAGAGAGAGAGAGAGAGAGAGAGAGAGAGAGAGAGAGATAATCCTGTGACACTTCATGAGGATTGTGTGAGATTGGATGTATGAGATGAAAATTGCTCTCTCTCTCTCTCTCTCTCTCTCTCTCTCTCTCTCGGCAAGGCTATACACGCTCTTTAAGTTGAATAATACTGCAATAACTCTCTGCAAATTGAAAAAAATATTGCAAGGTTTATTGTATGTTGCATGGTTTTTAAAAGATGAGAAGTGGAAAGCAGTGTGTCTTTGCAAATTGATGATGTTGCAGGGTTGATGGTGGTGATGATGGTGGTGGTGATGGTGGTGGTGGTAGTAGTAGTTGTGGTGTTGGTGGTGGTTGTGGTGATAGTAGTAGTTTTGGTGGTGATGGTGGTGGTGGTGGTGATAGTTTTGGTGGTGATGGTAATAGTTTTGGTGGTGATGTTGGTAGTGGTGGTGGTTGTGGTGATAGTAATAGTTTTGGTGGTGGTGGTGGTGATAGTTTTGGTGGTGATGTTGGTAGTGGTGGTGGTTGTGGTGATAGTAATAGTTTTGGTGGCGGTGGTGGTGGTGGTGATCGTAATAGTTTTGGTAATGGTGGTGGTGGTGATGATGGTGATAGTGATAATTTGCTGTTGTTGTTGTTCTTGTTCTTCTTCTTCTTCTTGTTCTTCTTCTTGATCTTGTTGTTTTGGTTCCAGGCTCCTCTGAGACGTAAACAAAGTGGACTGCAAGCTTAAGTTACCCCTCTCCACCTCACCATCATCCATTCGGGGGATAGGGAGGTGGGTAAGGGACTTTATGCATACCCAGGCAGTTCAGCCGCCTCGTTATATCAGTGCCACCACGTGAAGGCCTCCCTCAATTATTTAATAGTGGGAAATATGTACCTATACTCCTTCTACTCTAACTTGGCCTAAAATTGCCATCTCTCCATCTTGAATGCTGAGCTGTAACAATAGATTAACCCTAGAGTATGATGCTAGTCACGAAGAAGTGCTATGGAGAAGATGTAGAACTGTAACATTGTATTCTGTCATTGAGGTATATGAATTAAGCACTATTAACGGTAGAATATGATGCTAGTCACGAAGATGTGCTAGGGAGAGAATGATGTATAGCTTCAGTAGTCTATTCCTGCCACTGATATGAAGTAACCAGTATGATGCTATGAAAGAGGTGTTAAGGAGCTTAGCCTTGAGGTCTGATTATGTCGATGATAATTATTACATGGCCAGTAATTAAGGCATGTAATTAGTATGGCAATTAGAGGAGATGTTAGGCGATAATGATAGGTGGGTCGAGTATACGGGACTAGCAATAGTAATAATAATAATAATAATAGTAGCAGTAATAGTAGTAGTACCGGTAGTAGTAGTAGGAATAATAATATAATAATAATAATGATAATAATAATAATAATAATAATAATGTACTGTATGTAGGAATAATAGTCACGAAGAAGTGCTACGTATCTGCAACTTGCAAATATTGACTTGCATTGAAATAATTCCCTGGGCAGTAGACTTCCTGATTTCCCTGGGTAATAGAGGTAATGGTTTCTCTCTCTCTCTCTCTCTCTCTCTCTCTCTCTCTCTCTCTCTCTCTCTCACACACACACACACACACACACACACACACACACACACACACACACACACACACACACACACACACACACAAGGGAATTTGTCAAGTACTTTCACCATATTTTCCTCTTTATCCCGACACCGTTTAGTTACATTTTACAAACTGAGCCATACAGTACACTATTATTATTATTATTATTATTATTATTATTATTATTATTCCTACTACTACTACTACCGGTACTACTACTATTACTGCTACTACTACTACTACTGCTATTATTATTATTATTATTATTATTATTATTATTGCTAGTCCCGTATACTCAACTCACCTATCATTATCGCCTAACATCTCCTCTAATTGCCACACTAATTACATGCCTTAATTACTGACCATGTAATAATTATCATCGACCTAATTAGACCTCAAGGCTAAGCTCCTTAACACCTCTTTCATAGCGGTTTATTTTGCCATTACATTCCGCCCTCTTCTGTATGACATAAATCCTTCCAGTATCGCCATACTCTGCATAAATAACGACCAGAAGGATATCAACCACCCATATCCAAAAATAAATTGCCAAGGAAAAGGTGTTACGGAGAGATCCTTGGTAGTGAAAGGATTAATTGATCAGGTTTCTAATTCGGACTGAGATCATTTGGCTCACTCGCCTTACTCCCTGCCCTGACTCTGATCACTGGGCTCACTGGTCTCACTTGGATCACTGTGATGGTGTTTGGACTCACTGTGATGGTATCTGGGCTCATTGATCTCACTGGGCTCACTCTGATGGCGTTTGGGCTCTAATCTCACTGGGCTCACTATAATGGTGTGTGGGCTCACTGTGATGATGGCTAGTCTCGCTGATCTCACTGGGCACACTGTAATGGTATCTGGACCCTAATCTCACTGGGCTTACATGGCGTTTGGGCTCTAATCTCACTGGGCTCACTATGATGGTGTGTGGGCATACTGTGATGATGCCTAGTCTCGCTGATCTCACTGGGCACACTGTAATGGTATCTGGACCCTAATCTCACTGGGCTCACATGGCGTTTGGGCTCTAATCTCACTGGGCTCACTATGATGGTGTGTGGGCTCACTGATCTCACTGGGCTCACTGTGATGGTGTCATGGCTCACTGCTCTCACTGGACTTATTGATGGTGTCTTGGCTCACTGGGCTTACTGTGATGGTGTCTGGGCTCTAATCTCACTGGATCTGTGATGGTGTCTGGGCTCTAATCTCACTGGGCTTATTGTGGTGTCTGGGCTCACTGATCTCACTGTGATGGTATCTTGGCTCTAATCTCACTGGGCTCCGTGATGGTGTCTTGGCTCACTGATCTCACTGGGCTCACTTGATCCTACGTTATTGCCTCTCTCTCTTCTCACTCGCCCCAAGAAGAATGGCTTTAATATCAGCGTAAAACTAGAAGAGAGAGAGAGAGAGAGAGAGAGAGAGAGAGAGAGCAAGAGAGAGAGAGAGAGAGAGAGAGAGAGAGGGTGGGAGAAGTATGGGTTAAATATCATCGAAAAACTAAGTGTGTTTGAGAGAGAGAGAGAGAGAGAGAGAGAGAGGAGGGAAATCAGAGACGGAAGGAAGAAAAATGCAAGACGTTGGAGAACGAGAAACGGAGGAAGGGAAGAAAGGAGGAAGGAAGGAAGGAAAGAAGGGAGGAAGGAAGGAAGGAAGGGACTGAGGGAGGAAGGAAGAAAGAAAAGAAGGTGTAAAGGAAGGAAGGGATTGAGGGAGGAAGGAAGGAAGGGAAGAAGGGAGGGAGGAAGGAAGAAAAGGAGGAAGGAATGAAGGAAGAAAGGAGGAATGGAGGCAAAAATATGAGAAAAGAACGAAGGAAGGAAGTGGAGGAACGAAAGATATGAAGGAATGAGGAAGAGAGCTGTATAAATCAGAGGAAGGAAGGAGTAGAAGGAGGGAGAAAGAAATCTGTCTATCTATCTATTGCCAGACGCCTCAATCCCGTTTGGAGTGGCCACAAACAAATCGCCTCCAAGTCACCCTGTCCCCCGCTATTTCACTGCCCTGCTCCCAACTCACACCCCCCTCTCTCATATACCTCTCCACCCCATCCCTCCATCTCATCCTCGGCCTCCCCCTCCCTCTTCCCCCCTCCACCTCACTCACATACACTCTCTTCGTCAGTCTTTCACCCTCCATCCTCTCCACATGGCCAAACCACCTCAGTGTGTTCCTCATAACGCTTCCTATCACATCCACATCAACACCACAACGCTCCTTTATATCCTCATTCGTCAGCCTGTCTCTCCACGTGACTCCACAGGCTCCTCTTAAATAACTCATTTCCACTGCTCTCACTCTTGACTTGTGTACTTCCAATAATGTCCAAGCTTCACTTCCGTACGTTAGAGTTGGTATCACAATACTGTCATGTAGTAACTTTTTCACTTCCATGCTCACTTCCCTGTTTCTTATCACTGCTTTCAAAGAACCAGCAACCTTTCTTCCCTGCTGTACCCTTTCAAGCACTTCACCCTCCAAACCTCCATCCTTACTCATCACACTACCCAAGTACTTAAACGTACTCACATTTTCCAATTCCTCACCATCCAACCTCGCTGTATATTCACTAACTTCACCTCTCTCAAAGACCATCACTTTACTCTTCCCTACATTCACCTTTAGATTCCGTTTCTTACACACTCTCTCAAACTCATCCACCAAGCCTTGCAGCTTGAAACAGATATATAGAAAAAGGAGAGAAGGAATGAAGGAAAGAAAGAATGAAAGGAGGGAAGATGGAAGGAAGAGGATGGAAGGGAAGGAGGGAGAAGGACAACAACAAGAAGTCAAAGAATGAAGGAGGACAACGAGGATGGAAGGGTTAGAAGGAGGAAGGAAGGAAAGGAGTTAACATGAAGGGTGAAGGAAGGAACAGAGATGGATGGAAGGATGAGATGAAGGAAGGGGAGAGGGGAAGGATGGAGAGGGAAGTAATGAGAGAGAGAGAGAGAGAGAGAGAGAGAGAGAGAGAGAGAGAGAGAGAAGGAAGCCTGGAAAGAAGGAATTAGAGAAGGAGGGAAGGAAGGAGAGAGGGAGGGAGATAGTGAAGGAGAGTGTCAGGGAAGGAGATGGAAACGTCAAGGAAGATAAATGAAGGAACGGGGAGAGGAGAAAGAGTGAAGGAGTCAGAGTGAGGAAGGAGGGAAGCTGAGAGAGAGGGAGAGAGAGAGAGAGAGAGAGAGCAAATTACCGACCCTATCATTCCAGCGAGGTGGTTCAGACATAATGGGAAAAAGTGTAAGAATACGATATTACCAGCCCTCCTGTGTATGCCGCTGAGAGAGAGAGAGAGAGAGAGAGAGAGAGAAACTAGTTTCTTAAAACTTCTTGGAATTATATATATATATATATATATATATATATATATATATATATATATATATATATATATATATATATATACAGTATAAGTAACGGTGCTGTACTGGTGACCTCCTTCGGCAACGGTGCTGTACTGGCGACCTACTTCAGTAGGTCAGCCAATGAACTGTCAATTGTTTGAACACTCCTCTCCTCTTTCATCAGTAGTATCATTACATTCCTCTTCCCTCCTTCAGTAGTAACAGTACACTCCTACCCCTCTGTCAGTAGTAACAGTACACTGCTATGCTGGTAACCTAACAGTTGTGCAGTGTTGGTGACCTAACAGCTGAACAACACTTCACAGTCAACTCCAGCAGTGTGCACGTACCGGTATGGCCTAATTAAAACACTGTCTTCCCCACACAGCTCTTCTAAGCAGGGTGGATTCAAAGGCTTTTCGTTCTATCATCTCCCCAACATAGTTTCTCTAAACAGGGTGGAGTCAAAGGCTCTTCGTCCTCTCAACTCCCTTCCTCAAAGGTTTCGTCTCATTAGTTACTCTCCTCTCACTGACTTCCTTCAATTGTCCGCTTTCGCCTCACAGTTGCACCTTTATATATTTATTTATTTATTTTTGTACCATCTCAACGACAACTGCTTTCCAGAACTATTTACTCTCATCCCTCTCTTATAATGGCCGGCACATAGCACCCGTCTTGCATTGCACTCACATCCCTTTTCTATCCAACTCTTTAATGCAAGAGTTAACCGGTACTGTCATCCTGTGTGCAACAAATCAACTCTGGAACCGTCTTCCTCAGTTTGTATTTCTTTCTGCGCCTATGACCTCCAGTTCTCTAAAAGCAGTGTGTCCAGGCATCTCGAAGTGAATGAATCTTGAATTTGGCTCTCGTTCGTTTAATTTTATCGTGGGGGAAAGTCACCAGTTACAATCATACGTTAAAGTGAAGATAAAGCCGGTGAATGATACTTTTGGCCAGCAGAAGAAATTACTGAAATCATTTAGTTCATTCTAGCGATACGGAACCGACCAGTTTCGAGTTTTTGGCTGCAAGAAAGATTAAAATATCGACATTGATAATTTTCGTAGTATTCGCACAATTCGCATTTAAAGCAGAAAAATATGGCGTGAAAATACGTGCAACATTATATTAGACACTTGGTGAAATTGTTATGTTTTGATTGTGCGGTTAATGGAGAAAGTACGGAATCGAAGACCTTCCTTTTTCCACAGCGTTTGAGACATTGCATCTTACTTTCCTTATTCACGGCAAAATCGAAGCATAACAGTGTTCAGTACGTACTTGGTATTGTGTCAAAGCTGTTTTCACACGGGAATTGTCAGTATTATTTATGCAGCAGGTCAACTCTGGAACTGTCTCCCTATGTCTGTATTTCCTACTTCCTGTGATCTCCAGTCTTTCAAACGCAGTGTGTCCAGGCATCTCGAAATGAACGGATCTTGAATTTGGCTCTTTTGTGTTTTTTTTTTTTTTGGGGGGGGGGGAGGAACGGTTTGCGGGATCCCGGCCTTTGGTTCCTTGTTCCTTGCAAAAAAAAAAAAAAAAAAAAAAAGTGTGGTTTAGACTGATACA
>NC_137005.1:37088041-37140541 GCF_032717465.1 Coenobita brevimanus
CTCATCAGCCAGGCCAAAAGAGGTTAGGGATCTTTGTAAGGTTAGATGTACAGTATGCTTTGTATAGCACGTAATTTAGCGCACGCCACCTACAGCAGTAGTTTTTATATCTATATACTGTAGTTTGCATTCGTAAAATACTGCAGGATGCTTAGGTGTAGTGTCCAGAATAAACAGCAAAAGAAATGTGCTTCGAAATACCCAAAGCCACGTAGAATACATTACGATTTTGTATTTGAGCTAGGTTGTATAGATGTTTCCTTGAATACAATTCAAAGAAACACGGTGTCCATATTGAATCAAAACTGTCTCCATTTATCCCACAGTTCACATTTATTATTTGGCCGTCATGATATCAAAGCTTAACGCAATAATAAAAAATACTGTATAGACAATTGTTTCTCTGGCGCTCTAATGTTGCCAAGTCAGCCCTTTTCTCCATCTCTAAAAATATTAATTTCCATGTAACGGCAAGATTTTAACGCTTAGCTGCAAGAAATGTACTATTTTTCGGAGATATCTATGGAATTTACCAATGTTCCAGTAATCACAGACCCATTTATAGTGACATTCTGCAGTTCTTTGTATTTAGCGTCACACTAGTGCTAATTAAGAGCAGTTTAGCCTTACTTCTGGCGCTGAACTTGGCAACTCTGTACTCAAGATGGCGTTGTATAGTTTCTTCTGCAATTGTTGACCACAGTTTTGTCTGTAATTTATCACCTACAGCAGAAAGATGAACGCACTGGAACATTAATGACGTTGTTAAATCTTGAAGGTGAGGTTTATGTGAGGATGAGTGGCAGATATGAGATGTGGATGTAATGTTTTGGGTGAGGTGATATCCCCAAGGCTACCTGAGGGAGTTGCGGGGCAGCATCCGGAGTTGTCTGTACACTTCATTGAACGATTATGCTACAGGATGTGCAGCTCACTGAAGGTTCTTTGATAACCATGTTAATGTTTATGTTACCTGTAGACAAATTCGTGTACTTGCAAACCACTGCCAAAGGTGACTGGAAGCTGGAACTGACACACCAGAAATATGAGTCTGATCTGAATATTGATGTGTTGGATGCTTCTTGGAAGGCCAGGCAGAGGGGTGTGTTCCTTGAAGGCCTATTTAGGAATGCAAGGGTGTTGCAGGTTTTACCGGTAGTGATCACTTAGATTGTCCAGGTTGATATTGTTTTTCCTGCAGTTTATTATTATTATTATTATTATTATTATTATTATGCTCAGGAACATAAATATGGTTGTAGCTCAGCCCATTTTCAGGTTTTAGGCAAGTTTACAGACCTACTGGCAGAGGATAAAGATACCGTAAATTTTTGGCCTCCAGTATGATGCTCATCAATATAAATTACTTTTCTTCCATGGCATTTCCATTGCAGAGTGATGTGAGGTGAATAATAAGGTATTATTTTACAAGTTGCCAATATGCGGTTCAGGGATATTAATCATATTACCACCATAAACGCATAGTATGATACCTAACTCTAAGGTAAGCATTCTGCTGCTGCAGGTTAGGTTAGGTTAGGGGGTGTATTGGTAACTTATAAAAATTTACTGAATTTGGTGGAGGTCTGCTCAATGCACCCCAGTTAAATGTCATTTACTCTTGTAATGGGGTCTCTAAAAGCCCGCATTGCTTAGAGGCAAAGCAGGGATCATCTCTTTGGCTCAGTGGTAACGTGCATGCGTGTGGAGCGTAAGGGCCTGAGGCTGAATCTCGGTCAGACCAGTGATTAATTTATGAAGTTTCATTTCGGTTCTTACATGTTGGCAGCAGTGTCGGATGTGAGGCGAGGCTTGGAGGGCAATGATGTCATTGGTTAGCTGGCAGCATCCTAGTCCTTACATCCCGGAGATGAGCTGTTTGGTGTGATCCGAAGTGTCCCTAATGGTGGCCTCCGATGCTACACTACTGTGTGTTCGAAACTTACTGAATTAATCACCAAGGGGAGAAAAGAGTGATGTAATGGGGTCTATAAAAGCCCGCATTGCTCAGAGGCAAAGCACGGATCCCCTCTTTGGCTCGGGTAACATGCACGCGTTTGAAGCGCAAGGACCTGAGATCGAATCTTGACCAGACCAGTGATTTATTTGTTAAGTTTCATTTCGGTTATTACACTCTAGAAAAGAATGACAGTCAGATGAATCACACCCATATTTAGGCAGTAATCACAGTACGATGTTCACTTGGTTTGGGGTTTTTGTTATCACTGCTAGATGAAAAACTGCACTCCTGCCGTTTTCGTGCATTTCTTAGCTAAAAAATGTCATTATCGCACACCTGATCTTGTTTCTGCAAAATTTGTGGTATCTGATAGCTATGAGGGATTCAAAGATGAAGCCCTACTCGAGGAGTTAAACCCAAGAGGTGGAGGCCACTAACTCTGCACCTACTAGCCCCAGAACCCCTTATGTCATGCCCATATCATGTCCCTGTATTGTATGTGTTTCTTCCATATTGTGCCTTTTTCATCATTTTTATTAACCTAACCATGCTTGTGTGTGTTCCTGATACTTACCATAACATTACGATATGTATTTGGTGAGTCTAAATTATTGTAAAAGGAGAAATTTGGGTTTATAAGTTGGGTGCCCGGTACCAGTTAGGGTAAATCCCATTGGTTCCATGCTTTCATTATCACGTACTAGGTGCGTTACCAGTACCAGTTATGCATGATGACCAAAGGGATAGTTGTACTTTTATGCAGTGACATCACTTCCCAATTCCTTATCACCTGTGAAACTTGAAAAATATGCAAATGATGGACCTCGCAATTGCAAAACGTATGGATATGTCATTGGGGGTCACCGTGACAAAATTTGGTGACGTATTCGTACGTCAACGGGATGCCTCGGGTTAATGAACTCGGTAGTTGCGTCACATCGTTTAAATTCACTAACCTTTTCTTCAGGACAGAATGGCAGAGACATGGCAACAGACTCACTCAGCAGGTGCGCTGCTAATTTTATGTTCATTTTCCTTTTAAACCATTCTGTATGTGCAGTTCTGAGTTTATTGCCAAAGTGTAAGCCTAGACTGACCTGTAATTTGGCTACTCCCATCTGTCAGCCGTGCCTCTTGCCCGGAGAAATATGGTCGCCACAGGCAAGTGGTGTCTTCAAGCTCAACGGCCTATGCTGCCTCCTTCATTTAAATGTTCATGGTAAAAATACACTTGTTCCTCAGTGTCCTCCTTGCTTTTGATTCTTCCATCCCATCTTCCACAGCACTGTTCATTTCTTTAGTCGCTCCATTTTCTCAGACATGTTTTCTTATTTCAACCAGGCTTGGTACTCTGTAGAATGCATATAGTGGTAGAATCATAATAACCGTGGTTGATGTGGAATAGTGAGGGAAAATTTATTGATGATAGAAGTTTTGGAGAAATGGTGAAAGATTGATTGGTAAGAAGATCATTGATTGAAATAACAGAAAAAAGAGGGACTATCATATCATACTAGTTATAAAGTCACCAACATGCTTGTATGCATTGGCCTTGGTCACCAAATGACGGTTCTCTGCACGTCCCAAACTCTGCCAGCCTCCTTATGCAGTCCCTTATCTCCGAGGTCACACTATGACTTCATCCCTGATTTTTTGTTTTTGTTTTTTTCCTGCTTGTCACAACCCTGCTTCCTGAAATAATGAGGGAAGATTGATTGACAGTAAGAGCTTTGATTGAAATGATGGAAAAGGAACAAAAATTGTTTAGTGGAAAAAGAGCAAAAATTGTTTGGTAATAAGAGGTATAGGCCAGCTGAAACAATGTAAACATGGGAAAATGGATTGTGACGTTAATAAGAGTTTTGGTTTAAGTACACTCAACCCCCTGCTATTGCGCCTAATTGGTCACAGCAAACACGCATGATAGCTGAATACGCAATAGCTGAACTGAACAATCAATGGGAAAATTTCTCATTGGTTTTTCGGTGGCCCTTTTTCTAACTTTTAACCACTTTATGCCTGCGATTTCCTGCCGATCTCTCCTCCAACATGAAATAAAGCATTATTATATTAATAATAACAGTATAATGAATAAATAAACAACATAAAAGGCCATCAAACTTTTTTATGGATTAAGGCTTGGGTGGTTTGATGGGTTCCCAGGCTTGGGAGTGGCTTAATTGCTGCCAGATCTCTTTAGCTGTCTCCATGATTTCTTAGTGTCCACAGCTAAAGGGGGTATCACACGGTGCATCGTATCAGGAACGGCTGAGGAAGATTTAAGTGGAACAAAACTTGCACGCCATCACACACTTTCCTCATACTGTTGCCAGAGCCCCGTCTCAGTTGTAAACACGTGATTACTTTATCGACATCACAGTTTTCTTGGCATAGGAAATATTAACTCTTTATAAGGGTTTCAAAACGATTGATATTTATTCTAAAATACAGTATTAATAAGTATTCAGTGTTAGGCTAAGTTTCAATGCTGTAGTACGATATATTCTTTCGAGTCGAATGGGTTTTGTTCACACTGTTTTGCCCTTCGTATCCTCGGCAAGAATCCGTTTAGATGCATTCCAAATGCCCGTGGTATTGTCGGCAATTTTACCACGTTACCGTTCCGATTAACCATCGTATCCTCGGCAAACCTCGTATGAAGTGCCGTGTGAATAAGTTTCGCTCAGCCTGTCTTCAAACTTAATGCATGATAGCGGTCTTGGGGTGCATGATAGCATGTATGGTTGTGCATTTGATGTGTGCGCAATAGCAGATGAACGCGATTGCTGAACGCGTGATAGCAGGGGGTTGAGTGTATTTGAAAAATGAAGGAAAACTGTTTTGTAGTAAGAGCAGTGACTGAATTATAGAAAATGAAGGAAAATTGGTTGGTAATAAAAGCATTGGTGGAGATTATGGTAAAATGGGGAAAACAGATTTGAAATAGAACAGTGGCTGAAATAATTGAAAAAAGGAGGGAAAAGTGAAGGAAAGTGTTAGGTAGAAAGAACACTGGCTTTAGCAATGGGTACAAAAAATGAAGGAAAATTATTGTTTACTGCCTTGCAAAACTTTGAATTTTTCTTACAGTAAATCATCTTTCTTTCCAGCAGGGTAGTGAAGCATCGTGATGTGTGCATGTGTTGGTGTGAAGTGAAAAACAGCACCGCAGCCAGCCAGCCACCTCTGCTGGATTGGCTGATAAGGGAGGTGCACCAGACTAGTTAGTAGGTGAGTGTGGCTGGACCAAAATATAGACCATTAACCTATTAACACACTCAGGCTCTTTTGACTCTCTCATAGGTGAAGGAAATCATTTGAAATTAGCTGAAATTGCTAGAGCTTTCCTGGTCTTGAGTTGTTGTTGCTGTCGTGACCCTTGGCTCATTTTGTTTCATTTATAAAGACTCCAGCATGCATGCATGTGTCAGCCTTGGTCACCTAATGGCAACTCTCCATGCTGCTCGATCTCTGGCAGCCTCCCTTTTCAGTCCCTTATCACTGAGGCCACACGAAATGACATCCCTTTTTTTTTTTTTTTTTTTTTTTTTTTTTTTTTTTTTAAACCCTACCCACACCATAATACTTCTCACTTTTTGCACCCAGTTGTTATCCTCCATCCTCTTCACCTGCCCAGACCACCTTAATTTACCTCTCATCACAATACCAATAGATTCTAGTCCCACCCTTCCTCTCAGCTCTTAACTCTCAGAGGTATTTTGTTGAGGTTATGTTGAAAGATTGTTTGGCTCCTGTTACTACTACACTGAAAAACCTTGAACTATCCCCAGACTAAAATAGTCTTACTCCCAGCAGGAAGTGTCCCTGTTTGCTGTGAAGTAAAATGTCCCCAGCATGAACTACAACCAGCCAGCCTTTCTACAGGTCCCCTACAGGAGATGCTGATCAGGATCTAGGTTGAAAAGGAATGCAGCAGATTGGTAGGGAGGTAAGTTCAACCTACAGACTATGTAACAAATTTACATACAAGTTATCAGGCTCTATAAACATTGTGTATGAAAATTTGAATGTTATTAACCTCTTGACTCAGGATGTCTCATACATTCTTATTACCAAAAAATGATTTTATTCCACTTCAAGGACCCCTGTGATCCTGTTCAGCTTAAGAGGAACCCGCTAGTTGTGCAGGTGTTGTTGAACACTGTATCTAACCCTTCCCAGCTCAGAAACCTTACTCTAGTCTCAGTAAAATCATCTGCTGGTGGCAATGGTACTGTAAATATTTAACCCATCACGTCCTGAGCTATTTTGCACCTCTGACACCCCCCCAATCCCCGAGATATTTTCAAAAAAATTTTTTTGGCTAAAACCTCTGCTTTTGGTGAGAAACATCGAAAATTCATAGAGAAATCGCTCACCTAAGGTTTAAAATACTCGATCCAGGTAGCAGTACCTCCTTACCTTACTGGGTTTTCTAACAGGCTGGCACCAAAGAAAACGAGTTCTGTGGGAGGGTAACTATTTCACACCACTCATAAACGGTATTTATTTATTTACTTGGTACGAATTTATATGTAGTACGAGAGTATATTGGTTTTCAAACAGTAATATAGGCATTATAAGCATTGTTTCACTCACTAACAAATCACCATACCTGACCTCCTTTTGCCACATTACCTGATCATTATTTCTGACTGTTTCTTCCTCTAATGCTATGTAAACTTTGTCCTCCACATTGTCATCGATTGGGGAATCACTCTGGCCCTGAATGTCTTTACTGGCCAGGTCACTGGTAACAGATGAATTGCCAAGACAATGACGTGAGGGGGGGAGGGGGGAGGTTATGTGGTGTAAGGTATTGTCCCTGCTTGGCATCTTGTAGAGGAATAGAGGAAGGTGTCCTGTGTATACGTACGAAAAATCACGCTCGAAAATTGAAAATTGTGCAAATTAGGGACCTTGCAATTGCACGACGTACTGGTACGTCACCGGGACTGGCAAATGCAAAATGTTGCAACGTACCCATACGTCGACGGGACAGGGCGGGTTAAAATGTTATTGAGGTGAAGGGAGTAAGAAAATTAGGATGACCTTGGGGATTAGTGAGCGAGGGTAACACAAGTCTGTTTTCATCTAACAAAGGTCCCTTAACTCTTTCCAGCTCAGTTGTTGCCCAGGTATAGCCTAATCAGATTGGCGGATTAGCTTGATTGGTGCCCAAGATTCATTCCAACCTCTTAACTATGGCTTTTCAGTTTAATGCTACCATACTTTAGTATTCAAGTTGTGATGGGTCCAGTTCTATAAGATGAAAGTAATGGCTATAGCATTATACTCCACTTAAGAGTACTAAAAGGATTAATGAAAGTTGTACTGGCTATAACCCTCCAGCTCAGTAACCTGTGTGCTTTTTATGGTTTGCTTCTACCAGATATTTTAATCTGGAAAGTGTCTTAAATGTGAAAGGATTAATGGAGGCATTATGTAACCTCTCTATTTAGAAAAAAGTACAGTATATTAATTTTTATCAGTTAATATTTGCTGTTGCCAGGATATTTAACTCAGTACCATATTAATGAAGGCTGTTGGCTGTACATCCCATGTGATAGTTAAGTATCATTTATCATTCAGTTCTTTTTTACCCCAACAGGAACATACTGGCATGGGGATAGGCTACTCAGTCCCAACATTTAAGGCATGGGTGACAAGTCTCACTCACCCCTGAAAATCATAAATTGTATAAGCTCATACAGTATGGGGATTCCAACTGTAGTTTAAAAAGCCATCCTCAGGCTGAAAGGGTTAAATGTATTTATCTCTGCCACCAAAGGTGAATGGACATGGGGTTGTCACCCCAGTTTGTCTGTCCCTGTTTACCAGATTACAGGAGAAGCAGTGGGAGGATGATAAGAATTTTTGTGACGTTGCATTTGACCCAGACATTTTTTTGTAAATGTACAGTACATGAAAGAAAAAGAATGGTGGTAACTTTAAATTACTGAATACTAATCCAGTTTACATCTTGACCACTGAGCTGACTTGTGGCATAGATACAGCCAACTGATTACACCTGAGCGACACATTTGAGATACTGTTCTCTCATTTGTGTGTGCATAAGTGACATTAGGCTATATGCTGTCTGGTGTGGGGTGATGTTCATAGTGTACGTGGGTCATTGTTGTGGCCCCCGGCTCATCTTGACATGAACTCTGGTGATTGCAGGAAACTGGTCACTTCACTCAGGTGCTTCCAGAGATCTTATGTTTAGAAACAAGGTGTGTGTGTGTGTGTGTATTTACCTATTTACCTATTTGTAGTATACAGGAATTGAGCAATGCTCGTGTTGTCCTGTCTCCATATCCACATTTATCAAGTCTGCCTTTACACACATGAATGTTTTTCTCATGCACCACCTCTTTGTCTAAGTCGTTCCAAATATTTAAGTATTTACCTAATATACCTAATTGTGATATACACGGAATGTACTAAGCTCGTGGGTTTCCGTCGCTGTTTCTCAATAAGTCGAATTTAACTTTAAACTCGTTTAAGTTTTTAGACTGGACGATCTCTTTGTCCAGGCTATTCCATAAGTCTATACTTCTGTAAGGAAAGCTATATTTCTTGATATCCTTCAAGCAGCTTGACTTTTTCAATTTCATTCCATGTCCTCTTGTTGCTCTCTTATCCCATACAAACAGATCTTCTTTGTCAATTTTATCTACTCCCACCATGGTCCTGAACACCGCAATCATGTCTCCCCTCTTTCTCCTTTCCTCTAACGAAGGCAAATCCAGTTTTTCCAGCCTCTCTGTATGACAGGTCTGTCAGACTGGGGACCATCTTGGTTGCTGTTCTTTGTAGTCTCTCAATCTTGTATATATCTTTCTTTTTGTGTGGGGACCACACTACCGCTGCATATTCTAACCTGGGGCGGAGCATGGCCACTATCAATTTTTTCATCATTTCCTCATCCATATAATGAAATGCTACTCTTATGTTAGTCAAGAGTTTATAAGTCTCTCCAACTATCTTGTTAATGTGCTTTTCTGGTGACAAACTATCTTGGACCAGCACTCCCAAATCTTTCTCTTCTCTCCTTTTTGTGATTAATTCATTACCCAAAAAATAATTCAGTGATGGTCTCCTGGTACTTTTACCCATTTCCAATATTTTACATTTCTTTACATTAAATTTCATTTCCCACGTCCGGCTCCAATTGTGTATCCTATCCAAATCCTCCTGCAGTATTTTACAATCCTCCTCAACCTCTATCTTCCTCAAGATCTTTACATCATCAGCAAACAGACTTGCTTAACTGTTCACTCCATCTACCATATCATTTACGTAAATCAGGAACATTACTGGCGCCAACACTGAGCCTTGAGGGACTCCACTTGTTACTTCCCTCCATCCAGACATCTTTTCCTTTATTACTGTCCTCATTTGTCTGTCTCTCAAAAAGTCTCTCATCCATTCCAGAAGTTTCCCTTTTAGTCCTCCTATATATTCTAGTTTCCACATTAGTCTCTTATGAGGTACCTTGTCAAAGGCCTTCTCTAAGTCTAAGTACACACAATCCACCTAACCATCTCTATCCTGTACCACATCAATCGCTCTTGAGTAAAAGCTCAACAAGTTTGAAACACGTGCGTGTGTGTGTGTGTGTGTGTGTGTGTGTGTGTGTGTGTGTGTGTGTGTGTGTGTGTGTGTGTGTGTGTGTGTGTGTGCATTTTGTGAGAGTGAGGTGCATGAGGTGAATAAGTGTGTTGTGGTTTGAAGGGCTGCAGTACAGTGAGGGCATGGTAGATTCTGTTTTTAGTTACATTATCAAGTCTGAGTGTGGAATACAGTAGGGGTAGGTTATATATATATGCATACGTGAAAATAACACCTTGCTGCCTTTGTGGTAGAGGATGATGCAACATTAATGCTACAAGAGTGGTATGGGTCTTGAGCTGAAGCGATGCATTGTGTGCCTCTTGTATTTGTATACAGTACATATGAATCTCATATTGATGTGTATGGAAGTATATTTGTTCATTGGTGCTGATGGTCTGCATCTATAGTCTTATTGCGTTTCTGTGTTTGTGGCAGTCAAGGTGGGGCCCAGTTTGAGCATGTTATTCACTGTCACGAATGAACTGTTTGAAGACTTTGTTTCAGAGAGTCCTTCTGCTGTCCAAAGATAGACACCTATAAAATTTCGCCATGGCTTGGCCCAGATTTTAGTCCTTTGCTGCCTATTTTCTATAATTCAGTAACAGAAAAAGACAAAACTACAGACCTACATCCTTTCCATAGCACTTTTTCACAACGAGCACCATGTTCTAGTGTTAATCTTTTGTTACAACTTGGCATTAAAGTTGGAGAACTGGCAGTCACAGGCCAAGTTAAAGTAAAAAGAGTATAGTGATCTCAGGGTATCAGAAAGACTTGAAGTTTATACACTGTAGGCTCTGTTGGAGCTGGGCCACTATTGTTGAGTTTGAGGAGTGTGAAGTTATTGCTAGGTCATCAGCATAGGACTGTACTGTTACTGAAGGAGGGGGACAGGGGGTTGGCAGGCCTAAGGTTTTTCTTCATACTGTACTAATAATTATTCTTTTTCAGGTAGTGAGAATTAGAGGAAGCACGACTTGATGAAGGAGAACAGGGCGACATGGAGACAAGGTGACTCGTTCATGACCACCTCCTCGGGCATATCTGGCTTTGTTATGTATTATTACGGTACAGTATGATTATTAACAACATTATTTGTGTTAGATAAAAGTCCTTATTAAAGAAGCGCCTATTGTAGCTCCATTGCTATGTGAGAAATAAATTTGCCAGTTACTCCCAGTTTAGACTAGCTGATGTGTTGAAAAAGACAGTTCATCTTTTTAAGTACCTTTTTTCCCCCTCCATTTTTACTATTAAATCCTCAGTATATTAAGTGAGAAATTGCCTCTTTCATCACCATATATCACCATATGTTGGTTTTATAAAACAGAAAATCGAGCAAACAGTAGCCCACCATACTTCTGTAATATAAATGCTTTCATCAGTAAATATATTTTTCTGGTACCAGAAGTACATATGCTTTATCAGAAATTTATATCTTTTAAAGCAGCATGAGTAATGGTAGTTTTCATCATTTTAACAGGCCACCTAGAATTCCCCCTCCCCCATAATAGAGTTAGACTGAAGTGGTTTGACATAATTTGCTTCAACTTGTAATTCTTTTACATTGTATCAGTATTAAGGAACTGCTAATGGCTATCACATTGTACGTAAATGATTACTAATTTCATGTATGACACACAGAGTGATAGTTGACATGCAGAATTAAGGCCTAAGATATAATACACAAAAAAAATTGCCTAGAAAGATATGCTGATAGGCCTCACTAGCCCAAAATAACATGGTCCAAGTTTTTTTTTGTACTTATTTTTATCCCTTTTATATTTAGTGTGAGCTGGTAGGAGGACAACTTGATGGCAATGGACAGGGCAACATTGAGGCTATTTGTTCATGACGTCCTCCCCCCAGATTAATACTCAGACTATAGAAAGAGTTATTATTATTATTATTCATTGTTATTATTTTTATTATTAGTCTTACTGTTATTACTGTTAAGAGAATTAGAATTAGTATTGTATTATTGTAGTCACCTTATTACAGTATGTTAGGTGGGTAGACTGATAGAAGCCTGTTAAAGTGCCTTTTCTCCCACCGAGGTAGATTTGCCACTTTTCCCATGTCATAGTAGTAGCTGTGGCCCCAGACTCCTCTGAAATGGGAACTCAGCAGACTGTGCTCATAAAGCTGTACATGAGGGACTATAACCAGGGAATTGAGCCAGACAGTTGACATAAAGCGGATCGGTTCATCTTAGGTCTTATGTACTAGTTGTAACCCCAGGCTCATGGAAAACTTACTCCATTGGACTGTAGGCAGAGCTACCCTTCTGTGATCCACAATTTTCCCGTTGGAGGATAGGCAAGGGATTGAGATATGTTAATATAATCAGGCAGCCCCCCAACCCACTCACCCTGTTAGTGCCACTCCAGCACCAGTACTGTAGGGGTTAATTATTAATATCTGTATTGAACCCCTCCACAGACAAAGGGTTAAATTATCAACAGGCCTGAGATTATCTCCTAAACACTTGCCACATTTTCAGGGACCACCTGTGCTACTCATGCTCATGTTCTTGCTACTGCTGCTGATGCCAAAAAGGGTTGGTGCTGGTGCTGATGGGATTGGTGCTGATGCTGCCAATGGGATTTGTGCAGATGCTGCAATTGGTGCTGCTGCCGCTGATGGGGTTGGTGCTGATGCAGCAGTTGGTGCTGCTGGCTCTGTGTTTTCCATCATTGCACAGTGGTCTCTACCCTCTGGGGTAATACCTCTATCTGCCCTGAAGGGGTTCCCCTGTGCCATCAGTCTTCCAATCCTATCTACACCCAACTCCTGCTACTACTACAGCTACACCTACCGGTACTACCACCCTTCTGAAATGTGAGTTGCACATTTTTTGGTTTGTCCACCTAGACTTGGCAGAGATGTTTGTCCATTGGCAGCCTAATTCTGGAGCTCAGAAGACAAGGATAGCAGTACTGTGGCTCTGAATCCTTTCTAAATAACTTAAAGCCAAGTTGAGGTGGACAGGGTATGCTAACATTTGCTCCCCTACTTACGAAACTTTTTAGAATTCCTCACCCCATCTTTAGGCAGGAAAAGGAGGTAGGGCTGATGATGATACTGATAATGCATATTGATAATGATACTGATAATGCCTAATGATGATGATGATAATTAGCCTATAATCAGCAGCAGTGCTAGGCTCCATAACTAGATCATTCCACCACTAGGGTATACATGGTCAGTTAACTTAAGGTGCTGAGTGTACTTGCTAATCAACGACGATGAAGAGGATGAAGACAACGATGATGATGATAGGATAGGATAATGCAGTGCCAGGAATCAATCCCAGGCACTGTCAGGCTGGCAGCCACAAAGCCTAATGAAATCTCAAGCTGGTAAGTCTTTAATCTCAACAACAGTAATTCTTAGCTCAGATGTTCATAAGTGGGAGAGCAACTGTCTTTATTCCAACTAACACCAGATGGTTTTATTCAACTGAGAGTGATGCTTTGGGGTCTAAAGATAATAATGATCTTTATGTTTATTTATTTATATTAGTCTGTGCTCAATTATCATAGTTCTTGCACCTTAACTTGGCCCAGGATTTGTCAGTTCACCAGCTTTTTTCATATATCTCAGTGGTAGAACACAATGCTACAGGTCTACATCCATCCCATTGCACTTCTTCATGACTAGCATTCTGCTTGATAAACTATTGCCGAGATGCTTATTTTATGCCAGGGAAGAGTGACTGGAGTACAGTAAGTAAATTTCCCAGGTATACCAGTCGCTGTTAGTTTTGAAACCTTTCCATTGCACTTCTTCATGATTAGCATGTCTCCTTGCTAAGCTGTTGCCTCGGCTCAGCATTATTTCAAGTTGATAGATAGATAGATAGACAAGTACACAGATAGATAAACTTATACAGATACACATCGATAGTAGATAGAGTGCAGTAGGTGTTAGTGAGATAGATATACTGCAAGAATTTTGTGATAGAAAGATTCCTCATGTTATTTTTGATGCCATTGACTGCTAGTACAGTATTTCTCTCAGTTGAACAATATCTGGTGTTAGTTCAGTGAAAGTGGCTTGTCTTCTTTGTGGCTGTGGTGATTTCCTAACACGATTTCTTAGCAAGCCTCCAGAGCCACCTAGAAGACACCCCGGTGAATTATGCATATGATTATTGACTGATTATTATTATGATGTTTGTATTGTAATTGATGCATAGTGGACATATTTTTATAGCCTGTGGTTTGGCCAGTTGTTTTAGGTATTTGTGTATATTGTTGCTATAGTTTCTGTTTCAATCACCCACACCAATCGACCCTGCAGTGTCGGCGTTATTTGTTGTTTACCAACCTTGGCCTTATCAATTCCCCGTGTGAAAGTTAGAATGCTAAGGACCAGTACACATGTAAAAAAATAAGCGCCAAGTCAGACTGAGAGTAAAGTATTATGCTGGCAGTAAATACTGTAAATGAAAAGTCTGCATTGTAAAAATAAACTTTAAAAATTTCATGCTGAATTAGTTGCTATTTTACTGTCGTGTAGTGTGGCCCCAAGTCCCTTTGCTACTAGTGGGGTTTTGGGGAATTGGGGAATGAATGGGTGGTTGGGTAAAACATTTTTACAACACACACAACCCACCAGTGTGCCATGATATATATCGGTTCCAGCATCGGTATATGGGGGCTTTGGACAAGAGAAGGAGTCTTCATTGCGTAAGTTGGAAGGATAAGTGGCACACAGGTGGATGATTATATAAGTAAACATGCATGCAGCCCTTGCATGCAGTAACCACGTTGTACCTGTACAGTAAGGGGGTGGAATGCTCTATGAGGGGGTTGCTATCACGGCTCTTTTGTTTTTTATTTTTTAAGGCCCAGGCACTGCGTCAAGGATTGGGCATATGCTCTTAAGTGGATATTACAAGCTGGACGTTGCACACTTTGTTCACATCTATGAGATGCTGGACCACGCATTCACAGCCACCCATTCATTCACCAATTTTTTGTTTCCCCTTTTTGCTAGGGATCTGGGACTAGCTACTGACTGATATCATACCTTATGTGAGTGCCATAACCCCTTATTCCACCATGTGACTGTCTAGTTGTATGTTACCACCAAGTGTGGTAACTTATATTCTGGGTAGCAAGAAGCCACTTGGCTTGTCACTCATCGTAGTCATGAAATGTCCACTTTGATTAGTAGTCATGTCAAATAACCAGTCTTATTACATCCTGCTGTCAGCCCTGAAAGAAGGCTTCTTTGCCAGATTCGTGTAAAGTGACTAATGTTATAGACAACTGGCCAACTGTATGCTGCCATAGGCTATAAAATGTTTTGCAACACTCCTGTCCTGAGCATAAGCAAAAGTATGTAGGCATGTCTCTGCTGGCTGTAGGAATGGAAGGTGTTGTTTGATATATTTTATGTGGTAAGGACTGCATTCTTTCATAGTCCACCATTGTCCTTTAGGGGGATTGTAAAGAAATTGAAGGCTGTGAGTATAACTTGACAGCCTCAATATCTGATCATTACCATATGAAGGTGTCTGTTCCAGGCATCAGTAAAAAGAGTAAGAGTAGGAATGTTGCTTTCTTGTCAGACAATTGGGGGAAGTGTGTTAAGTATGACATACAAATTAGTGCTGGCAGAGTATTGTTGGCATACATTTGCGCATGCCTGTACATGACAAACAGATGCAGTGATTCCCGGTTATATGTCACATGTGCTAAAAAAATACAGGGTGGGTCATATATAACATGTCTGATCCCATGTGTTTTGTCCTTGCCTTTTGAAGGTGGGAAGAAGAGGTGATGATGATGATGATGATTGCAGTGATGATTTTAATAATAATGAATGATGATTATTATATTGGTTTTGATGATTATATTGATGATGATTTATATGGTGAAGGCTCAGTCAGCAATACCATCTCTGCCCTGCATCATTTTCTGTTTCCCATAACCCTTTCTTACTTTAGAGTGATTGCATATTTGCATCCATTGTTTGAATTTTTTTTTAATCAAGTAATTAAATATCTCCTTTTGCATTTGCTTCTGTAATTGATTAAACTTCACTCATTTTAGTATGCAGAAACTTGTACCCTCCTCTGACTTTTATCTGTCTATTGCCAGACATCTCAATCCCATATGGGGGGACCACAAACAAATTAACTCCATGTTGCACTGTCATCTGCCATTTGACTGACCTCTCTCCAACTCACACACCCCTTTCTCGTATCTCTCCACTCCATTCTTCCATCTCAGCCATGGCCTCCCCTCCCCCTCCATGTCATGCACATACGTTCTTTTAGTCAGTCTCTCATTCCCCATCCTGTACATGGCCAAACTGTCTCAAAGTATTTCTCCTAACAGCACCACAATGCATCTTTACTTCCTCATTTGTATATCTATCCGTCCATAAAACTCCACACTCTCTTCCCTTCATTTCCACTGCTCTTGTCTTGACTTGTGTCCATCCAGCATGATCCAAGCCTCACTTCCATGCTCACTTCCGTATTCCTTATAACACCTTTCAATGATCCAGCAACCTTTCTACCCTGCTGTACCCTTTCAAGCACTTCCTTCCATCCTTACTTATCACACTCCTTTATACTTGGATGCACTCTCATTATCCATTTCTTCACGATCCAGTCTCACTGTGTATGCTGTGACTTCTTTTCCCCTGGAGGATCATAACTTTACACATATATACGTTCTCTTTTAGATTCTGTTTCCTATGTACATCTCCAAACTTATACACCAAGCCTTGCAGTTCACATTCCTCACAATACAGTATCATCAGCAGGCAACAGACCAGGAAGTTTCCACACCTTACCCTCTCTCATAAGACACTCTAAAATATTCACATCCTTGCCCATTATCGCTCTTACAGCTCCATCCATATACAAATTGAACTACCACAGAGACATGACACTCAGAAACATGACACAAGGAGACATGACACACAAAAGCATGACACAGTATATGACACAAAAGCATGACACACACAAACATGACACCGGGATACATGAGATTGTTGTCCTTATGCAGATTCATTTCCCATACCTCACTGGCAGAATAAGATAGCACTGTGGCCCAGCATCCTTTCCATAGCACTTCTTCATGACTAGCACCATATTAGTCTTGTTTCAACTAGCATTTACAAAGGAAAGATGGTAATTTAATCCCCAGTTAAACAGAGCATAATTGAAACACCTGCATCCCCCACATCAGCATACTGAGCCAACAACACACCAGATATATATGGACAGCCCTGTATTTTAGTTTAGTAAATTGTAGGCTGCTGCTGCTGTGGTCCTGTATTCCTCTGTAGTAGTCCTGTAACTAAACCACTTCTCTGAACCAATATAGCGTCAGTTTCAGTATTTTTGCCGATACAGCATTTGCTCCTTGACTAAGTAAAACAGTGTCAGTTGTTTGTAGCTCATCTGTGTGTGCTGAGCATCTAGCTTCTTGAATGAGGTGTTGCTAAATGAGCTGAGAAATTTTGCTAAGGATATATGCATGTCAATTTCTAAAGTAGACTGCTGAAAACTGCACACACACGTCTGAAAAAGATTATTAGAGGATAATTTGTGTTGTAAGTTTAATTCTGGAGCATAATTCATCCGAAAGCTCATATTGCCTCTCTTGTTCCTTTAAATTCCGGTATATAGTTTCTCTAGCATTGACTATGATTCTTAGTAGTTAATATGAGCCTGGGACCACCACAACAGCAGGTATTATCAGCCCAACAGATCATAAATAAATTCGCAAAAAGCCATAGTGCTTTTTTACCAAACAGTAAAAGTAGGTGTTTTGCATATATTATCATTCCAGAAGTATTGATGTTGGTTATTATATAACTATTTTTATGCCTATTTTCATGTTATTTTTTCATTATTATTATTATTGCCGTATCATAGTGATGTACTGCACAGTCTGCCACAGGAAAAAATATGCTGAAATAAATATGTACTCTTGTTCTTCTTTGGTTGATTTTAATTGGCAACAGGTCAGCTATGAAATAATGTTCCTCAGTCTTTATTTCCCCCTGGCTATGAACTCCAGTCTTTCAAATGCAATGTGTGCAGGAATTTCAGAATTAACAGATCTTGACATTGGCTCTCTTTTGTGTATTATTTCTTGCAGCCTTCAGTTTCTCCTTCTTTGCATTAAAAAGAAAAAATGTATTGCCCTAAATAGCACTGAGAATTTAAAACTAACAAGCATCCTTAGATATCCAAGAAAAACAATCATTCTGAGTTGATTATCTTCATTAAACATCCCCAGTTAATTCCCTTCACTTATGTCAGAGATTAATGAGTTGAGATAATTCCCTGCATATATATGAACATGTCGTTAATACGGTTTACGTTTTTTGTTAATAATTTTTTTTCCTGTGGCTGACTGTACGTTTATTTATACAGTATATTGATGTGGTCATGTTTTTTTATGCCATTTTATTTCTGTTTATTTATTCTGTAGTCAGTTTGCTTTCACCTGACAGAGATTCATAACCTCTAGCTTGGATTATGGCCAAGACTGGAGAGTTAATTTGAATAGTAACCAAGGAGTCTCATCCCTACCTCATCACTAAGACTCATCAAATTTTATGTAGCCACAGAGATTCATTAACTCTTAGCTTGGATTATGGCCAAGTGTAGTCAGACCGGAGAGTTAATTTTAATATTAACCAAGGAGGCTCATCACCAAGGCCTATTGAATTTTATGCACCAGTGATTTAGTACTGAAGTTATAAAAGTTGCCTTGTTTTGTCAGATGAAAATAAAGTGACTATAGTTATGTATGTGTTGAACTGTAATGTGTTATCTTTATATCTCTGTTCTTATTTGCAAGTGTGGGAAAATGAGCCCTTAATATTTCATCTTCAGGTGTTTAAAATTTTATAACTCTATGGAAAGATTTTAAGGTGCCACAGTGGATTGACGTGTTTTGATATACTATTTCAAATCACATAGTTGGGAGCAGGGCAATGAAATGGCAGGGGATAGGGCGACATGGAGACGATTTGTTTGTGGCCACACCTTACAGGATTAAGGCATCTGGCAATAAATAGATAGATGGATAGTTATTTGCCATGTTTTCTTAAGCAGGTGTAAGAACTAATTTGCCTGTCAAGTCTCTCCCTCCCATCTATTAACCCAGTGTATCTTAGAAATCAGCAGTATTATGTGATGAGCTGATCATTTTGTGCAGTGTGCAATATTAAGTTTGGCTGACTATGTTTTATGAAGTTGTAAGCTCTCCAACATCACAGCCAGTTGTTTATACATTATAGAATTGCTATCGTTATGCTTATTCTTAGGCTATGCTGTTGATATTTCTCCTTCATTGTTGCTTTTTTTTTGTCCGTGGATCTTTGGGTGTGTGTGGTGGTGTTGGTGTCTGTTGGGTTGGGTTGAAGTAGTTTATGATTCTGGAGAGATAGGGAGTGAAGTATGTAAGTGACAGTGGTTTAATATCAGTGTTGGAGGAACAAGGATGTGTGATGTCCCCATGGTTGTGTGTAGGTGTGTTTGTGTGTGTGTGTGTGTGTGTGTGTGTGTGTGTGTGAGATACTGGGATTTGAATGGTGAGTGAATAAGTGTCAGAGTCATTTCAGTGGCATTGCAGTTGGCTAGTTTCTCCCTCTTTGGGGTTTCCTCTTTGCTTTATGAGCCCTATACATTTCATCCATATGTAGAAAAACATTAATAGGGTGGTAGTGACTGCTTGAAAAAGAAAGGAAATGGTTGTGATGATGATTGAAAGATGATTGGTTACGATGATGATGATGATGATGATTAGTCCACTTTACTAGGCATGGTACTGATAGTTCTGCCACTGTAAGGCTTGTTCATTCTTTGTTCCTTGTTCACTGGAAGTAAAATTGAGAGCGAGAAAGAGAAATTCCGAGAGAAACCTTGCCCTAGTGCAAAAATTCACTACAGGCCTCTGACCATCCCATCACCTGTACCGAGAGTGTTTCCCCCCACCTTCCCTTCAAGCATCAAAATTAATTCTTATATCTTATTCCTTTGACAGTACATGATAAACCTGTTAGATCAAGATTATGCTGTTTTGAAGAATATTTGCTATGTATTAGTAAATCTTGGCTTTTAATCATGCTTGACTGACTACAAAAATCCTGGCAGCCCCAAATATATATGTTGAAGGATTGTCTGTTGTTGTAGTGTGGTGAGTGGTGTGGTATGGGAGGAGGCCTTACACTGTGGTACATGTGGTGAGCGTTTTGTGGTAGTGTGGTACATAGGGTGTGTGTGTGTTGTGGTGTGGGAGGAGGCCTTACACTGTGGTACATGTGGTGAGTGTTTTGTGGTAGTGTGGTGCAGTAGTGTGGTACATAGGGTGTGTGTGTTGTGGTGTGGGAGGAGGCATTACACTGTGGGCGTAGTGCGTTGTGTAAGAGTTGTATTAGTTGTTGGCACTGAGGTAGAGAAAGGTGATGAATGTGTTGAAGTCTGGTTATATTAATTTCACTCTAACTTGGCACAAATTTTCATGTTTTCGCAGCCCTTTTTAACATTTCACATTGACAGAAACAAAATATTACAGACCTACATTCTTTCCATAGGTTTCATCGTGACAGGCACTATGTTTTATTGCTTGTTTACTGTATTCTTACGACTCAGCATCCATGAGAGAGCATGAGCCATTTTTAAACCAAGTTAGAGTAAAGAGAGAGAGTATAGGTGTAATTGTGTTTCTCTGGGTAGGGTTGTTTCTAAAGAGTGAGTGTCTGGTGATGGTTTTTCAAGGCTCCTGTTGGGCTGGAGATTTTTAGATGGCTGTAGTGGCCTGGTATGTCTAGGTTGTAGCTATGTACAGTCTGAAAAAGTGTGTGTGAAGGTCTTGTTGAGGTGTGGTGGTTCTTTACGTGTTCGTGTTTTTCTGGATTGAGAGTCCCTTGATTGTCCTGTGTCTGTGTGTTTAGCCACGAGGGATTTTTGGCACTGAGAACACCAGCTGGTCTGTATTGGTGCTGATGTTGAATGGGAAGGTCATGGAGTTGATAATTACAAAGCACTTATGTAGAGAAAAGTTTTAGAGGTAGTCAGGATGCCAGGGGCTTAATGGTCAGTGAGTGAGCATCTGGCCCTTTTTACTGGACATGGCCTGGTTATATCATTGCCACCACATGAAGGTGTCTGCCTAGCACCACATTTTTATAACAATTGGGTGCGGAAGGTGAGAATTGGGGGTAGGGTTGTGAGGGGTAGACTGAAAAAGACCTGGAATGAGGCACTTCATTGGTGTGTAAACTCAGGGATAAGGAACTGAATGGGGGGGCTGCCAGAGATCAAGCAGCCATTAGGTGACCAAGGCCATCGCAAGCATGTTGGAGCCTTTACAAATGATATATGAACAGTACGAAAATACTGAACCACTTCTACAGGCCCACCATGCTTTCCTAATTTCAAGGTTATTTAAGAAGCTCAGTATATATATATATATATATATATATATATATATATATATATATATATGCATAGGACTGAATTATATTAAAACACGTCATCTGAGATATAAGGGCACATTTTCCACACAATTACAAACTAAATATGTGTAAATTGTGAGTTTTGTTTGTGTATAATACCAGCAAAAAGTAATTCCTCATTAATAATTGATATATATTCTCATAAATTGCTGATAGGTGTACATTGCTTGAAGTTAGGGTTAGGTCCCAGCAAGAGGGACTTTTTCTCAAGCATTTAAGAATCATATGTAAGACAGCAACTCTCAAGATATGTATTTGTGTTAAACTTAAATTAATAATATTTTTAGATGAATTAATCTTGACCTTTGACAGCACACCTTTGAGATTAAGAAGCATATTATGTGAAACGTTTTTGTATTTTTGACTGACAGATTAATAGAGAAACTGTGCTAAGTGAATGTATCTTAAATGGGGAATTACTGATAGGGGTTTGCCAGTAAGATTGTTATTATTATTATTATTATTATTATTATTATTTAACTAACAACCAATTTCTGAAGCTAAAACTAATGATACCCCTTGTTGGCATTATAGAAAACTGACGAGTGTGTATTTCTGTGTGTTTAAGTATTTCATATAGTTAAGTATTGTATTACGCTCCCTCCCTTAATCTGCTTCCTCTTCTCCTCCTCCTCCTCCTCTTTCTCATTCTCTTCTTCCTTTTCCTCTCCTCTTCCTTCCTTCTCCTCATCTTACCACCCATCCAGCCTCTCCACCACCACCCTACAACCCACGCTACCACCATCATCCTGCAACCCACCCTACCACCATCATCCTGCAACCCACCCTACCACCACCATTGTGCAACCCACCATACCACCATCATCCTGCAACCCACCCTACCACCACCACTGTGCAACCCACCCTACCACCATCATCCTGCAACTCACCTTACCACCACCACTGTGCAACCCACCCTACCACCATCATCCTGCAACCCACCCTACCACCACCACTGTGCAACCCACCCTACCACCACCACCCTGCAGCCCACCCTACCACCACCACCACCACCACCACCACCACCACCCTGCAGCCCACCCTACCACCACCACCACCACCACCCTGCAGCCCACCCTACCACCACCACCACCACCACCACCACCACCACCACCACCACCACCACCACCACCACCACCCTGCAGCCCACCCTACCACCACCACCACCACCACCACCCTGCAGCCCACCCTACCACCACCACCACCACCACCACCACCACCCTGCAGCCCACCCTACCACCACCACCACCACCACCACCACCCTGCAACCCACCCTACCACCACCACCACCACCACCACCACCCTGCAGCCCACCCTACCACCACCACCACCACCACCACCACCTCCCTGCAGCCCACCCTACCACCACCACCACCACCACCACCCTGCAGCCCACCCTACCACCACCACCACCACCACCACCACCCTGCAGCCCACCCTGCCACCACCACCACCCTGCAGCCCACCCTACCACCACCACCACCACCACCACCACCACCCTGCAACCCACCCTACCACCACCACCACCCTGCAGCCCACCCGCCCCCCACCACCACCACCACCACCCTGCAGCCCACCCTACCCCCACCACCACCACCACCACCCTGCAGCCCACCCTACCACCACCACCACCACCACCACCACCACCCTGCAGCCCACCCTACCACCACCACCACCACCCTGCAACCCACCCTTCCACGACAACCCTGCAACACACCCTACCACCACCACCCTTTAACAAAGCCTACAACCCCCCCTTGCTATACCCTGCCAGGTGTGTCCTGCTGTTCCTGCCAACCCTCTCCTGTCATTCATATCCTGTCACTCCTATGCTGCCATCACTTACCTGCCCTGCACCCTTGCATCCTTCCTATGCCCTGGCATGTCTCCACTGACCTGCCCTGGTCATCCCATACCTGCCCTGCCCTGCCATCTCTTACGTACCCTGCACCCTTATTATGCCCTCCTGTCTCTGTCCTGTCCTGCACCCAGCCATACACTCTCTTGCACACTTACTTTGCCCTGCTGTTCTTGCCTTGCTCTGTCCTGCTGTTCTTGCCTTGTGACCTGTCCTGCAGTTTTTGGCTTGTGTCCTGTCATCCTTCTGTGGTACCTTTATCTGCAGTGCTATCCTTCCTTCACCCTGATCTCGTCTGCTGCTGTCTTCTTTCCTCCCTTGCCATTCCCCTTATGTAATTTTTTTTTTTTTTGTTATATGTATTTCATTTATTATATTTCTGTTTCTTTCCATCTGTAGTTGTGAATATATGTTTATACTCAGCTCTTGCATGTTCAATGTTCTGTTTCATGTTTTCTTAGGCCGATATTTTACCAATGTCATGTTTTATTATTTTTCGGAGTTGATAAAGTTTCACTTCACATTTTCTGTGTTCTGATGTATCTTCTCAGAGTCAAAAATTTTTCTAAGTCCAAACATTTTTTATCAATCGGCTTCTCTGTGTATATATATTATATATATATATATATATATATATTATATAATTATATATATTAGTACAAAGTGATCTTTCCTTCATATTATGTGTTCTAAATGTGGACTTTGAAAAAATATCAAAGTGAATAATACCAAGACATATATGAATAGTACGAAGTGATGTCACCTTCGTACTATTCATATATGTCTTGGTATTATTCACTTTGATATTTTTTCAAAGTCCACATTTTGATAAACAGTCTATAAAAAAAATATATATATGTAAAAAAAACAGTAAACGGTATATAGTAAAGACATTGTAATAAAACATTGATTTTATTTCCAGTAGATATACACAAGAGTGGTGGAGGTCAAAAAATAACCTATCTCGATAAATGGGCCAGAGAAATAAGGACTGGTAACCCAAAGGTGTGAGGGTTGCCAGTCCGTATTTTTGTGGCCCATTTATCGAGATAGATTCGGCGCCCTTCCCCAAGATGCTTCCAAGAGCGTGCCCTGCTCATCACTTTGTATGTGCCATGTCTTGTATTGCTCTACCCAGCTATAAGCCGAGCAGAGCTATACAAGGCAATCAACAAAGGATGAGAAGGGCTTTGTTAACATGCATTGCTAAACACACTGTGCAAGCATGCAGCCTGTGTTTGCATTAATGCATGTTAATCAACACAAAATAGTTTCGTACACAAAAATCACAGAAGTCTAAATGCCATAGCAAAGGACTGAGTAGGGACAATTAACCTCTTCAGTACAGACATTTTATGCTTGCTGACACCACACAATTTTACTCAGCTTAAGGCGACATACTGAAGGAATACTGTAGGGCATGAACAGCATGACATGGGAGGTATGGCTGGGTATAACAAGGAGGCAACTTACTGGAGGATGGTAAGGCAGGGCATGGCTGGATATACAGCAAGGGGGTGACATACTAGAGGGGAAGGGCAGGACATGGCAGCTATGGGAGAGCATGACTGGGTATAGCAAGGGGGTGACATACTGAAGGGGTAGGGCAGGGCAAGAATATCAGGTATGGGAGGCCTTGGCACACATGGGAGTGCATGTCTGGGTAGAGCAAGGGGGTGACTCCATTCTGGAGGGGTAGGGCAGATATGGGAGGGCACAACTGGGTATAGCAAGGATGCACGGTAGGCCACAGCCAGGAAAGGAGGGCAGTGATGTTGCGAGAATTCCTTCCTAAGTTGAATAAAGTGTGGCAGCACCAAGAATAAACCTTAATAAAATGTGGATGTAGCCATAATAAACTGGGAAAAGACATAACAGTACTGAAGGGGTTTGAAGGTACTAAAATGCACTGGTTGTGATACATGTACATAAACAAAATCACATTGCACTGAACCAAACAATTTTATACTTTTCACTAACTTGGCCCAATTTTTCATTCTTTTCCAGCTGTCACAACTTAGGGCATACAAAGACAATGCTGTGACTCGAAATCATTTTCACAATGTTTGTGACTAGCATTATGTTTTAAGACTATTACAACTCATAATTCAGGCTGAAAAGGTTCAAATTAAGGCCAAGTTAAGTGTTCCAAGTATAATCTTAGCAAACAAATCTTTAAAATATGTAACTCAAGTCCATATTACTATAACCGAAAATGTGAAGGTGTGGACAACCTACCTATCTACCTATTGCCAGATTCACTAATTCTGTAAAGGTACAAATTCCTTCCCTGTCCATTGCCTTTTTGCTGCCCTCCCTCCAACTTACACCCCCCTTTCTCATATACCTCCCCACTACATCCCTCCATCTCATCCTCGGTTCCTCCCCCCCACCCTCCACCTCAATCACAAACTCTTAAAAGTCTTCCAATCTCCATTCCCCCAAGTTACCCCCCTCCCTCTCATATATATATATATATATATATATATATATATATATATATATATCCCTCAGTCTCCCCCTGCCTCTTCTCTCGCCTCCACCTCACGCTCCTAGTTAGTCTCACTCTCCTAGTTAGTCTCACTCTCCATCCCGCCCACCTTACACCATTCTCTTCTATACCTCGACTACAATTCTCCATCTCATCCTCAGTCTCCCCCCCCTCCACCTCTCTCTCTCTCTCTCTCTCTCTCTCTCACACACACACACACACACACACCCACACCCACACACACACACACCTAGCTAATTCTCTCTCTCTCCATTATCTCCATATCATCCTCAATCTCCCATTTCTAGTTTTTGGAATGACCTATTTCTGACTAGACTAAGATGCGAAATGAAGGCATAACATATCTACCAATAACAGGTCTTCCTTAAAAAACACCTTCACTCCAGTGATGATAAATAAGGCCACAAGTTACATACTGTATTTTACAAGTTACGAAGTAACATTTCTTGCCTTTACGACTTTGTTCCCTTAAAAAAAAAAAAAGAACAATAGGGTTACCTTTTGCTCTTATAAACAGACTCATACAGTTTACAGTAAACAGACACGCATCTTAACCAAGACGGGCTGAAGTTTTAATTTATCACTCATGGTCTGGTGCAAGTAGGCAACTAATTGAGCCTATATAAAATCAGTATGCTGTTCCTGGCCTACCCAGCCATTTCATACCCAGGCAACTGGTCTTTAAATCCAACTTGAACACTAAAGCAGATAATTTTTAGGCAACATTGCTCCCACGATGATTAAAAAAAAATTTATGCAAGGAAGAAAGAATCAAATACTAGAAAGCCTGAAAGATTGTTCCCTCCAACAAAAAACAAAAAGTTATGGGCCAAATTCAAGATCCATTAATTCTGAGATGCCTGGAGACAGAGCATTTACAACACTGGAGGGACACAGGCAGTAGGATGTGAAGAGGAAGGCAGTTCCAGGGTTGACATGTTGCATACATGAAGGAATGCGAGTATTGGTTGGTTAACTCCTGCATTAGAGAGCTGGACAGAAAAGGGACAAGAGTTTGCTGCCAGACAGGTACTATGCACCGGTCAAAGTGGTGGAGGGATGCAAGCAGATGTTTCAGAGGAGCAATGACCACTGATGCAGCAACAGAAATGAGATAAACATGTAATAGTTGTAGTCTGGGGGAATAAAAACTGGCATGCTGCATCACTATGTGCCACTAAAGCAAAATGTCAAGAAGTCTCAAATAATTTTTTTTCTGCACCAGGAGCATGGACTTTTTTTTAGCTGCAGTTCTCAAGTTAGGTGTTTTGTATTTTGATTATGAGTCGCAAAAATACTTCACTCACTGGCAAAACAATTGATGTAAAATTTTAAAAAGCAATGATCAATTTTACTATCTCCAAAATGTCGGAAATTCTACGACTGCCTTGTCAAAATAAGGCAGTTTTTCATATTACAAAATCTTAAAAGGCAAAAAATGGTGTACTCCACTAGACAATATTAAAACATTTATATTAAAGATTCATTTATTGGAATAAAGAAAATAATTTATGGTCAGCAAATATAAATATATAAGTAATGGATGTGGGATCATGAGGGCCGCAACATACTAAGACCTACACGAGTGAAGAACAGCTGAAAAATCAAAGGGTCCGACTGAATGGCCAATCGATGTTCCCACATCCACAAATACAGACAGTGCATAAACAGATGTCCTCGTTTAGTCACAGGTATAGCTTAAACTAACAATATTGCCTCCATACAACTGGTAATGAAAATTTTGTACCCTAAGTTTTATCGGAACACTTCAACTGACAAAACTGGAAAAAAAAAAGTGGAGGGGAGGGGGGTTGCACTAATGATACTTAGTTATGAGGAATGAATTTGTCTCCTTGGTTACTTCATTTACTTTCCTATCGCTTCCAAAGGCTTCAACGTGCTTGCAAGAGTCAACCGAAACTCTCCATGCTACTCGATCTCTAGCAGTCTCCCTGTCCAGTCCCTTATCCTTGAGGTCTCAGTATAACCTCATCCCAGGTCTTTTTAGTCTGCCTCACAACTCTACCCTAAACAATCAAAGCTCTCACCCTCCATCCTTTCCACATGTCCAAACCATCTCAATCTACCCCTCCTCATCACTACACTAATACATTCAAATCCCATCCTTCTTCTAAACTCTTCAATTGCAGTCCTAACACCCCTCCCAAGGCCTGTCATTCAAGGATGCATTCCATACAAATCTAATTGATGTCATTTCTGTATGTTTGAGCCTACAAACATAATCTTCCTGCACTACCCAGGTCTCACCACTGTACAGCATTACACTCTTCACATGCCACATACAAAGATCCCATGACACTGAGGGAAAGCCCTCTCAATGCCAAGAGGCAAAAGCTCTCTGAACTTCCTCCAACCACTCCTTACTCTACCCACAGGGCTAACACCAGCCCCACCTCCAGCACATAACATGTCCCCAAAATAAAATTTTAAAAATCCTCCACACACTCGACTCACATGAAAATCCTTGCATGCCTGAATCTCCATATGCTCTCCCGCACACACTGCACACCAAACCAGCATTTTTCAGTCTATCTTTAATACACTACATCTCTTATGCACCCTCCTACCAAACACTGAACAAGATGCAGTTACTTCCCACACCCTTGTGGGTAAACCACACATGGCCACACTCCCTCTGCTTTGACAGTACTGCCACCAGCACTAGATGATATCACTTTTGTTTACTAGTCGTATCAACCCTCCAATATGACTATGCACTGCCATCAACTGAGACAGAAGGGAATAGGGATGTCATGTTTGAAATCATGTTATAACAATTAAATTTAACAGACAATGGAGAAGGCTGCCTTCATGTGGTGGCACAGTCTCCTTGATTATGGTTACCAGTCATATCAATGTGGTATAGCAATAGACTTTACAGGTACAGGAGATTGCTTTCATGAGTCTCCTTGGTTACTTGTCCCTCAGGTGGTAGGTGATCAAGATCACCACCACCTCACGATGTATAGTGCAACCTCTAACATTCGAAGTGTTAGTGCCCATACTATTTCAACTTTTGAAAAAATTTAAAATGCTGCACATAATAAAGCATTTCCCTTACAATCCTTGTCTTAATTCTCACAGATTAGACATGCTTTTGACAAGCATTGTAGTATAGACTAACTAGCATGCTCCAGCCATCCATTCTGCAATGTTTTTGTAACACTACCATTTATCTCATCTTAACCCATGGCAATAAAAAGCAGTACAATACTGGCTACAAACCATGAAGTACTTTTCTAGCACATTTCTCTTCTCTCAATTTGTGTACGTCCCCTTGTCCTAAAACACTTTACAGTTGTATTCATAACTAACATCAATCAGGAAGTTATAGGGACAATGTTTTTGCTGTCATTTTTTTACGTAAAACAATAACAGTACTGTACATGAATATCTACATCTTTCAGCAACTCACTTCATGTAGTGCTGCCTACTTTTTCCCTTCACCTGAATCATTCTTTTTCTGTCTGCCCTCCTCTCTTCCTATTTCTCCCATCTTTCCTGTCACTTTTTATCACCCTTCTTTCCTTTTCAGGTGGCTTTACACAGTGACTAGCATAATGGTTTCCTGTAGGCCAGGAAACCATTTACAATGCTCGTTAGTAACCATATCACCAACCGATGTTTCCTACTTCACCAAGTGGGTTGGTGGAGGGTTAGTGTCCCTGCCCATAAAACAACTAACTTCAGGTCAAATGGTCACCCCTTATGGGAATGATGTCTGACTACACACAGATATTGTCAACCACCTTGCATTGTGTACTGGGAGATCAACTGATTGTTTATATTACTGCCTGACTAATGTGGTGTGATGCTACATTTTTCTTCAAGTGTTGTGCAATGCTCACAGAAGGTTTAGTTAATTTTATGATGTATTTTATGATAATATACACTTATTGCAAGTCTGCATTATTGTAAGCTTGCAGAAATATTAAAATATCAAATAGCGATACAATACGTGTGTACACTGTGCGTGTGAAACAAATGGAAAACGACAGAGATTTATATCTACTCAGACTGCACAATGGTTTAACAGTGATGCAAATCATCTAAAACTATAGAGACTGCTGCCTACCAACAATTATGCTTATGACAACAGTGGGTGAAATTAGTTCACATCTGACGAATGTGTTCCATGGTGTTGTGTGTTAAGAGATATTTACCATAATTTACCTTGGCAAACAACTTAAAAATCTTATCACACTGTTTTGTCATGGCATATACTATACTGTCATGTTGAACACCACCGCTATCTTTGAAAATACGTAGTTATTTACTAGTTTCAGTCAGTACAGAACTATCTTCACTTTTTTGTCTTACATGGCTGTCTTCACCACAATTGGTTCACAACACATGCACAAACGCGCACGCACACACAAACCGCGTACTTGTGGCTGCGCTGTTATGTTGCATACTTTTTTTCTTTCACAGCACTGCACTAACTGGCAGAGCTAGGACACCTTTTTGAAGCCACAATTATGAAGAAATTTGAATACACAAAAACTGAATCGAAGAATAGAGACCTTAACCACAAGGAGGAAGGGAAATGTTTCTTTTGGGTGACCAGATGTTTTATAGTGGGGCCATTAGTACCAGATAAGTGTAGCTGCCAATTTGAGATGCTACAGTCTCCAGTAATTTGTGAGCTAATTTTGGGAAATAAAAACTTAATATTGTATTCGAACATTTGAGGTTGCACTGTAGTATAATGCCTATTTCCTCCTCCATTGTTTGTTTGTACTTTGTTTCTTCTCCTTTTCCTTCCTGCCACTTTTTCTCTTCTTTCCACTTCAGATGGTTCTACACCAGGTGACAAGCCTAATGTTTTCCTGCAACCCAGGAAACCATTTACAATTGTGGGTGGTAACCATATAACCAGATAATGGGGTGATGTGGAGCCTGCTATGGTGCCACTGTTAACTGGGTGGAGATGCAACATCCATCCAGGAACCACACTATTCCCCACACCTCGCTGTTGCAGGACACTTAACTGCAAAGGAACATTGGTTAACAGCATGGGGTGGGCTTTCAAGGGGCTGTTGCTTGCCTATGGCTGATGGGTCTGCTTGGCCAGACAGGCTGGGGTTGATCAACAACTAGTCCTTCAATTCACAATCCCATCAAAAAAGACATCCCTCAGTTTCCTCCCTATCTGCCCTAAGGATAATGGTGAACTGCAGGAATCTCCCTGGTTACTAGCCTTATCCTCCCAAAAGATGGCAGGTGAAGGGTAAACTCAGCTTGCACTCCACCATGTTCATGCACAGATAAAAGCCTGGGGACACACTAACTGCACTTAATGACTACCATATACATGTGCCTGGGAACAAAAGGGGTACCGTAACTACAGTACTAGGATTTAAAAAAAGTTAACAAGCACTTTCTGAATGAACAACTACTGTTCTTTCACTAACTTTCCACAGCACTTCTTTGTGACTAGCACAAACGAGGACTTTCTGTATACACAACTCCAGTTCTTTCACTTTAACTTGGTTATAAATTATTGTTTAGCAGCTTACTTCACTTCTGTAGGGAAAAAAAATACAGTAAGAGCTCTACATCCTTTCCACGGGCACTTCTTCACGACTAGCATCACTAATTTTAATGTAATATAGCTAAACACTTAAGATTCAAAGATCATAATTTTAGGCCAAAGTTAAACCCTTCCTACACCACTTCTTCGTGACAAGCATGGTAATTTTAGGCCAAGTTAAAGCAAAATATGAGATGCAGGTTTAACACATTACCAATCTTCTTGAAAGAAGAATTTTCCTTGACACAGCTGGGTTGATCTTGCTGTCTTGATACCATCTTCATAAGTCAACTCACCTGCAAATACAGAAAAAACATTAACTGCTTCGTTTTCATATGACCGAGATAAACCACTCCCAAAACTGAAATACTAAGCTGTGGTTGCTGAGATACCAGACACCTAAACACCAGACCACCAGGCACCCAAACCCAATGGACCACCCATCACCTAAACACAGCAACCTACTCTAAATATTAACACAATATTCAGACACCTGCCAACTTGATCATTTAATGAGGAGTTTAAATTCTATACCTTACACACACACACACACACAAAAGGCCTAATATTCCAAAGCACACCTTGCTAGGCCACCTAAACCCACCAAACCACCAGGCACCCACGGTAAATAATACAGTAGCAATCACACCCGCTTAAATTCCAACCATCGGAAAACGACGACAACAATGATGGGCAAATTACAGGAGGACGTCAAACTTACAGATTAGGTTCGTCACGAATTTTCAGACAACAAAACCTATAAAAATTGCTAATACACCTAAAGATAATCCACTATACTCCCTTTGTGCTATGTCTCTATATACTGCTAGATGTGCATGAACTAAAACAGTTAAAGAAAAAGATGTTATCCTTGAAACAGTAATTTGAAGTTTACATTACATAGGAATGCTAGAATGGTAAAAAAATCCTTCCAAACAACAACTGAACAATGTCAAGATCCATTCACTGAAAAGATGCATGGACACAGCACTTAAAAGACAGTGACAGGCAGAAGGCGGCAGGCTGAGTCACATTTATTGTTTATCATCTATAATGGCTCCATTATGCTTGCATGTATCGGCTGTGGCTACCTAATCGCAGCTCTCCGTGCTGCTCAAACTCTGCCAACCTCCCTATTCAGTCCCTTATCCCCGAGGTCACTCACTCTATATGACCTCGTCCCAGGTCTTTTTCGGTCTGCCTCTTGCAACCCTACCCCCAACATTCACACTTCTCACCTTTCTCACCCAACTGCCATCTTCCATCCTCTCAACATGTTCAAACTATCTCCATTTACCTCTCACCACAGCACCAATACATTCAAGTCCCATCCTTTCTCTCAGCTCTTCAGTCTCAATCCTAGCCCCCCCAGGCCTTGCATTTAAGGACACACTACACGTCCATCTAATCACTGTCATTTCTTTATGTCTGAGCCTACGAATATCCTATTCCTTTAATGCCCCAGGTCTCCCTATCATCCAGCATTACACTCCTAAAACATACTGCATACAAAGATCCCCCAGCATGGAGAGAAAGCCCTCTCAGTGTCAACAGAGGCAACAGCTTCCTGAATTTTCTCCTACCACTCCTTACCCTATGCGAGCCACAGAGCTAGCTCCGCACATAACATGTCCCCCTACTAACAAAATCCTTCCACACACTGAAGCGTCTACAGCAAGATCAATCCTTTCATGCCTGACAATCTCTCTATGCTCTCTGACACACTGCACACATGAAATCAGTACTATCTCGCAGCCCACCTCTAATACCAGTACAGTAGAATTTCAAATTTAGTGTGATTAAATTGGAAGAACTTGATTTTTAATGCCACATCAAATATACACAGTCACAATTTTTTACTACAAACTCAATTTTTGATGGGTTGAGATTGGAGTTCGGGATATGAAACATCTAGGGTCACTTGGTTTCTGTCGGCAAACACCGTCTAGGTACTTAGAACAAAAAACTAAAGCTGCTAACCAAAGCATACACATGGGTCATTGTAAAAGATCATCTGATGAAAAGATCTCTGCTATTATATGTGCTGAGCTGGCTAAACCCTCAGCGTATGACTGCTCTGCTTGTGATGATTCATATTAACATTGTAAAACTTTGGAATTTGTTCTAGTTACATTTATTTGTACTTACATCGACATTTTGTCATTCAAAATTAACAGAAACATGAGCTACATCATTAATGGTGTGTACTGCATCAGTTGCCAACATGACCAAGGAAACGGTCTCACATGGGTAGAGGATGCAAGCAGTTCACACTAGCCCCACTGCAACACATGATTAGCAGCAGTGTATACCGTATCATACATTATTTATGGGAAAATTAAAAATGAGTGAAATAAAGGCATTGTGTGAAAGACTGTGCAGGTACCACCTGTGTGCATTCTGTGCATCCTTCCAGTTAGGAATTAAGATGCCTTTGTCCCAATCTAGTCCTTGCCAAAACAATGTGTGAATAGCAGTCATATGACAGACTATTATTTACAGGCAACATAACATTAAAAATGAGTAATAACGACATCAAGTGAAAAGTTGTGCAGGTAACAGCTATGTGCACTCTTTCTTTTACTACAAAATGTACTGTACAGTATTGTATCTGCCATCAAACATGAACCAGGACAAACACCCCTAACCTAATGGACTAAGACTGTTTTCACGAAAGTATGAATAAAAAATTTATCAAATTACAGTACCTAGCCCAACTTTCACTGAAAATATGCTTTGTGACAAGAGCCAATCCATCCATCCATCATCCACTCCTACGTTGCCCCATCAGGAGCATAGAAGCCCAGGACTAGGTAAGTTGGTCCTGACATTTAAGATGAGAGTTAAAGAACCAAAATAAAAAATAATGCATGACAAAAATTGTGAGGCACTGATAAGACCACAATAATCTCTGACCGGACACTGATGAAAGTGACAGCTGGGAGGTGCCTGTATGCTCCAGTTGATGTACTCATTTCACCTTTATTTTATATTTTTTAACACTGCACAACATTACTTCGATTGTTATTGAGATTTATTGGAGGGGAGGTAGTGGAAACTGTGTTATATTTTAGTTTGGATTTTTTTGCATGTTCAAAGGAAGGTGTAAGAAAAAAAAAATAAAATGAAAAATGCCCTTATTTTTACTTATATTCTCACCAACTACTATTCTCACCAACTTGCTTTTCTCCTTAAGAACTCCATTTAGATTTGGACGACTATTTTGACATGGCTTTTCCAGTACAAAATTGTGTCTAAATGAGATTCTACTGCAGAGCTTAATCACATGGAATAACAATAAACACTAACGCTATTCCTATTCACAAATACTTCCCTATTTTCAAATTATTTATCTTAATGCAAACAGTACATGAAAGATCTAATGGCAAATTCTATTGAGTTTTAATCCTCCTGGCCGCTCTTTCCACCGAAGGATGGGGTAGGGCAGGGTCCACCGAGAAAACATGATAAGAGGGAGAACTATTAAACAGCTTGCCTAGTGAAATGGGCCACACACATGCAGCTTTTCTAATACTTCATTCTCTGACAATATATTTTAACCTCTCCCCCATAATGGCTGGCAGTGGTAACCATCATTTACTCAATCATTTGTGCTGCCTACCGTTTCCTTCACTATCATTCTTTTTCTGTGCCTGCACTCCTCATCCTATTTCTCCCATCCCTCCAGTAATTTTTTATTGCTCCTTTCCACTTCAGGTGACTACAAGTGACAAACCTACTGATTTCCTGTAACCCTGGAAACCACTTACAATGCTGTGTGTTAACCACATAATAAAAATTACAGGGTGATGTGGAGTCTACTTTGGTACCCCAGGTAACTGGGTACAGACAAATACAGCATCCACTCAGGACCAAACCTCTACACTTTTCCCCGTGCCTCATTGTGGTAAGTCACTGTCCAACACAAGGGAGCCTTGGTTCACTGCATAGGTTGGCCCTGCAGGGCAACTGCTTGCCAGCAGTTGGGTCTGCTCAGCCTGACAGACTGAGGTCACATTGTTAGTCCTACTATCGTACCTAAAACTGAGCAGTATTACCATGTTATTTTATCTTTGATAAAGTTGCAGTAAAGATGTTAACAAAAAGGTAACAATGCTAGCCACAAAGTGCTACAGTACAGATGTAGTCAATATAAAAGTATTATGCAGACATGGCCCAATGATACCTTAAATCTATAAAGCTCATGACACTCCAAGGTGATTCTCATACAAAAGTGCATACGATTACAATAATGACTAGGACATGTTAAGTATGCTATAAATGTATGGTATCCTTCAGACACCAAGTTTATTGACAAGGCAGAATCAAATCTGTTGACAAGGTAGAATCATTTGGGTTTTTGCAACTGCCATTTTGTGCAGTGTTACTTTTAGGCATAGTGTGCACAAATACTTCCTTGATCAACTGCATCTCCATAATCATTCTTCCATTAAATATGCTTCATGAACTTAAAAAAGATGAACATCTTGCCCAAATTACAGTGAAAAACTCATCGGCACTTACTTGCAAGTTTCAATCTTAGAAAAATTAGTAGAAAAATTTCTGAACTGATTGGAAAGTTATTCACTAGACTTAACTGGCCCTATTGCTATTATCTTTAAATCAAGTTGCAAGATGTTAGATTTGTTAGTTCCTTCACCTTTATCATTCTTTTCCTGTACGTGCCCTCCTCTCTTCCTATTTCTCCCATCGTTTGTCACTTTATTACTCTTTCCTTTTCAGGTGGCTTTACATTGAGTGGCTATCCTAATGGTTTCCTATAAGTCAGAAAACTATTAACAACTCAGGGTGGTAACCATATAACCAACCCATACGTGTTCCCAATGTGTCAACAAGTGGGTTGGTGGAGGGTTAGTGCCCCTTCCCGTAAAACAACTTCAAGACAAATGGCCATCCCTTGCGAGATTAAGGCATATGGCTACAGATAGATATGAGACAGCATTACCCTTTTTGTTACTCAACTCAAACCTTCCAATCTGACTACAGCTGGCCATCAACTGAGCTAAATGGAGTTGGGGACATGTCAGGCTAAACAAATGCACCATAGTACTTATCTGAGCAGACGTCTTCACTTGTGTTTATACTTTTCCCTTCCATCACTACTCTTCAACCAGTCCAGGCCTCATCCATCACTCCAGGCAGCCTCACTCCCACCAATTCGGGATTTGGCACAGACCACCTTGCTTCAGATACTTCGTCCCCATCCACATCTGCCCAGGAACACCACTGTAACGTATAAATACAGTAGCCTACCAAATACAAAACAGACAATACTACATGAAGTCAAAATATACCTAATATAAATGCATAGCAGCATCAACAGACAGAAGAAAAATATTCCAGTTCTTTCACAACTGTAGAAATTTGTCTTCCAGCCAATTTCAATTCTGTGGCAGACTTTGATGAGCCTTAGCTAGTAGTTGGGAATGAGTTCCTTGTTACTATACCACTTTTACTCTAACTTGGCCTAAATTTGCCATCTCTATCTTGAATGCTAAGTTCTAATACTAGATTAATACTAGAAGAGCTATAGGATGACTGTAGAGTCCTACCACTGTCTTTCTACCAATGAGCAAGTTCAATAAGCATCAAAGGAATGAAAACCAGGACAAAGTTAATGTGAAATACCTAGAATCATATTTTCCCTCCCAATCACACACTTAACTATCAAGTACCTAGAAAAGGACCCAAAATATTTATAAAGAATCTTGGTTATGAGTTAGGAATGTGTCTCCTTGGTTACTAGTCAAAATCACCCTTGCAGTCTAACTACATTTGGCCATCAGCTAACTGCAAAGGGCTAATAGGGATCTGTCAGATGAGAAACTTGCTATATCAAATTATTTTTTAAAAATTAGTTGTAAATTTTAAAAAATATGTATATACCGGTATATCCCCAAGTACAATGGAAAATTGAAAAAGAAGGATGTGGTAATCATTGGGGCATTTGTCTTCTACGTGTAATCGGAAAAGTGTATGGTAGGGTACTTACTGACAGTTAGGGAAAGAACAAAGGAATTAGTTGGAGAACAGGGAGGTTTTAGGAAGGGATGGGGTTGTGTAGATCAGATATTCATTCTTCGGTATTCAGTGGAAAAGTTTCTAAAGAAGGGAAGTAAGTTGTATGTGGCCTTCATGGATTTGGAGAAAGCATATGACTGGGTAATTTAACAAAAAATGTGGAAAATATTAAGAATATATGGAGTAAATGGGAAGTTGCTGAATGCCATACAGAGTATGTATGAGGGTGCTAAGGCTGTAGTGCGTGTGGATAGTGAATTGAGTGAATTTTTCTATTTGAATGTTGGACTGAGACAGGGATGTGTCATGTCACCTTGGCCATTCAATCAGTATATGGATGGGGTTATAAAAGTGATACAAGGCAGGGCAGTGGAGCAGCCATAATGAGAGAGGGCAATGTTTGGAAACTCCCAGTACTGTTGTTTGTAGATGATACTGAAAATGAAGGGGAACTGCAAGGCTTGGTCAACGAGTTTGAAGATTGTGTAAGAAACACAATCTACAGGTGAATGTAGGGAGTAGTAAAGTTATGTATGGTCTTTAAGAGAAATGAAGTCACTGGCTGCACAGTGAGGTTGGATGATGAGGAAAAGGAAAATGTGAGTACAGTACATTTAAGTACTTGGGCAGTGAAAGGAGTAAGAATGGAAGTCTGAAGGGTAAAGTACATGAAAGGGTACAAAAAGGAGGAAAGGTTGCTGGCTCTTTGAAAGCTATGATAAGAAACAGGGAAGTGATCATGGAAGTAAAACAGTAAATGCATGGCAGTATTGTGATACCGTACCAACTCTAACATAATGGAAGTGAAGCTTGGACCTTGTTGGAAGGACACAAATCAAGAGCAGTAGAAATGAGTTATCTGAGGCATGTGGAGTAACAATGAGAGAGTGACAAATGAGGAAATGAAAGAGCGTTGTGGTGTGGATGTGGATGTGATAGAAAGCGTTAGAAGAAATACACTGAGGTGGTTTGGCCATGTGGAGAGGATGGACAGCGAGAGACTAACGAGGTGATTGTGAGGTGAAGGGGGGGGACGGAGGGGAAGGCCAAGGATGAGATTGAGGGATGGAGTGGAGAGGTATATATGAAAGGTGGGTGAGAGCAGGGAGCAGGACAGTGAATTTCTGGGGGACCGGGCGACATGGATTCGATTGGTTTATGCCCACCCCTTACGGGATTAAGGCATCTGGCAATAGATAGACAGTTGTAAATTTAATAAGCTCTATCCCACCAGAAAGCCTCTCCTAAGCTACCGTATATTAAGCCATATCGAAATAGCAAGCGCAAAAAATCTTATTAAAATGGCTATGGTATGCTCACCATTTTAGTATTCAATTCAATGCCTCCTCCAACGATCGCACACAACTAAGTGATGGCTGTGGTTGTGCTAGTAGTAGTAGTAGTAGTAGTTCTGGTAGTTGTAATGATAGTTGTGGTGGTTCTAACCCTCGTCAGCAAAATGCCTTGATCTCCGAAGGGGTCCCCACAATTGAATTCCTGCCATTGTTTTTGTTCGGGATGCCTCTGCAACTCACACTCCTGAAAAAAAAAAAAAAAAAAAAAAAAATCCCCATAAGCCTTCACTCTAAAAACACCACAAAATTCAACCATAGAAAATCCATACAAATAATGAAAACCAATGTTTCACCCAAATCAGGAGCTTCACATCAACCCCAGAACACAGACCCCCCCTCCCAATTCGCCTCGCAAATCAAACAACTGTTAACTATCTTCTGCCATTATGATTTAAATTATATGAGTTAGCCTTAGAAATAATCAACAGTGTTTACAATACATACTAAAATAATTAACAGCAGCATACAAGCAATTAGAGGAAGAACAATGAAGCAAAACTTACCAGAGTCGAGACATCCTCCCACATTCACACATCAAGCCACTCTGACCAGACTGACCCAAATCGGAAAGTTCCCCTCCAGTCCTCCACCCCCCCCCACTAGTTTTCTTCCTCCCTGCTCACCCCCCCCCCTTCCCACACTAGTTTCCTCCCTCCACTCAGGACAGTTTACACCTCCCTCCCTCCATCTCCACCTTTCCACCATCCTCTCACTTCTCTCTCCTTCCTTCCTTCCTTTTCTTTCCTGTACTTTTCACATCCTCTTCCTTTCAGCTCTTGTCTTCCTCCTTCCATCCATTCTTCCTCCTCCCTGAAAAGCCGGCTTCCTCCACCCCTCTCCCTCCCACATTCCCCCTTCTCTCCACACCCTAATCCCCCCCCCTTTGTTCCTCCATTCTCTTGGCCTTTCTTGAACATTCGATATTTTAGGGCATTATATATATTCACACACAGACACACACACACACATTCCCAAAGTTTTTCGTTTAAATGGATGCGTACTGCCTTCATCCCAAATTATCCTTTTTATTCTATTTTTACGGCAAGCATCCACAAACTGTTATCCACTAATCCACCAATTACTTGAGGAATGCTGTGTGTGTGTGTGTGTGTGTGTGTGTGTGTGTGTGTGTGTGTGTGTGTGTGTGTGTTAATACCAAATATGATAAAAGCAAATAAACGGAAAGATAAATAGACATAACGTGATACAAACATCTACTTTCTGACCTTTCATATGACCTTGGCTCAGATTTTCGTCCTTTTTCTGAATATTTCGTCAGTTCAATGGGAGAATAAAGTACGCGCCAGCTCTGTACCCTCCCATATTATAAAAGCAATTAAGAATGGTACTCGGGTAATTAGATCAAAGGCAATGAGAGAGAGAGAGAGAGAGAGAGAGAGAGACTGCCACTGTTAAGCCTGTCTGATCCTGCCCAAACCGGAAAATGCTGCCAGTTTCCTCCCTCTCTCTCTCTCTCTCCACACTTCGTCCTCCCCTTCCCTCCCTCTCCCCCTCCTTTCTGATAAGCTGGTTTCCTCCGGCCCCTACCCTCCTCTCCATCCCACCCCTTGACCATGCCCCCTTCCTCGTGTGTGTGTGTGTGTGTGTGTGTTACCTGCTGAGAATTGGTTACCTGGTAATGACTTAATGGAAAGGTTGGCGGTTCACTTATAGTCTTGCCTTTTAATGTAATAAGGAATAATGGTTGGGAGGGACGGGGAAGGAGGGGAGGAGAGAGGGGGGGAGGAAGGGAGAGTGGGGGGAGAGACAGGGAGAGGGAAGAGGAAGACTTGAAAGATAGTTTCGGTGGTAGAGGTAGAAAAGATAGATGGCTTGTCTACTAACTACCGTCTACTATCTTCTGCGTCACCATCTCTTATCCCTCTCCCTAACCTACACCATGCCAGCTGAAACTACCATGGCTATCTGTTCCACCCTCTTTGCCTTCTCTCTCTTCCTACACCATATCCATCTACCACCACAATCATCTGTCATTGTCTGTACCTTCTATGTATCCTACGGCTCCTACCTTCCTCGTAGTCGTCACCCGCATTCTCGTCAGGTAAAATGGCTCCCAAACACCTCTTCCTAAGCGATTTTCCAAACTATCCAATAATACCGTCTTCTTTGCTTCTTATATCTTTTTACTACCAACACAGATTGCATGAACACACAAGAACATAGTAACAGGGCAGAACCAGAAATAAACCGGTAAGGAAAAGGTGTTAATAAGTTTCCTAACCGCACCTCATTACTGCCCCTTATCATTTACCTACTACTACTACCACCTTCTGTGTCTTTGTCTCTTTGTTTATGCTTTGTTAATCCTACCCTCCTTCACCATATGGGGGCCGGGAGATGGAGAGAGATGAAGATATGTGAGGAGAGGAGAACGACGAGGAGGAAGAGGGAAGAGGAAGAGGAGGAGGAAGAGGGAAGAGGAAGAGGAGGAGGAGGGAAGATGACAATGGGAGAGGGAAGAGGAAGAAGCAAGCGAGGAAGACTCAAGAGTTGTCTGAGATGCAAATTGTTCCTTGGTGTCTTGGGAACGAGAGAGAGAGAGAGAGAGAGAGAAATTACTGTACGAAAAAGAGGTTACAAAGAAAATAAAGAATTATAAGGGAATTAAAGTGTCATATCCTCTATGCTCTCTATGTCTACCAACTTACCTCTCTCTTTCTCTCTCTCTCTCTCTCACACACACACACACACACACAAACACACGATTGTCTGTCTCCCTCCCCCCCAAACACACTCACCTCTCACTTAACTGTCTCATATACCACGATTTCCACACTAATTCCCATTCTCTCTCTCTCTCTCTCTCATTTAACTGTCTCATATATCACTGAGTCACTTTCACACTAATTCCCATTCTCCTCGTCTTGCTTTCTCTCTCTCTCATCAGTATTTCCTTTGATCCCTGCCTGAACAACTCCAGTATCACTAAATAGTTGTCTTGTCTGATGTCTTTAGCAATTTAGATTCAGTTCTTAGGGTCCTAGGTATTCTAACTCGAGATTCCGTAGCATCTTTTCCTTAGCGATTTATTTAGCACATTATACCTGAACATTCATCTGTGTGTTACTGTTGCAAACTGTACACTGTATATAATAAAACCATATATACAGCAGCGATAAAATGTGGAGTGAGAGACTGACGAGGAGAGTGTGTGTGAGGTGTAGGGAGGTGAGGGAGGGGGAGGCCGAGGATGAGATGGAAGGATGGAGTGGAGAGGTATATGAAAGAAGGGGGTGTAAGCTGGGAGCAGGGCAGTGAAATGGCGGGGGACAGGGCGACATGGAGGCGGTCTGTTTGTGGCCACCCCTTACGGGACTAAGGCGTCTGGCAATAGACAGACATAGATAAAATATGGTGAAATATAGACAAAATCGCAATGTACGATGCGCGAAGAGGCTTCCAACGTCACCTTGAAGAACTTAATACGAAGCTCATGGGTTAAGGATATATAAATAAGGCTGAATACATGCTTAGGCACTGCAGAGGCCTTCATGTGGTGGCACTGACTTCACTGGCCGGTGAATCTGCCCAGTTACGTGACCTATAGGTGATTTTCGTCCTTCTGCAGCTTATTTCACGTAGTTCAGTGGCAGCTTATTTCACGTAGTTCAGCGGCAGCTTATTTCACGTAGTTCAGCGGCAGCTTATTTCACGTAGTTCAGTGGCAGCTTATTTCACGTAGTTCAGTGGCAGCTTATTTCACGTAGTTCAAAGGCACAAGGGTCCGTATTCTCCTCGGTTATGGAAGCTCCCTAATACCTGTTCCTAGGCGATTTATTTTGCTTCCTACACCTTACTGTCCTATTCTGTGTCACAAAAATCCATCAAACAATGCAATACTCTTAAGGAGTTAGGAGGACTGTGGAAGGAGTTAAGGACTGTGGAAGGAGTTAAGGAGGACAGTGGAAGGAGCTAAGGAGGACTATGGAAGGATTAAAGGAGGACTGTGGAAGGAGTTAAGGAGTACTGTGGAAGGAGTTAAGGAGAACTGTGGAAGGAGTTGAGGAGGACTGTGGAAGGAGTTAAGGAGGACTGTGGAAGGAGTTAAGGAGGACTGTGGAAGGAGTTAAGGAGGACCGTGGAAGGAGTTAAGGACTGTATCTAAACCCCCCACCGGTTCAAAATGTCTCTCCCAAGCTGAATAAAATCGTCTGGAGGGAAAACGAATAAAATAATAAAGAAACTATTACTGTGAAGGAGTTAATATGTACTTGTGTTACGCAAGTCTATTTACACACACACACACACACACACACACACACACACACACACACACACACACACACACACACACACACGCACACACGCAATGGGAATACCAAGTTGGGCTGATGAATGTGTGTAATGTCCCCTTTCCCCCTCCCGCCTCTCTCTCTCTCTCTCTCTCTCTCAAACCCGTCATTAGCATCTCCTCTGATCCCTCTCTGAAACACTCGTCCCACTGTACACTTCCACAAACTTGGGTCCTTTTAGCAATTTAGATTCAGTTCTTAACCCTCGGCCCTTTCCCACTGGCGAGTTAAATTGAATGATGCTACCTGGAGTACAAGACAAGAGAGTGCAATATACGGACGACCCTGTATTGTGTAGCATATAGGGAGGTAGAGAGCAGAGGACAGTTCGAAGAGAGGAGGTACGGTAGGTTAACTGTCACTCGTTAATAGGTCATAGGTTATTTGTTGGACCCCCTTTCCTCTCTCTCTCTCTCCTACCCACCTTTATTTTACATGTCTACCTACCTATCCTTCTATCCACCTCTCATCTACCCATCTACTTTCCCAGCCACCCTCTTCCCCAGCTTCTATACCTTTCTCCCCCTCCCCCTCCTTCCCCCCCATTCTCTCTTCCTACTCGCTGTTCCATCTCCTTTCCATGTAATCCTCTCTTTCCCTTCACTCTCCCTCCCTCCTTTCCCCATCTCTCTACCCATTTTTCTTTCCCTCCCCCTCCCCCTCCATCTCTCCCAGTAATCCCCTCTCTCTCACCTCCATCCACGCCCTGCATGCAAATCCCCTCCTTCCCGCCAGAGTATAAAAATCCGGCCCGACAACTCTTTCCCGGGGATTAGTTGGCCCGCCCCGCCTGAATGTCAAGCGCTGATGCCCACCCTCTGTTTACATCGCGTTTGGGGATTTCGGCCTTGCGCTACCTCGGCTCTCGGCTCGCTCTTGTCTTTCCACTCTCGGGTAGCCTATACGTGGACTAAAAATCGGTATACGTACGTTCAGCTTCCGGGAAAACTTATAATCACTGTATGCAAGTCGGCAAAGACAGTTCTTGTAAGTGTTATACATGAATTTTAGAAAGCGCAATAGAACTGGCAGTTGTATCAGCTTTGTTCACATAACGACAGGAGATTTCGGCCTTGCGAGCACTTACTGTAGTTCTCAGCTCACATCTCTCACTCTCAAGTTGACTAAAAATCATTATACATACGTTCAGCTTTTAAAGAATATAATCACTATGCACAATGGAATATATATATATATATATATATATATATATATATATATATATATATATATATATATATATATATATATATATATATATATAGTGCACTAAACCGCGGTCTCACCTCTTGCTCTCATGTAATCCACAAGATTCAGTAAAAATAGGTGTAATTAAGCTTAGTCTCCAGAAAATGCTTATCATAGCATTGTGCGATAACAAAACTGTTCTTAAGGTACAATTACCGTGTACAGTATGAGAGGGTAATAGCATGAAATCTTGTTGGTACCTTGTTTACCTCGTTTGAGAAGACAAATCTTAAATGTATATATATGATGAACACTTAGCAAAGTGTCATTGTTGTATGAAGGATGGTAATGTTAGTATTTAACTGACGTACAGTTTAATAAGCGCTTTTTTCCCAACCTAAACTAAAATCACCCTCTCTATCGTCACTGATGATTTATAACGCAAGATTAACACTAAATACGATGTTAATCTTGAAGAAATGCTATGGAAGATGTACAGCTGTAGTGACTGTCACTGGACTGCGTGAAATAACCTGCAAAATGACAAAAATCTAAGCCATGGTACAGTGAAAGGTGTATAGAAAGATTGTTTTTAGTGCTAAGAATAGTCAGATGCTGGCTGTTAATTCCTACATAATAATTCATGGAGGTGAGATACGTATGTGCCTCCCTAAGTGCTTATAAATTTCATGAGAACAGATTTAGTTCTCACAAGTCCAATAAAAAAATAAATAAAATAAAAAGATGAAAGTGCTATAGTTCTTTCACCTTAACTTGGCCCTGATTTTTCTCTGTTTACAGTTTACGTAGCTAAACATGAATAAAATAAAAATGCACTGATCTACATCCTTCCTGTACCAATTCTCGTGACGCATCATACTGCAATGTAAATCCGTTGTTGCATTCAAGATAGAGATGGCAATATTACGACAAATTAGAATGGAGAGAGAGAGAGAGAGAGAGAGAGTGTGTGTGTGTGTAATTCACCGGGTCGGGTCGGGTCGGTCAGGATCACTTGATGGTCGTGATCGCCAGCTTTTTACCCTCCCGGAAGGAAGCTGAGAGCTCATATAGTCCGATCTATGGGCAAGGCTGTGACCTTCACACACGCACACACCCATCCCCTTGCTCCAGGGGGACAGTAACCACCTACTTCGTCAGTGAAACTTTTCGCAGCCTGAGCCGAACTCCCGTCTACCAGATGGCAAGCGAAAACGTTACCACAGAACCAGCGAATGTGTGTGTGTGAACTCGTAAGTACGTATGTCTAGGCTATGTGTGTGTACTCGTATGTATGAATGTATAAGTGTGTGTGTGTGTGTGTGTGTGTGTGTGTGTGTGTGTGTGTGTGTGTGTGTGTTTCCCATGTTTTCCCTCACCCGCCGCGGTGGTGCCAGACCTCACGGGCTACAAATCCAATATTGCCAAACTTCATGACTCTAATGAAGCCACTTTAATCAGCTAATCAGTTTAATGCTCGTTATTGACAGCACGGGAAAATGCTGCCTTTTTTTTTTTTTTCTTTACGTGGATATTTTCGCTTACTCAGTGAACTGGATTATTTATTTTTTTCGCGTCTCTTTTACAGGAGAGGAGTTACGATGCGTTTTTGTTTTCCGTTAGTTTGAGTCGCGTTTTCGAATGAGGGTCGTTGTTACCGTTTTTTTTTTTTTTTTTTTTTTAATCCGTTCACTCTCATGCCTTACTCTTTATTTCATTCACTCTTTCAGACAAATTAACTGAGTATATGAGAATTTTCAAACCAAGGGATAATATATATAGCCTTCATAAACCCATACTCTGTATACCTCGTCAATTAATATTCCATTCAAATCAATCTAATCCTTCACTACAAGACGTCTCCCCTACTCTTATCAAATTATTCATTCGGTAATGATTTTATAATTTTTCTTTCATGTTATTAATTCTTTATACTTATGCACTGCATGTTGTATATCGTATGTACACTATGTAGAGTATATATAGTAATATATATTTATATACATATCAGGTATATATATATATATATATATATATATATATATATATATATATAATATAAATTTAATGTGTCGCACATATTATCATGGTGAAAACAGACAGCAACGATCAACGGAAAGAGCTTCCGCATCTCAGTACCAGAAAATCTTTTCATTAGCTTGGTATATGGTAACAATAATAATATTATTATACAGTAATAAATAAAGGTACAACAACAACAACAACAACAACAACTACTACTACTACTGCTGCTGCTGCTGCTGCTACTACTACTACTACTACTAAATATGGAAGCACCTGCATGCACGTTAACCTACTTTAAGCCGTTCAATCTGACGCTGTTGTTAAAATCCTCCTTCCACACGACTTTATTCAGTTTTAACAGCCTAGTATCGTGAAAAGGTAAATGAAAGCTATACCTCACTTATCCTGTTCCAATTTTCTCCTACAGTAAATAAAATCGTCTGAAAATAGCGAGACGAAAGTGAAAAACCCCTAATTTCTTTGACTTACACCTTCAATAAGTTTATATTTTATTAAACCTGTATGGAAATCGTCTATACTCCTATTAATTTAATTTCGCCTACAACTACCATCTCTTCGCCTTATATACTGAGATGCTGCAAGAAATTAAAGTTAGAATATGATCTTTATTGTTAATAAGAAGTGCCGTGAAAATGATATGGTGCCGCAGTACTGTCTTTTTCTGCCACTGAGCTATGTGAAATAATCTCCAAGAGGAAAAAATCTGGACCAAGGAGAACAAGGCACAGCACCCGTACACAACGCTCTAGCATAGGCAAAGATAAAAATTTAAATTGTTTCATGGAGTGGGCTAGTGGCGGACATGATGAGAGATGGAAACGCTGGTCAGGTGCAGGGGTGCCAACCTCTAACACTCCCCTGCTACGTGAAATTATAATAAACCAACTTAATAATATTCCTACTCGCTTCCAGTTAAATAAATTCCTTAACTAAAACTTCAGACTTTATCCCTCGCATAATTACAACCCAGTATGTACTAATAATTCCCGACTACTACGAGACACTGAAAAGCCAGTCTCTACACTGCCATGTTGGTACGCCTGCACCTTGTTTAAAGATACCTACCCTGCGATTTAAACCCATCTTGCAATACTTTCAGCCAACCCATCATATAATTCTAATAATTACATCCAAAATGCTTCACATACATACACTGTGTACATGTCACTGTGCGAAAAGCTGGGAGAAAAGAATTACTGGTGTGTTTACTGGAGGAGCCAGTCTAACGTTAGACAACAAAAATGGTGGTACGAGGTGTACGTGATACTTACACTGCAGTTTTCCCCCAACCAGTCCAGCTGTGGACATCAGTTCTATACACCTGCTGGAACTTCCTCGTGTCCAGTCATCGTTAAGTACATCTTGAGTCCAACGGTGCTGCAGTAAGTCGCTTCACTTTAAGTTTATTGTGGTCGCTCTCGGCAACGTCCACCAAACACAAACCAACTCGTCAGGGATGTTCTGCCCAGAGACCCAATATATCGTACCGTAGCATGAAAATTACCGTATCTTACCCTAAAATTATCGTACAGGTAAATTTTCAATTAAAACAAGTTACCAGACGAGATGGTGTGTAAAAAAAGGTATGATGAAATGGTAAATGTAGACGGGGCATCATGAGCTCGACTGAGTCAATCCAGGAGAATCACAATTAGGTGAATACAAACTAGTAATTTAGACGGTACATTACTTTTGCCTTCCTTACACTCACGTTTCCCGGTAAGAAATTAAGAATATCCTACAAAGCTTTATGTATACCAGCATATCAACTGTACTTACGACTTTACTGAAGTCCTATACAAAGTTGCAGAGTGGGTAGTGGGTACAGCAGCACTACAGCTTGGCCAGGGCATTGAACCAGACCACTACCAAGCACCAAGTAAAGTTTGAACTTCTAAGTCCTTGACATTTATGGGGTCGGCCGGGCTTGGCCCTGACCTCCCATGGGACTGGGAGGGGAAAGGAATTTCGTGAGTGACTCAGGGGAAGCGTGGGTTACTGGGGTGTGGGCACAATGAACCGTGTGGCGGGAATAGTGAGTGTTGTTAACCTGCAGTATATATAAAAAAAAAAAAAATCTAGGGAAGCTGAAATAGACAAAAATTATCGTATATTTTGAATGTGATATGGTACATCGTACAAGCATCCCAAATTATAGTACAAATACGATAATTATCGTACGTAGAACATCCCTGCAACTCGTGAATGAAAATACGCTTTGATTCCGACTTAGGTTGCGATTTAATTTTCGGTAATATTTTGAAAGAATTCACTAACAATGAATTTTAACATCAAAATATATATATTCTGTGACGTGAACATTAAAGGTAAATTAGCTGTTTCACAGAAATTAAAAATATATTGCTTCAATTCTTGTTTACGTAAGCAGGAAATATAGTACAAGAGGTAGTTGCGTTGTGTTTATGCGAGAACTCATGGATACTTTATTTTGATGCACTTTAGTATCACAGTAGTCTCGCCGCTAATTTATATGCTGCCTTGTGTGATAATTACACGAGTCGAAAGTACACATGCTCCTCAATTAGACGAATTATTAGACGGCATCGAGTAAGTCTATCTCTCGTACAAATTCACCATACCTTGCGGTCACTGCGATTAAAATTGCTCTACGTCCCTGGGCTGGGATTCTCAGAGATACTTACGAGGGATTTCCTGACTTAACTCGGACTTGTTATTGTAGGTTGGACAATGAGAGCAGAATGTTTCTCGGTCCTTCATTCATTCGTCAAGAACAATTCCTGTTTACGATAGGAAAACGGTCATGGCTGTTCTTTATTTGGGATAGAGGGACAAGTCGGAAAGGAATGTAAGCTTTCTGTGTCTACAGTTCTTCCTGTAAAAATAAAGCTAAGTTACAAGGAATGGGTGGTAAATATGTTCTCAAACATATTTACCACCCATTCCTTGTCGTTGTCCATCCTACAAAAACAGTGAGTTACGACTGTTCCATAGCACCGGGATATCAGTTCGACCCACATCCTCATCATCATCATCATTATCTTCCTCATCCTCATCCTCCAACTCCTCCTCCACCTCACTGTCATCATTATCATCATCATGATCTTTTTTCCCAGAATATCCGAATCGTGTTGTAGTATTCATTACAGCCTCTCACGCCCGATGGCACTATCCAACAGTCTTGCTGTTCACACCTCACCACTGCTTTGTTAACCTTCATTTGTCATGGATTATATATATATATATATATATATATATATATATATATATATATATATATATATATAAAACGTGTGTGTGTGTGTGTGTGTGTGTGTGTGTGTGTGTGTGTGTGTGTGTGTGTGTGTGTGTGTACAGTACATATCTCAAAAAATTGTCATCGGATTTTAATGAAAACTGGCGCACAGGTAGGCAGTGTGTCAAGGAAGAGATAATTAGATTTCGAGGTGGATTCGGATCCGGATGCAGGAATCACTAATAAATTTTACTGGCGTTGACGGAGGTATGCGCTCTCTGATTCGCAGTAGGACATACTAGGGTCGTAGAATCAGCGGACTGTGTGAGACTGTAAAAGTCTTTGTTTGGTATGAAAGAGGAATTACAACTTTAAAAATTACATTGTACTGGAATTGGTGTGCTTTCTATGTTCCATTTGATTTATTTATTTATAACCCAATTATTTTTTTCCTACTGTTATGGAGGGGGGTAAATAATACTTCCCCTATATCCCTGCTTGTCGTAAGAGGGGCTCAGTGTCGTTTTTGTCTCCAATCTTTCTCTCCTTACTGTCCTTTTCTGTCCTACCTCTCCTCTTGATATTTTCGCGTTTCTTCCGGCCTTTATTTTCCCTCAACTGCTACAGTGCCATATAGCCGTATTATGGCCTGGTACTAACTCTTCATTATTCCTTCCTTCCTACCAGGAGAGGTTATTCGGTCCTTACATTCAAGGCGACGGTGACCAGCCTCGCTTGCCTCTGTGTGGCATTGAGCAATAATCCCCAACCACCCCACAGACGGAAACCTTTAAAGACGTATCGGGCTAGAGCTCCTTAACCCACTAAACCACCAGACGTTACCAACAAGAGTGAAATGCAATAACACATCAACGGAATGAATATGTAAATGTCATGCTCATAATGACTTGTGTTCCTAAGCAGGCAGGCTGGGTAAGTCGATAGCGGCCTGTACGACACACCGCATCACTTCAGCTGAGCCACGCACGCAGGTAAGTGGTGTTTGGGAGACATCGTAACACCTTCTTCTTAGCGACTTATTTTGCTTATTACACTTAACTGATTGTCAAACGTAAGCTTGAAGAAAATATTAGAGTTGTGCCGATCGTTTGTGTTAATGCAAAAGAATGAACCCTCTCAGGCTTTTATAATTCACGCTCTGCTAAATGAAATCGTCGTAATCCCTCTTCCTAAGCGATTTATTTAGCTTATTACATACATATCGTAACAAATAAGCTCGAATATAATGCTAGAACTGTCTCGATCATTAAAGGTGATAGCTTTAACACTCAGGCTTTTATTAATCACTCTCTGTAAATGAAATCGTCGTAAACCCTCTTCCTAACCGATTTATTTTGCATATTACATATCGTAACAAGCTTGAAAATACTGCTAGAACTGTTCCGATCATTAAAGGTGATAGTTTTAACACTCAGCCTTTGACTAATCACTCTCTGTTAAATGAAATCGTCGTAATCCCTCTTCCTAAGCGATTTATTTTGCTAGTCACCCTTTATCGTCAATTGTAACCTCGAAGAAAATTCCAGAGTTGTACTAGTCGTTTAAGGCGATGGATTTAACTTATAAGTACTGAATGAAATGGTCATAATGCCTCTTCCTAAGACATTTATTTTGCTTATTACACTGAATTAAATCGTCAAACATAATCAAGAAAATTCTTGAGTTGTGCCTATCGTTTGGGTTAAAGTTATAAAATCAACACTCTCAGGCTTTTGAAATCGTTGTAACGCCTCATCCTTAGCGTCTCACCCGTCCCCTTCTCTCCCGACCATGAGAATGCATGAGGAAGGACTGCCCCGACTGTGACAGTGTATGAGAAAGAACCACCTACCCCTGTTTTAAGGCTGTGGTCAATATATTTTTACAAAATTTCGTAGGTTCCAAACTACTGAAGCAAATTCCAAAACCCTTCTAACCCTGCCCGGAATACGAGTGGTTTTACACACACACACACACACACACACACACACACACACACACATATATATATATATATATATATATATATATATATATATATATATATATATATATATATATACATACAGTAAGTGGTCAAAGTGGTGCCAGTACAATTTAGATAAGAGGCTGAGCTGGTGTGAATAAAATTCTGATAAGTGGTTGAAGCAGTGCGAATAAAATTTTGAAGAGGTTTCAGGATAGTGAAAATACAATAATGAAATGGTTTCGAGAGAGCGTAGATACATTATATATTAGGTTTCAAGAGAGTGTGAATAAAATGATGATGAGGTAAGGTACCAGAAGATGCAAGTGAAATACCAATTCAAACTGAACAGCTAACGTCCATAGGCCTATCTATTTACACACGTCTTGCATCCCACACAAATGAAGCGGTTCCAGCCATGAATATACAGTATCTAATCCCCTTTTTAGTGTAACTTGGCCTAGAACTGCCCTCCTAGTAGCCCTTCTTCGTGACTAGCACCATAGTCTAGTGTTAATCTCGTCTTACAAGTCAAACATTCACGATGGAAAGATGGCAATTTTACGCCTATTTAAAATTAACAGAGTATAATTTTACGCCATCTTCAGACAAAATAGGAAGACAGTCAACTCCTTATAAGTAATCTTGGGCTACTTACCTTTAAAGGCCGCATCTCAAGGCTAATTCTTATCTGCCTGTGAGAGTCTGCCTTATCAGTGATGTGTGATAGGAGTAGGCACAATATCACAGTGCCTTTGGGTTCAACTGTATGTAACTTTACTCGTCTCAGTGTGTGTGTGGTTAGGGAATATCACAGCATCATCATCACAATCATCACCATCATCATTATCATCATCATCATAGTTATCATCATCATCATCATCATAATTATCAACACCATCATCATCATCACCATTATCATCATCATCATCATTATCATCATCATCATCAACATCATCATCATCATATCCTCATCATCATTATCCTCCTCCTCCTCATCATCATCATCAGCAGCACTATCATCATCAACATAATAATCATAACCATAACATCATCAACATCACCATCATCAATCCCACTTTGCCCCATATAAATAGGAGCGCAGGGGCCCGGGGCTAGGCTGCTGTTCCAACATTCATAACAACGGTGACCAGCCTCTCTCTTCCCTGAGTGGCATTGTGGGAGCAATAAACCCCAACCCACCCCTCATGGGATTCCCACTAAACCACCAGGCGATATCTGGTTATATGGTTACCACCCAGCGTAGTAATTGGTTTCCTGGGATACAGGAGAGAGAGAGAGAGAGAGAGAGAGAGAGGTTTCAAAGCACATCGTCCATTCACCCGATTTTCGTCCCTCCGTAGCTTATT